>NW_020799091.1:113117770-113137209 GCF_003259725.1 Athene cunicularia
ATCAAACAATACAAATACAAACAGAAAAATTACACCCAGCAGATTGCTCTAACACAATCTGGTGAGGGTCTGTCCCTTTTTGATTCTTATTTCAACCCTCTTGTGCCCCACGTTGGGTGCCAAAAAGGGCTGTGATGGTTTAGGCCCTGCCGGGACTGGAAACCATGTTGCTGTTGTCCCTCCCTTACCCTTACCTGGTCAGGCCGAAAGTGGGGCACAAACTCCGGGTTAAAATAAGAAGAAATTTAATACAACAGTGTGATAAATAACAATCTGAATAACATCAGTAGCAATGATAACAACAATAAACAGCAATAACAGTGAACAAAACAAAAGATATACAAAGAAATAATGCAATGGACACAGCCAGCCTGTGCCTGCTTTTCCATGAGTAAAGCCCCAAAGGAAAGACCTAACATCAGCATGGTATGAATAACCCGCCTGGAGATCCCTTCCCCCTCTCTGCTGGGGAAACTTAACCCTATCCTAGCTGAACCAGGACAGTACATAAAGTATTAGGCTTAATGATGCTTCTGGTATCTCCTTCATTATTATTATTATTTTAAAATTTCATCCACTGTATTACAGATGCTTCTTTATAGACTTCTTTCTAATGAAAAACTGAAGTACATGCAATCTTAAAAATGTTTGTGGAATAATGATATTTGAATCAAATATGAGACTCTCAATCTTAATTGGCAAGTGGTATGGGAAGATGAAAAATCTTCATCCCTTATAATCAAATCAAACCCATCAATATCAGTTTCCAGATTGCAATGTCAGCCTTTCCACTGAAGGGCTGAGCAGGAGGTTAGGAAAAAATTAATCGTAAACATGAATGCAAATACCAAAAGGTCATACTGGTCATACCAGGTAAGCTACCTCAGCAACATTTGTGTTCCCTCTTGCATACTCTCTCACTTGTGTGTCTGGCACTGCTTTCAGCATCCTGTCCCAGCAGACTGAAGCAGAAGCTGTATTTTGAAATTTTTCCTAACGGGCTGGTTGAAAACTCAAATTGCATGTTTTCATGAGGAGCTTGCAAGAACTCAGAAATCAGAACTACTTCCAACTCATCTGGTCAGTCAAAGCCAGGAGGAATTTTAAACTCCAGTTCTGAATTCAGAAAGAAAAGATTTCTGCGAGAGCATTTTGAAAAGAGTCCCTATCAGCTATCACTGTCGCAGCAAAGCAGAGGAAAGGACTCCTGTGGTGCTTGTGAAAAACTGGAGTTTCAGACTGTGACAATATTGCATAATGGCTGCAACCGCCTTCCTATCCTTGATGCTAATGCTCATCAGGTGCACTGGCACTTCAGGACACTGGGGAAAGACTAGACATATTGACCCTGAGTCCTGATTAGTAGCAGTCATAACTCACCTCCTGCAAGCAGGAGGAGAACTCATTGGAATTTCTAAGACCTTGCTTTGATACGGTATAGTACTTTAGCCATGAAGATGAGAGTGCTGTTCAGGACAACGTGACTTAGCCAGCTAGTATGCCTGAGAGACATGAAAGACAGAAACGGTGCCTTTCCCCCTCTCTTCAATAACTGTCAAGGAGCCTGGGAGGCAGGCTAGGGAAACACCACATCACTGCGGAGGCAAATCTGAAGAACCATCAAGATTCTTGGATTATACATTCTCATAGCCAGTAGCAAAGTGCTAGAATTCAAAAAGTAACTAGACTTTTCAAAAAAACCTAAAAAGTAAGAACTCTCTTCACACCATAAATAACAGTAATCCCTTTATGGCTTCTTGAGTCTACATATGCAAGTAAAGCCACCCCCAAACCATAAAAAGTTGAAGAGATACTTTTTATGTGTTGTGCTCTGCATACATAAGGGAAGACTGAAGTCCCGGAGACAATCCCCAAGGCAGGGAAGTCTCTTTGCCTACAAAAATATTTCAATGACCACTAAGAGTATCCTCTGTCTCTCGTTTTTTGTATAAAATATATACAGAAGCAAAGGTAAGGTGTTTGATACACTGTGCAGTGAGAAAGCAGCTGGAATTACTGCAATTTATGCATAGCCAGCCAGGCAAGCTGTTGCAACTGATGGTTATGCATTTCAGCACAGCCTGCAGTTGGCACATTGTTTAAATAAAAAATATGATGCCCAGACATTCAAAACAATGATGGAGAGGTAACGATCAGTTTCACAGGTGTGGGCTGTTGCTTCCTAATTGTTACTTAGACTCACTTTTTGATAAGTTAGCACTGGGGTTTTTGTAAATTAAATATTATATTTTATGAAATACAGCCTTTATTAGTTAATACCAAACAACTCACTGCTGAAGTGAGACATTTTAGCTAAACTGCTGAATTGCCATTCTACTGAGCCATTCTTTTACGTACTAACCAGAAACATGGAATTACACTCATAGTGTTAGCAGATAATAGCATCCTCCTGGTGGCTGGGCAAATCTGGCAAGTGTTCCAACAGGTTCAATGTTAGTAGTGCAGTAGCCAGTATTTAATATGGTATAACAAATTGAACATTATTTCAGATGCAATGTGCCATGGCTTCTATCTTACTTTCACTCATCTCAGTCCACTAAAATAATTCAAGGGACACGGATTTTCTTTGGTCTCTACTTCTTTGACACATTAATTTCAAGCAAAGCACATAGAAATAGAACTGACCCGAACAAATGACTGATGCTTTCTCTTGGGTTTCAAAGGCAGAAGGGTGTTACAGGGAAAATGCATCCTTTTACTGCCCATAGACTTTACCCAGAATAGAGTGGACAGAATAGAAAGAATCAGAATTTGTTTGTACTGGAGAAAAACACCTGGCAACTGCCAGCATTTTCTTTGTATGAGACAATTCATGGGAATACTTATATGTACATTAATACGCCCAACTGACAAATTGCAGAGGAGGCCTGTTCAGATGGTGATGCAGTATATATATATATATATATATATATATGAAATAATAAATATAAATAATAGTAAATACATAATAATAACATATAACCCTTAACCCCTAGCTAACCCCTAGTTTTGCAACCATTTTGAAACCTACTAACATAGACTAGAAGCTGTTTTCACCAATCTAAGAAGCTGTTTTCACCAATCTAGTAAATTATTGTGCATTTACTGTGAACTTGCAGAAGATGCATCCTGTGGTTAAGGCATTCATGCTCAGGGAGGAAGGTCCAGTTAATGGAGTCTTTTGTACCAAAGGAGAGTGGAAACAGTAGAAAGAGAGAGAGAAGTAATTTGGCATTGTTTGTACAGTCAGAGAACTGGACACTTCATGTAAGCTCTTCACTGGGCTCTCCTAAGAAAACAACCAACCTAAATTTACTATGGTAAACTAGCAACTAGCCTAATTTATTTTATTTTTCTTAACTGTATGCCATATACCAGTGTTTTTATTTTATTTTTAGTTATTATTATATAGCCCAGTGGTTTTATTTTATTTTTTAAGCACTACAGTCCAGTTTTTCCATCTCAATTTGATAATTAGGCAGCTTATGGTATCACAAAATTCTCTATGTCTGAATTCAGTGAATGAGTACTGGTAGCTTGCTGAGTGCTCTTGTGTTATAAGTAAGTTTTTTCTGAGATGTGCTCACAAATAAAGCAGAACTAACTGATCCCCCTCTTGGACAAGCTGATTACCTGGAAAGCAATCAGCCAGTGAGTTTGTTCTGTTGGCTTCCAGGATATAAGCAAATAGCAAATGTAACTTCCAGAGAAGTAGCACAAAAAGCACATCTATGAGGTAAATATCTGTATGCAGAGAGAGGCAGCACTGAAGCACTGAAATTCTTGTTACTGTTCCAAAATATTCTGATATGACATGGAAAGCACAGACATCCCTATTCTATCAGTCAATGTCTCACAGCAACTAATTTTCCACCAGTGATCAGGAAGCTCAGAGCACTTTTTCATCAACATCTTGGGAACTAAACTATATCCTGGTGCAGAACACTTTGCCCTTCTGGTAATGTAGTTTGTGTTTTAGATTTTGTGTGTGACAAGCTTTGGATTTTGCTTGGGTTTAACATGGCCTTACAGCTGCTGTGTTTCACTTGTTACTGCCAGGTCCAGAGATACCCCAACCTGGAAAATGAAAACAAGTGCCTTCAACAATTGACTGAAAGGCCTAAAACACCTGGGAGAAGACCATTGAACAAGAAATAATGGCTTAGAGAAAAACAAATTAGGAGTCGATTTATATTCCAGGAGACATTTTATTGCCTGCCACTCTCCATCCCACTGAAATACTGTGATGGATGGGGGTGAGTGAAGAGAACTGCTAGGTGCTAGTAATGACAATTTGAACAACGAGGTGAAGTAAACACACCATACTCTGTATCTCCCCAGACCACAATTAGCTTACTGTGGAGGGAATCAAAGAAGAGAGTATGACCCATTAGTCACTGGAGGCACCTCAAGATGTGTTCATATGCACATTAACACTGTGGTCATCCCTAACCCCAAATTCTGATGAATTTTGAGGTCTGTATTCTAATGTCAAACTACCAAGAGGAAATTAAACACTGAAAGCAGATTAAATGGAGCCCTACATGCTTTCCACTGAGCTGCAAGCCAGCCAGTAGTTCCTTGTCAAAGCATGGGAAGAGATTTAGCTTTTGGAGATGTCATCTCTGAAAGTCTTGGAGGAAGCGGCGGGACTATGTTCTGAAAATGTTAATAAACTAAAACATATTTGAGCTCTTTCTATGAAGAAGCTGTAATCAAAATGTGACTATGTGCAAGTTAGGCCACTTCTGAATTGATGGTGTTGCAATTACTGTCATCATCATGAACCTGCAGATACGGCCATTCACTTTTAAGACAAGTGTCAATCCTGCACCCCCAACAGCATTAGGAAATAACCATAGTAAGATCTCTTTCATTTGATACAAAAATGAAACTTCTTGAAAACATATAGAGCCAGAAGAGCACAGTTTTTCTGCCAAAGGGAAGTGGTGGCTGAAAAGGGAGTGGAAGACCATGCTAGGTAGGTAGCATAGGTGTAAACTGAGTCATGGCTGTTCTATAGTATCAGTGGCCAGGATCCAGTCTGGCCTCAGATAGTATGTTACTATGACAACTTGTCCAAAAAATGAAGGAGTAGAGGGAAACAGAAAAGAGATGAGAATACTTGTCTCTCAACACACTGTGGTGAAAGGAGATGGTTAGAAGTGGGTCAAATTCCCAAAGCAATGAAGCTCAGAGATGTTTCTGAGACCTCTGAGATCTATCACAGAAGGTCCTAGGACTGTTATGGAAAGGTAGTCTTTTTTTCTCTCATTGAAGCCTGGGATATTTCTAGGGGTTTCAGGATGCTTTCATACTCTTTAAAAGTGTGCATACACTCCATCAACCTGACTTGTTCAACCATACATCTCTGACATCTGCTGGCCTGTCACTAGGTGGAATGAGGTTTTCTGTGCCCATGCTGCTCAGTGTGAGCTACGAGAGGTATCTTCTAGCAAAGGTGATCTGAAGTGAGGTTCAAAATGTCAGCCTCAAAATCAAAATTAAGTCCTCTTAATGCCTCTTGACTCATCAAAAGAGGAGGATTTTAGAAGGTAGATGTGCCTGTCAGGTAAAACTGTGGTAACTGCTGATATACAGCAGCAGGAAAAATAAAGGACATATTGTTTTACTTTCCCATCTCACGGGGCCCAACTGTGGCACAGTCCAAGCACTGAGTTTGTTTAACGTGCTACTGCTAAAATTAGAGGATGAGAAAAAACAGGAGAAGAAATTCAGGTCTGGACAGGAAGAAATCCAACAGCCTTTGGGCAACCCTTCAGTAGCTAGCTTTGTGTCGGGCAACTGCCTGTTATGTTTCCAGGGTAAGCCCAACAATTGTGTTTTATTCTCTTCAGTTATCTGAGTTGCATCAACCTACCAGTTTGCCTTATAATGCTCATCAAAATACAGAAGCCTCTTTGAGGGGATTTTGATATTTGATTTGAAATCAAGGAAATGCTCAAAATACCTGGACAGTGGAGAAACAGATGGCTGGACTCTTTTGGCTATGAAGAGACAAGCAGAGACCAGATAATTTCCCAAGAATGAGACAGACAATTGAAAAGGAGCCCAAAAAGCCTCCTTCTTTGCCACATGATTGGAAATATTTGGGGGAAACTATGTAAGCATAGGGATGACAATTCTGAGATCTCTTCCCTCTGAGGCCAGCTATAATTGTAGAAAGAGGTTTATGGTTACATGGACAGGAAGGTACATAACAGAAGGACCATTCCCTGAGTTCTCCCTTACAGGGACCAGATGGCCAGCACTGATATAAATACCTCCTTCCTAATCTTCCTGGGATCTTTTTCTTTGCTGAAGGATTTTTGAGCAACGAGAAACAAATTCTCAGAAGAATCAGAGACTAGATGAGGGATGAGACCTTGAGAACAGCCATATGGATGGAGAATAACTTTATTCTCTGTCCTAGGGTTTTTGATGACTTGAACTATATAGCACAGCACTCCCTCTTAAAGAGAAATGTCTAGGTCATACCATGGCAGAAGTGATGCCTTCCCCATGCAGATTTCTATGATCTCAGAGACAGACTGAGCCTCAGGACTTAGTAAAAGTAGGGATAAGAGATCAAAGGAAAAGTTGATTTTAGAAAGCACTCAGAAATAAGAAAGAAAAACTCCTGACAGTAAAATCTCCAATCTAAGGAGGCTCAATGGAAAAGGCAGAAATAATTTCAGTCTTGTAAGGACTCAGATTGTGCAGATATGACACACTAATAGCAAGGTCACTACATTTTTTTTCTTTTATCTCTGGCATTTCACATCCAACATATTCATTTTTGGGAGAAATGAGGAAAGTCTCGAAAGGAAACTGGCCGCCATGTGACAGTTTTGTTGGGGAAGACATCCTGGAGAAAAAGATTCTTCCTAAATCTTAGATTAGAGAGGGTGTGAGATGTCTTCTGTGTCACATTCCTCTTTTGAGAGAGAAAAAACCATGAAACATGTCCAACTGATGTGCCAAAAGTAGAAACAATTAAGCAAAATTAGGTAAATAAGGAATAAAGATTAACAAACTTTAATCTCATTGAATAAATGCCAGATGTGCTCAGTGAGTAAACAGGACTCCAACTAAATCAGGCCATCAAGAGGATATGAAATGATGGGAGATGCTCATACCTCTCTCATACTATTGGGCACAGCATGCTGGAAGGCTGCAGAAGGTGAAGGATGCCACTTAAGGACCAGCATCAGACTGCTAGAAGGACTCCTTTGTGTGTCATGCAATGACAGAAAATAAAAGGGCTTTATTTGCCCTTTCATATTTGATAGAGCCAACCACAATTTACTCTAAGACTAGTGTTTGCTGTGGTGTTTGTTTTTTGTTTGTTTTTTTTTTTTTTAAATCTGCGTCTTATGAGACACCCTATTCTTTAATTAAGATTGTTTATTAAACATTCACTTCTCATTTTTAATGACCTGCTTGACCAACCAGTTACTATATCACATTGGTTTTGCCATTAAAATAAATGTTATTTAATATTCAAATCCATTCTTGAAAATTAGTGGACTATATATATAACCTGGGTGAAAATTTTCTTAGGCTTCTAAGCATCATCTGTGTGATCCTAACATGATGCATACTGTGCAACTTAAGTTTACTGTCAGACATCTTTTCAACTGGACAAAAGTAGCTCTTCTAAAAAATTCTATCAAATTTTAGAATAATGCACAAAATGGACTGACCATAAACTCGTTACATTTAAAATACATGTACATGAAAAAACTTAACTTTTCAAACATTTTTAAGTTTTCTGCTTTCCTTCTCTCACTTATACATACTGATGTTTTTATAGATTTCTCTGGCTGAACGATACTACAGATCATTTCTTCTCATGTTTTAGTAAAAGCCAAGAAGTTCTGGTGAGTATCTCATGATGCCCAATATGAGTAGGTCAGTCCAACCTAATGCATCTAATAAAAACTAGGAAACAAACGTTCTGAAGACAATTGCTTTAAGTAGCAAAAACTAAGGACACAGAGCCAAAATGTAAGAAATCACAGAAAAATAAGCTTGAATTTATAATTAAAGGTTTTGACAAGATCATCAGATAAGCACAAAACTGCAGCCTTGAGCCAGGAACTTTGATGGACAGTTCTGTCTGATGATACTTTATCTGCAATAATATCTGCACTTCTGAGAACCCCTTTGCCTGAGAGAGCTTGAGCAGTTGGAATGATTTAAAAGAAAAGCAACATAGAGAATGTATTGAGCTGCAGAAACTAACAAAGATTAAAATAGCTAAATATGAGGAGTTTGGCTAAGCAGCAAACTCTAGAAGAGGAGGAAAATAGTGTACAAACACATAGAGCATATAAACACACAGAAGAGGTAATCGGTGAGGACAAGGTGGGTGATAGGTTAGTGGAGTAGCTGTGCAAAGTTAAAAAAAGAAAAAGGAAAACAAAGGAAAAAGTGTACTCCAGATGTTAAGAAGAAAATTTTAGACAGGAATATCTATTCAGCTGTGAAATATTCTCCCAGGGGATAAAGAAGTTCTATAACCTATGACATTTTAAATCCACTCTAAACAATTTGCTAACATTAAAAAAAATACAGGAAACTTCTGGCTCTGGACAAAGTGACCTAGTCCACTCTTCTGTCTTACATGCTCAAAATTCAATGAACATTTATATTATTCATTTCTACAAAGACTAATCTCATCGAACAGTGGAATTTCTAATGTTTCATGCTCATCTAAATCACAGTTCTACATATGGTACTTTACATGTTCACCATTTAACTTTAACAGTAGAATTTTCATTATGTAATACTGATAAGGAGATTTAATTTATATAAAAGATCTGAAAATGTATTATCTGAGTCACAGGTGTGCTGTGAGGTGAGAGCGCAATTATCAAGATCATTATTATAGTGCATTAGTGTCTAATGGTGTGTGATAAGGATTGTAAAATGCCTACTACGTACTTAGCTATTTGGCATTCAGGGACAGAAAAGAAAATGATCTTTATTGCATGTATACACTGAACGACTGAGAAAATAGAATGCAGTATCAAATGTTTAGAGATGTAGAGCGGAAAACCTACAACACAAACCAAAAAAAATGAAATATTTTTTCATTTTTATAAACAGCGGTGCCAGCTTTGGACAAACAGAGCTGTAAGAAAGTACTGAGTTGGTGTTTTGAGTAAAGAAATTTCTGTTTCCTAAGGTCTCTGAAGAAAAAGGTGGTACTGTGTGTGTGTGCGCGCACATGTGTTTCCACACACTAACATACACACACACAAAGGACCACAAATTTTATATACAATTTTTAAACAAAATGCTCTTCTTTCATCACAATTGGCTTTTTGAGCAAAATATGTCTGGCTGAATCAATGTAAACAGTAACATGGAATTTGGCAGCAATCCATTTCTGCTGAGATTAAACCAGCTGCTACTGTATCCATTGATCCTTTTAGCTATCGATTTGTTAATTTAATAAAAAATGAAGTTTTAGAATGTGAACAAATTCACAATGCTGATGAGACAGGATTTTGATAAGCTCTGCTGCCAGACTGGGATGGTAATAGTGTCAAATGAGAAAATCAGACATGATTTAAAATATTAAAGATTTTCAGTGTGGCAAGTGGCTTAAATATGATTCCAAATAGAAATGTGACCTGTTAGAAAGAAGCTCTCATAATTAAAAGGATAATCTTTACAGATCTGCTCCCCTTGCCTTCTATCTACTAATATTAGTGATTAAAGCAATTTTGCCATATTTCATGCTCCTATTTGCTTTGAAGAGCCAAAATTATATTCAGGAGAAAATAATAGGCTCTATTCTTATTACAAAGAAAGTTAACACAAGTTCTAACTAAGGATCAGTTTCGCCCTTAGATTGCTCCATGTCACAACAGCCCTCACTGTGCAGCTCTCAGCTTTTGTTCTCTATTAAGAGTGTATTTCTAAATAGGTAGAGACTTCGCAGTCTAAAAATGCCATGCTCTTAGGAGATATCCAATCTGTATCACTGGCATTCAGATTCTGCTGTCTTACTCCCTACTTGAGGCATTATACCCACTAGGATGTACCTGTTTTCTCACAAATTCAATTCCCATAAATGAATGGTTGGGACTCAGAGGTCCATAGCTATAGCTGTGTTCTAAGACTGCCAAACATACAGAGTGACCTCTCCTGCTGGTGGTGTTTAAGAGCAGATCAGCAATTTCCCACTGAAACAGATTTTCCTTGGAAAATGCTAGTTGCAGAAAATGGATGTTTTGGAAAAAAAGAAGTTGTAACCAATCTGTAACAACCTGCATGTTTTCCTACCAGCTGTCCAGAAGGACTGCTGGGGATCCCAGGGTGTGGACAACTTGAGCTTCAATAGGCTGGCTGAGGACAGAGGTACCTCCTAACAATTTGCAGTAGCTCAGAGGTGAATTTGCTTTGTGGACTGCATCAGAGGAAGGAATTAGAAGATTTTCAGTGTTTCTGTCTCTATCAAATGGATTGAGGTTCTGTATCCCCAGCACAAAAATGAATTAGGCTAAGTACAGGGGAAAAAGTAAATATTAGTGTTGCGGAAAGTGGTGTCCCATTTAGAAAAATGTTCCTGAGCCAGAATTAGCTACACGATCAGTGATCGCTCAGTTTAGCCTGCCATACCACTCATAGATGAGCACTGTAAGCTACATCAACACTTAATAACAAGAGTACAGTGGCATTAGTAAAAATTCATAAACCAGAATGAGAAATGGAGGAAAATCTGGCACACATGACTAACTCCAGCTTTATCATGGGCTTCCTGAGGAAAAGGAGAACAGGTACCCTGACATTGCCAGGCTTTGGCTGCTCAAACTATTCTCCAAAAACTTGTAGCTGCCATAGCTGAAAAGCACATTCCCAACACACACCATTTTGTCTGTATAAGCAGATAACTTTGTACAACGAAATGTATATATAAATACCCAGTTTCTATGGTTTTTAACTACTGATGAAGAGTCCCAATGCACTAGATCGGAAACCAAGTTTCTGTTTGAATAGGTTTCATTAATTCATTGCAGTTTTCGCTTTTTTTTTTTTTTTTTTTTTTTTTACACTGGAACAAATAAGACACATGGAGATGCACAAAGAGTTGTAGAGGGATACGGGCATTTTCTCCTCCAAAAATTAAACTTGAAAGTGTCAAAACTGATATAGGAGGAAAAAAACCTAGACAACTTCCACCCATAAAAAGTTGTTTGCTTTACTCACTGTCTAACTACTACTTGGGGACTTGGCTCACTCTTATCTAATGTTTATGCTCTCTACATAATATCTATGCAGTATTGATATATAAGATATATATCTTCTCATTCTAAAACATGCTAATAGCACCAGAATTCAAAGGAGAGTCTCTCGGGTGGCCAAGTGAAATAAAACATTTGCATGCCATGCCAGCAGCCAAGAACACTATTTAATGAAAAGACAGAGCAACAAAGAAAACATCTGAGATAAGCACCTTGATAAGTTTGAAGTGTAGACTTTGAACTTTTCATATTTTCCATTCCATACAGGTTTATTCTATTACAGGAAACATGAACATGGGTAAAGAGCACACTAGACAAGTCAAATTCAAGGAAAACTTAATATGTTTGTAGAGGTACATGACATGAAATAATGGAAAATGACAAAGCCCGGGAAATCTAGATAAGTATTAATGTGAGTCTTGAGGAAATCCATATACTTACAAATTTTCACTGGCCATGAAGTTCCAGTCTGAACAGAAGTAACCCAAGGTCAAAGCTATGAATGGTATGCAGCTTGTGCAATAAAAATGTAAATATCCTTCATTCTACGAAACTATAAATGTGTTTAGTTACACTACGCAACTGGTCATCAGCACAGCAAGGAAGAGAGAGAGAAGTTTATTCTTCATAGACAGACAGTTCAGATATTGATAAACAGAACTACAGAAAGTGAAACTATTGTTGTTATGGTATTTCTCCTATATGTGCACAGACCACACTCACATACAAATAAATCTGCATGGATCAAGTAAAATAAGGAGAAGTAAAACTAAAAATAGATAGCTTATTTGTAGGCATCAGTAGTGATGAGAGAGTTGACAAAATACCTGAAATGATTTTGAACTAATTAAAAATTCTTTTTAAAGTCTGCTATTTTTCTATCTTCATTTATTCATTATTTTGTATTGGAACATCTGTAGGTTGGAAATGTGACATAATCAAACCAGCTTTCAACTGGTCTTAAAGTCAATCTCCCTTCTTAGTCCTGATTTAATTTAAAATACATTGTCCTTTTGAGTGGAAATCTTTCTTAACATGAAGACTGCTAAAAGTGATAGTCATGCCAAATTCTAAATATTTCCATGACATAAGGGTCTACATTTCAGGCTCGGCTGTTCTTTCTGGGTATTTTTAAGGAATCTTGAATGACATAAACTTGAATCAAGATTGGGCCTTTGGCACATCTGCCATAGCAACTCAGAATTATATTAGCACTCAAACAAATGAACAACCACAAAACATTCAGTAAATTCCACTGATGTGATTATATCAGACAGAAGTCGTGTTTTACTCAGTTGCCTTCAAACTTGATGCATCCCAGAGCCATCGACAAGAAAGCAAATGCTGTGATTGTAAAATTAAATAGTAGATACTATACACTTACTATAAACTTCTACGACACTCTAACACTAAACCTTACTTAGGATAGGTTATTAACGTAAGACTATACCAATACTTCCACCATTCTTTCAAAAAAGCCACTGATGGCTCTCCTAACTTTCATATTTGAAAGACATATAACATTATCTTACCTTTTCAAGAATGTTGACTAAAATAATGTTGTACCTTTTAACATTCCATCCCAATGTGAAAATTGAGTCCTGATAATATCTTGGATGATTAAGATAGGATAATTCCTTTACCTGTTATATTCTTCAGCATCAGGAAAAAAAAAAAAAGTCTATAAATGAATCCTGAAGCATAACAAAGAATTTAAACTTTAGATGTTTAAATTTAATGCACAGTATGCAGTAGAAGTGGCCAACAAATTTTATTTCAATAGATATTAGAAACTGCAATATATATTCTAGGGAATCAATCCAGTTAGTTCTGTTGTATTAGTTGATGCAATTACAATAATAGGTTTTAAATGGGTTTATATTTCAAGTACGATTGTGCTGAATTGAATTATTCCCTACTATGAAAATATTGGATGAACATTCCTCATTTTCAACCCACAGCTCTAAACTGATTTTCATCCACTTCAGCAGACTAAATTTTTAAAATAAAGTAGGCAGTTACTTCACACTCTCAAGTGCTGTTACAAGTAGCAAATCGGATCTAGAATGTAAAAATAACTGAACTAAGTCCAACCTCTCTATACAAATATGCAAATGGACACACACCTAAGGAAGTCTACACATCATCATCATCTGTTTTCTAGCTCAGAATTTGACTTGCACAGAACAGTATCACACATTTTTAAAGACTTTCCATTTAGAGATATTTAATTGCTGAAGAAATGTTGTTGATGAATTCAAGATGCTATGGAAAGGAAGACTAAGAGATGGTATAAAGCAAAATAAGATTGCCTGGATAATGTGTTTTTCACCTCAGCAACGATTGGTTCCATCCTGGAGAACCTAGAAAAACCCTCATAACCTCTCCTACACAGGGATATGTACTGGAGTACTCCAAAGAAAAAAAAAACTACCTTGTACAATCTATCCCTGTGTGATACAAAGAAACTCCTCTTCGAACTTGCCAGCTTCTCACAGAAATCCTGACTGATTTGTGGAATTCTGCCCCAGCTGCTGAAGTGAAAACGTCACCTCCCAGAGAAACTAGCACAATGTTGAGGATGAAAAAACATTTTGCATAATAAAATTTGATTACGTAGTAATGTAAAGTTATAAAATTAATACATACGGAAGAGTAAGGTTTTAAAATAAAAATAAGACAACATTTGAAAATCGTTATCCTATTAATGACACCTTTTATGACAGGATAGGAAAGAGAATTTTAAGGCTGATAGTTTTAATTCCTAACATATTTTTGTGTCTAATAGCAGGCAAAAATATTTATTGTCATTAAGAGATACAGAAGAAAAGAAAAAACTTCTTATTAGGCACCATTATACATCAAATAATAAATGAGTTTCTATCACAAAAGAAGTCATAATAAGGAAATACACAGACATGAAAGAAAGGCTAAAGCACAAGTCTGATAAATACAAAAATCAGAGTTTTGAGAGACAAATCAGATAAAACGTTATTTGCTCTGACTCATATGGTACTCACTCATTTTCTCCAGGGCTGAGGAATGAGACTCATGTATACATACTGCATCATATATAGAAAAAAGAGAAGCCACTCCTACAGAACAGCACTAAGGAAGGTGACAGTAAGGAAGGTGCCACTTCCTATGTGGCACACGAAGGCAAAGCAGTCCTCTTGGTGGGTTCAAGCACAGCTGTATGACTGGGGCTCAGAAATGAAATAAAGGTCTGGTGGGCCTTTAGCAATGACAACTGGCAAGCAGCAGCAAGAAAAAGGAAGTAATTTTTGAGAAAGACAACCAAGGCCTTTGGATCTATACACAGTGGCTTTCCTAATGGCTTTCTCCACATGAAGGGAGGACAGCATCAAAAACTGGAAAAGGCCACAATGAAGAAACAAAACCCCAGTGTCTTATAGCATCTGTACAGGATAATTGCCCATACGGCCTTAAATAAAGTCAAGAAGTACAGTCACATCAACTGATACCTCTGATGATGTAAATCTACTTAGTACTGCTTCTGTGCAGACTTGTTTTCTTCTGTGGAGGTGTGCATAGGGCTGGCAGATACAACATAGGACTTGTGACATACCTATGCCCTTTCTGAGAAGTAGCTGGGAGACCAGATAGAATACTTTAGGATGTTTAAAATGGCACTAAACATTATGTTTAGGCAACTGAATCTCACCACTAACATCCGACAGGATCAAATGCTGTTAGAGAATCAGACCATGAAGGAACATCAACATAACCATGCTTGAATCTGTTTTAAATGCTCTGCATAAGTGATTATCATAATTATTCTTAATAAAAAATCTGAAATAGACAATGCATGTGTTTCCTATAATAAACCACATCTTTATTAAGTATTGAGAGACGTCTGTGAATTATATCTTTTTTTTACCATGCCCTGCAAACTTCCTAATGAGAATTAAAACCCCTAAATACTGAGTCAATATGACTTCTTATTATATGCCAGACACCAAAGCAGGGATCATTCTTAATTCTGTTTCTGAACAGCAGGAAGCACTGTTCATTATAGCCACCTTGTTTTTCACCGTCAGATGCTGGAGGTTACAGTTTTCCAATATAAACATCGACTGTAATAAAAATATGAACATAAGGCCAGAGGAAAGAGTGGCTGCTACACTGTTCTTTGAAAAGAAGCATATGCACTCCAGCTCTCAAAGCTGTTTAGTTATATGGAGGAGAGGAAGAACTCAAGCTAAGACACCACAATTTTGGGGTTGAATACTGTTAAAACTTCATTACTTCTGCATTCTCCAGAAACTTGTTATCTGAAATATCATTTGATATTTCAAAAGAGTCAAAGAGAGCATAAAAGCCTCTCTTACTCTCTTGTCCTTCCACATTTTCATAAAGAGTCTAAGCGTATTCAGCTTTAATAATAAATTTAAAAATTGTTTGCTTGAAGAAGATGGTTTAATTCAGTTTTACCTAGCAATAATTGAAAAAAACTCATCAGAAATATTCCTAATTCATAGAATCACAAAATAATTGAAGTTGAAATGAATCTGTGGAGACATCTGTCCCACCCTGAACTAAGCAAGTCTCAGGTAGATCAGCTGCCCAGGGACTCATCCAGTCAAGTTTTAAATATCTCAACCGTTCCAGTCACGTGCTGCAGTCCTTGACCACCCTCAAAACAATCAGGGAAACAATTTCTCTTATTTCTGAATAAATTTCCTATATTGTAACTTGAGCCTATTGCACCTTTTCTTTTGCCCGTGTGATCTTTAGAGTCTGGCTCTACAATGACCACCATTAGCTGGCTCATTATTTGTCTGTCAGCATCACCCAGCTCCCTCAGTGCCCCTGAGTGCATCCTGTCTGGTCCCATGGGTTAGTCTGTATCTAGTCAGTTTAAGTACTCCCTAGCTCCATTTTCCAATACTACGGATGATGCTTCATTCCCACTGATGCTCAGGGACTTGGGAGGCTCAAGAGCCAGTTCAGACCAGTAAAATAAACCCCTGACATTATTCTTTTTTTATGTAATAAAGATATTTTAAACTTCCAATCACATTTGACTTCCAGATGTCCCTCTAACTTCTACTAACACTCTCCCCAGTTACCTTAACTGGTTTATCACTGCTGTATGTTTTAAACTTATTTCCCATTCACTCTGAATGGGAAAAATAAGTCAGTTCTTTCTATCATATAAAGTTATTCACATTCTGAGTTCAAGTGAGTCTTCTGATAAAGTGTTTATGCCCACAACAAATACTATAGGCTACACCTGAGACACGTGTCTTACACTTTTTAATGACATCATACGCATAGATTTATTATCTAACCAAGCACAGACTAACATTAGGAATCAGCTTGTTTGTTTTCTGGAAAACTTGTTTTTTTCAAGACAGTTTTGACTATAAATACTTTAGTCACATCCTACCATCTGCAGTGGCAACAGAAGTAGCTCACAGCCTCTCTCCTCATCTATTTCTATGCTTAGAAAGAATCTTCTTAATACATGGCTTTCATAAGCATTTTGAAGTATGTCACGCATGACAAGATTAAGAATCTCAGATCTAGGTTTCTTAATAATCTGTTTCACTCTATGAAAAAGAGAGACCAGAGAAACTCCCTTACTCAATCTGTTAATTCTCTGTGTGTTCAGTTAGGGAATATATGACTTTCTGTGCTTGAGTTTCTTTGTCTAATCATACTAAAAATCATCAACCTCAGTGTGTTTACGCTCCACATTTAAGTGACTACTTCTCTGTTCATTGAATGTGAGCAATCTTTTGCAGGATGCAAAGCAGATTTTTTTTTTTTTTTATTACCCAATTTTCTTAATGCCCATGCAGTTTCATGCTGATTCAAGAGACTGTAACCATATTCATTCTTCACTTTCATTATTTGTGGCCACATTTTGTGAGAGCAATAGTTGTCACTTCAGTTCTTCTCCTCTAAATGATATGTACAGCCTTCTGTTATCAACTTACTGAAGTAACTGAACAACTCAATATACTTCAGATTCACATAGGTGTATTTATAGTTTCAACATATATTTTTTCTTTCGTGTCACATATTTAATTTAATTTTAGTGACTCCACTTTTCCTAGCAAATTTTGCATTTATTCCTATAAATTTCCACTCAAATTATTACCATTGGTAAAACACAGATAACTAGTTGCCATCCAAAGACAGATTCACTGTCATGAATATGAATTCTGTATTCCATCAAGAAATTACATAGAGATTACTCACCTGCTCTTATTTATACTGCAAAGCAAATTCAGGGAGACACTTAAAATTTGTATCAGTACCTTTTAGCATTGTAGGAGTAATACTGTTGGCAATGAAAACTCTAGGAAAACTATAAATACTTTAACCCACATTTTTCATTAAAAAAATTGAAAACATGTGTCTAAATACAGTGTTAATCTATGTATTGAAATATTTTGGGTTATATTCTGTTATAATATGTGAGATGTTCAAAATAAAGTATCAAAGCCTTTAACTCTTATGACACACCAAAAACTGATTCAGAAAATCAACTAAGTATAAAAGATAAGTATAAAGTTAAGATATACTAATTTAATATTATTTAACTATTCCATAAAATTACAGGTCATATGATTATAATACATCTCTTCTGTTAGTGTCCTGTCATGAAATTTAATAGATTTAATAAGTATCCATAAAAGAAAAAAAAACATCAACTTGTATTTTTATAGTTCTATTAAATAATGTTTTCCAGCTGTCTAGAAGTGAAGATTGTTCAGATTGTTCAGAAAGAAAAGCAATGACAAACTATTCTCTGCAACAGAAAATCTACATTTTATCATGTTGCTGAGCATAACGCATCCTCAGCTTTCTGGTCCGATGATAAAAGGAAGTTCACACTGGGACCTTGGAATGTAAGAAAATGGTTGTTATCCTGATCAGGGCAGAGTCCTCCCTTTTGGTCCCTGGTACTTCCAAAATTGCTAAGTGCCTCAAGGTGGTCTTGAAAAACGAAGCAGCCTAAGTCATTTTGCTGTGGAAAATAAATTATAATCTTCCTTAATAGGAAGCTATTTTAATCAACTACTAAAGCTAATCTGAAGCTAAGGTCTTCTTTTCTTTTCTTTTCTTTTCTTTTCTTTTCTTTTCTTTTCTTTTCTTTTCTTTTCTTTTCTTTTCTTTTCTTTTCTTTTCTTTTCTTTTCTCTCCTCTTCTTTTCTTTTCTTTTCTTTTCTTTTCTTTTCTTTTCTTTTCTTTTCTTTTCTTTTCTTTTCTTTTCTTTTCTTTTCTTTTCTTTTCTTTTCTTTTCTTTTCTTTTCTTTTCTTTTCTTTTCTTTTCTTTTCTTTTCTTTTCTTTTCTTTTCTTTTCTTTTCTTTTCTTTTCTTTTCTTTTCTTTTCTTTTCTTTTCTTTTCTTTTCTTTTCTTTTCTTTTCTTTTCTTTTCTTTTCTTTTCTTTTCTTTTCTTTTCTTTTCTTTTCTTTTCTTTTCTTTTCTTTTCTTTTCTTTTCTTTTCTTTTCTTTTCTTTTCTTTTCTTTTCTTTTCTTTTCTTTTCTTTTCTTTTCTTTTCTTTTCTTTTCTTTTCTTTTCTTTTCTTTTCTTTTCTTTTCTTTTCTTTTCTTTTCTTTTCTTTTCTTTTCTTTTCTTTTCTTTTCTTTTCTTTTCTTTTCTTTTCTTTTCTTTTCTTTTCTTTTCTTTTCTTTTCTTTTCTTTTCTTTTCTTTTCTTTTCTTTTCTTTTCTTTTCTTTTCTTTTCTTTTCTTTTCTTTTCTTTTCTTTTCTTTTCTTTTCTTTTCTTTTCTTTTCTTTTCTTTTCTTTTCTTTTCTTTTCTTTTCTTTTCTTTTCTTTTCTTTTCTTTTCTTTTCTTTTCTTTTCTTTTCTTTTCTTTTCTTTTCTTTTCTTTTCTTTTCTTTTCTTTTCTTTTCTTTTCTTTTCTTTTCTTTTCTTTTCTTTTCTTTTCTTTTCTTTTCTTTTCTTTTCTTTTCTTTTCTTTTCTTTTCTTTTCTTTTCTTTTCTTTTCTTTTCTTTTCTTTTCTTTTCTTTTCTTTTCTTTTCTTTTCTTTTCTTTTCTTTTCTTTTCTTTTCTTTTCTTTTCTTTTCTTTTCTTTTCTTTTCTTTTCTTTTCTTTTCTTTTCTTTTCTTTTCTTTTCTTTTCTTTTCTTTTCTTTTCTTTTCTTTTCTTTTCTTTTCTTTTCTTTTCTTTTCTTTTCTT
>NW_020799091.1:113137259-113164484 GCF_003259725.1 Athene cunicularia
TCCTCTCCTCTCTTCTCTTCTCTTCTCTTCTCTTCTCTTCTCTTCTCTTCTCTTCTCTTCTCTTCTCTTCTCTTCTCTGTTCTGTTCTCTTCTGTTCTCTTCTGTTCTCTTCTGTTCTTTTTTCTTTTCTTCACTAAAGCCTTTCCATGGGTAAGAAGCAGGAAAGTATTTCATATACAGGGATAATGGAGAAGTGTTTCCTTTCCCATTCACACATAGTGAGTGAGAACTTCATTTAAACCAGTTTCAAAGACCAATAGCAGTGGAAAAAACACCCACAAATAGCATTTAATAATGAAACTGTGTTCTCAGGAGCAGTAAAAACATTGCTTTTATTTTTACTTCCTGTTAAAGGGTGGGGAGTTTATCCTTGCTGCACTGAAACCAGAGAGTTTATACAAAAAAATCTGTTCTTTTCTCCTAGAGATGATGGTGTTCCAAAACATTGTAAAATTCAAAATCTCAGAAGCTGCCTATAGTTTTCTGCCAGGTTTCTCCTTTATTTATGCCACCTGCTGCTGCCCTGTCATAGCACAGGCACAGCAGGAAACAGGAATGAAAGGAAGAACCACAAACACATTCGGCTGGGTTGTGTTTTCCCAGTGGATCTGCAGGAGGTAAAAATTACAGGGATTATGTTGCCACGTGCCCTGAGGCAAAAGTCTTATGCTTTCCTTTCCCAAGGGGGGAAAAAATCATCTTTGATTTTGGGAAATTGAGTTTCTCATGCCCATAAATGTTGCTCACTAGCTTATAAACATATATTACTGCATCAGGTTGTTAAAAAAGAAACATATAAAGGCTAGATTTTGTCCAAGAAAGTTGGGGCTCATGCCTTCTTAGGTGGCATCAAATAGGCTTCTCAGATAATCCAAAAGAGGGGGTTCTATTACAGCACAGCATTATTACTGTAGCAAGTTCCTTTTTATTACCAACGGTATTTCAGGATTTCCACATTAGGTAAATGCTTAGAAAACAAATACTATGGTCTGTTGTCTGCAGTATTAATCCATATGCATATTTCAGTGGAAAGGAGGAATAAAACTCATTTGTATTTCACGGAAGTTGACAAGTTTAAGTCTAGATACTGAGAAAGCAAATATATTTCAGGTGGTCTTGATCACTTTCTCTCATGATAGCATTCTTTTTAGTTGTCATTCACCTTTCCATAAATGGTACTGAGCTTGCAATTATGAATTTTGAAGGAGGCACCATTACTGTGTTCTTTTTTTGTTGATAGAAACAGAAAACATGCAGCAGCAAAGACATGTTCCTGATCTCATCCCAGATCAACCAAAAATCATCTCCCCTACTTCATGACAAATATCAGTCTGAAATCCTAAAACATAAGAAAATGAATCACATACGACAGAAAGGATTTCCTCTCCATGAGAGATTTAGAACAACTGGCAATACACATCATGCTTTGTTGTTACAAAGAATAATCATTGCTGTCTCCAGTAAATCTGCTGATAGGAAATATTTTCATTATCATTGCTACCACTTTCTGATACTCAACAGGCACTTCTGAAATTACAACTAGAAGAGGAACCTTTAGCAATTTTGCCTTAGGATCAATGCAGTTGATAGGATTTTTCATTTCCTCTGCATGGCTTTGGTTTGTAGCAACTTCTCATCCTCATACTTACTTTATACTTCTAGTCTAAGAGTATGTGTATATAATTCCCTATCATTATTAAATGGAATTTATATTAATCCCAGTGAGAAAAACTACTGATTCATGTCCAGTATAATATATTAAAGCTGATAAAGTACAATAGTTTATTAAGGACTGCCGTTCTTTTGCCTTTCTACTTTTTATTTTGTTTGGGTCTTATCACAGAAGAAGTTTTATTTAGCTTTGTTATGTTTTATTTGGGGAGAAGAATGTAGAAGCATTACCTGCTGGTCTGGTGTATATCAACATAAAAGAAATTTTTAACTCATATTTTTATCATTCTAATAAATTAAGGTATTGCAGAAGAAACTTATGTCACAGGATATCTGGGTAATAGTTGCTTTTGTTTCAGAAAGAAAAGCAAGGTTAAACTAATCTTTACAACTGATATTCTACATATTATCAGCTTTGTTGGGTATGGTGCATCCTCAGTTCTGTTAGGATCTTACAGAAGAAGCTTAAAGGTACATTAGCTGTCAGATTTTCTAAAAACAATGTATATACAGTGGACAAGCTATAGTCTGTGCACTTAAGACAGAGCCAATCCTGTGAGTCTGAACTTCTTGCCATATGTGAAACATAAGCAGACGGCAGAGGAGGGGCAACCAGTCGTATGTGGTTTGTATGGCAATAGAGTCCAAAGAACAGGAATGTCTCAATGGAAAGAACAGTGCAGAATTGCAGCAAGAACATGTCTCAGGTCATTGGAGTACAAACATACTGGCAGCCATCTATAAACTGAAGTAAAGAGTTTACAGAGAGGTGTGTACATGAGATGCAATACTGCAGAGAAACCCAGAGGTAACCTTTACTAAGTCATCTTGGGTACTAAAAGCAATCATGCATAACAGTAGCCTATGCAGGCTCATTTCCCTACCAGGAAATCACGTACTTTCCCTTGCAATTAGTAAGAGTTGTCCTGTCAAATCCCTGCTTAAATTCGAAGATATTCATCAGTATTGTGCACAACACTGAGTGGGGGATGAAGCAGCAAACAGATCTAATAAAAAAAGGAAAACAAAATTTCTTTTAGCTACATATAACCTTGTTAAATTTCACTGCGGAACGCATGAAAAAGCACTCTTAAATTGTATCTAAATGGAACAAATAAATCTAGAGCACAAAGTATTCTCAACATAGTCCTAAGACTGTTTTAAGAAGCAAGTACAATTGAAAAAACAGTTAGCAGTATCTGCCTTGGGAAAAAAAAAAAAAAAAAGTAGCAAATTCTAGCTCTGGAAAACCTCCTCCTCCTCTCAAAAGAGCCCCCCTAGTTCAAATTTCTTAATGAAAAATGTCACAGTATTAGGAAGACAGCACACAAACAAAAGACATGCTAAAAAAAAACCCACCTCCAAAAGTAAAGCAAAACCCCTTATTTAAATTCCTTAGCAAGGATGAAACTTACTGGGGGAAAAGAAAGAAAAAAAACCCAGAACACAGAATAACTTTTTTTAAAAATTTGTTTTTAAATCTGTTTATTTTTCAAAGAAACTGAGAACTTTCATTAAATTCTATCTAGGTTTACCAAGACTATGTCTTGACACCTGAGATACCCACGAAAGGTTCAATTCTGTTCTCAGCACGTGAGGGAACACTGTTAGGCTGGAGAGCTGGCCTGGCTGACGCTGGCAGTGGCCCCCATACAGAAGCCCTATTCAGAGACAACTGTAAGAGTCACTAGAGGGAGATTACACAAAGACCAGGAATCTAGTGCAAAATAACCATATAGCAAAACAGTCAAATTCACTAAGATCTTTACATCTGCCGAGTTTTTATTTAGCTTTGGTATGTTTTATTTGGAGAGAAGAATGTAGAAGCATCACCTGCAAAGTGGAGTAGCTATTTCGGTTCACAATAGGACTTACTTCAGATTGAAAATGCGTATGTGAAGAACACATTTATCTCAACTTTTATAAAATATTTGCTTTTTGATGTTTGCATTTTTTCCTATGCTTTCTAATAACACTAGTGAGTTTAGTCCTTATGAAAGAATTAGAAAAACAAAGAAAACTACAAAGAAATGTCTGCTCCGCTCAGTCTGTAGCAACTAAGCTAAGCTAGTGAAATAACTAGGAATGATAAGAGACATTTTTGAAAATCAGTGACATCCAACACTTCTGTGCCTAAGGACATAATTGATACCAAGAGCTCAATAATTTTTATGTGTTTTTTTAAAGAGATTATCAATTTAATGAATAATGAAATAATTTACCGGATACTATTATGATAATTTCCTCTTTAGAGCCTCTACAGCTAACAGAACCTACCAGACACACAACAAACAACACAATTTTTCTTCTAGGTTAAATTTTAGAATGGATTTCAGAATTTCAAGATCTTTCCCAGCCTGATTCCACATTTTAAATATTACTTCTGCATAGAAAGCCAGGAGATCACTTGTTTTCCTCTCTCTACATACAGTTTCAGCAGGACATTCTAAGGTGTGACTCACAGGGCAAACCGGCTTCTGCTGCTCTGTCAGAAAGGCCATTTCCACTTGTAGTCTGTATAGTTTAAAACCAGCAGCAATGCATTATACAAAATGCATTATACAAAATACTTGGATGGCTTCAGACTGTCTCAAAGGATGTTTCTGTCAGACCTGTGTTTTCCAACTGTGTCACTGAATACTGACAAAGTACAGAGTAGTGGATCTCAGGCCTTGCTACGTGTGAAGTTACATGGCTGCATGTGAAGTTAGGTGATGCAACTGGGGAAGAAGAATCATCTAGACATAGGCACCTTGACAGTACTGGAAAAAAAGCACACTTTTGCGCATCAGCAGAGGCTAATTTTAATAGACCTTTGGAAACAGGATGCAGCAGCCCTGGGTGGGCACAGGCTGGCATCACACAAAGTGACCAGGGACAGCATTTTGGTGCCTGCTGACAGCGGGAAGCATTCCTTGTTAGCTTCACCAAATAGCAAGGACAGGGTGTTACTGCAGGGAAAAGCCTTCGTGTTACATTTACAATTACAGCTGAACTCCAGGGGACGGAGTACAGAACGTATCATGATGTCTTTCCTATGCAGATGAACAGAACTGCACCTTTTGATATGATCATTATTGTTAATAAAGAGTTGTGTATCAGCATGTGCATCATACGTAATAAAAGCTTTCCCCATACTCATGTTGCTAACGTGGGAAAACATACTGAAGATGTTTTCTTTGGTAGCACTCTGTTTGTTCCCTGTGAGCCTTTCGCATCCTGCTTTTATAAGCTTCTGATGTTCAGTAGTTGTTTCAATCTGTTTTTTTTTTTAATGTTAATATAGAGCTAGGTAGTCCATTCCTTCAAGAAATGCCGGCTTTTCAAGACATTCAGATATTTCTTTTAAGTAAAGCTACTTTAGAGAACTAAACAACACTCCCAAAATGCATCCATTTTTCTTACTGCTGCCCCCAAAATATAAAGCAGATGCTTTATAGGAACGAGTGGACTCTATAGGTAGCATTTGTCTGAACAAAAGCAAATGTTTACATATTTGTATCTGACTTGAACAAGTCACTTCTAGAGATCTTTTCTAGGCAATGAGGGAAAGGTCCTTCAAGATATGATTCATCTGATCTTTATATATATATATATATATATAAAATCTTAAAGTAAGTATCTAAAATACAACATACTGATCTTGTCCAAAATCACCTATTTTTTTTTTCTATTGACTAGAAATAAAGCCTTGGCTGCTAGCTCAGATGTAGACATCTGAAGTCCGGTATGATGAACCTCACCCTGTTAGATTATAAAGACCAACTAGTTCACCCCACTGATAAATTACAGATTCAGATACACAGCGCTCATGATCCAAGTAATTTGTGACTGTAAGCTCAGGTCTATGGTTTAAGGGACAGAATAACTTACTGCGGTGTCTTTGCATGTGCTTCTGATCCTTACACTGAAAAAACAACGTATCTGATTTCCCTGGTAGTAGCAGTGTGTTTTCCAACTGCCGTTATTACACAGGGAGAGCCCCACGGTACCCTCTGTCTCCCGCACTCTGCAAAGGTGGCTCTGCCCTGGGCTGCCACCCCTCTCCCCATCCAGCTGCTGCCAGTGATGCAGCATCGAGAGACCACTGAGGGAGTGCTCACCTGAATGTAGCCACCTCTCTGCATCACAGTACTCACACTAGTGTAGAAGACAGACTCTTTGCAAATGCCAAAATAATTATTTTTAAAAATTCCACTTATTCTTTTGTCTGTTCCTGCATTACAAGTACTAGCAGAAACTCTTTCAGCAGCCAAACTTGTTTCTTTGCTCATCCTTGCAAACCTACATAAGTAAATACATGTTCTTTGATGCTCAGTGCTATCCATTACATAGATGGGAAATTGCACAGCTGAGAGTACGAAATTAATCAGTAAATTCGGGTTGTGAAGTTTACAATTCTTCTCATTTCCATGGGAAAAAGGTGGCAGAACTACTTGCTTCATTTATCCTTGTATACAAGTCAGAAGAGGAGCTGATGAAAGAGTGTGTTTTAGAACATTAGAAATTGTAGTCTGAAAAGCATTTTTCAGATCTATAGTTCATAATGAAGTGTGCAGAATGAAGATAAGGATGAGCTACCCTGAATAAGTACTAATTTCATTCCTACTTATCTGTCTCTTTTCCATGTCATGGCTTCAATTTCAGGTTATGATTACCTAGATAAAAATCTTTCCCTTAAGATAGTTCAGCATTTTGTGAGTGAGTGTGCAAAGCAATTACGGAAAAGATCATTTGTTTTCTTTTGAGTATAATCTCCATGCCCAAGGTACTGAACTAATAAATGAGGGCAAAAGTTCATAAAATGAAAAACTGCAAGAACCCCTGTTGCTGGCTTACTTGCTTATGATAAAAAAGGAAAAAAAAAAAAAAAGCAAAAGTTTAGAAGAGACAGAAAATTAAGTACGTGTTGTAAGACATCTTGAACAAAGTAGCTTGGTTCTTACCAGAGGACAGAAAATGGACAGAGAAAGGATTGCTCAGTTTGAGGAAAACCCAAATAATTCCTTTCAAAAACACTGGAAAGCAGAAAAGGAAAAAAAAATGGCTTGAGAAGGCAAGCTGTTTTTTGTTTTTTTTTTCCTGAGTAATCCTAATGGCACAAGCAAAGTGTTAGAAAACTCCAGATTTTCTGGAAGAAAAAAATGTTGCATATGGAGTTAGCTCAATCATATGCAGGGCTGATGGCATCTGCTCCAAACACTTGCAGATCAGATATGCAAGTTAGACTGCTGCCAAAAAGGAAAGCCCTACGGCTTTTTTCTTTTCTTTCCTCTCTCAACTGGGTCACTTTAAGCAGACTCCTCCCTTGCATAAGATTTAATTGATCTTATGAGTATGCAGGGAGTTGGATCAGTGTGAAGAGTAAGCTGATTTTTTACAGGTTCATTTTGTGTCAGCAAATGACAGACTTGATCTTGCTTACTGTGTGGTTGCCAAATCACTAACTCCGGTGACTGGGAAGCTGGGACAGGAGCATGTGGCTCGGTGAGCTAGGCCATGGCTTTTGACAGACATACAGCTGGACTGGAATAAGGGCACTGTGAACTGCAACTTGCATTTTTCTGAACTATGTAGTTCCTGTGCATGGATCATCACAGGTGTCATCCCCAGAGAACATATCAACATGATTAAGGCCAGGGGTACAATGATGGAGCTAGATCCATCTACTGGCTGCACCTGGCTAGATTTGTGACAGATACTTGAAATAAGAGCAAGGGGTAAGAAAATCCTACCACAGATATTTCTGAAGGTGGGAGGACTCAGATCCAATGAGCAGCTGAAGTAGAGAGGGAACAGTTAGGACTCAAAGGGCAAAGAAAAAAATGGGGGAAGCGGGGGAGAATGTGACTAAAAATTTGGGGAATAAGTGCCTATGGCTGGGAGCCCATGAAAAAGGAATGCAGAAACAAAGCATGTAAGGTTTATGGGTAAGAAAAGGGACTCTGAAGAGAGACACGAGAACTGCTACAGTATGTGAAGATCAGCCTGGACCTAAACGATGCAACCTGAGATGGGAGATAAACATTGGGACCTGATAAACGGAGACTGGGTTTGGGAGCAAGGTCTCAGTTCAAAGATCAGAAAGGTGGCAGACTGGAGAATGCTGAAGAGATGAAGTCAGCAGAGGAGGATACAGAATAAGGAATGTATGCCCTCTTGTCCACAAACATGACAATGAAACACAAAAATCCAAAGCCTCCTAATTTAGTTTCAGCAAACTGGTGAAAACCACTTGTTGCTCATTTTCCTTTCAGTAGAATACCCACCAGAGAAGGGCAACCCCTCCCTACTGCTGTCTTAGTCAAAGAGGAGGGAGAGACAAGGAGAGAATGGAGAAGAGCTGAGACTGGAGGTAACATCAGGTCTTGGAGACATCAGCAACTCGAAGGGCCAAATGGGCATTCTGCTATCGGGAATTTTACTTTCACCTAGAAGTAGCCTCCTCCAGGGCATATGTCGAAATCAATAAGGAATATACTTAAAATAGCAACAGCACTATAATCTGGTGAACCTCACTGGAAGTTAATAGGAAGAAGAAAGAAAGAAAGAAAATTATTTATTCTGCTTATATTCCTAATTACATCAAGAACACCAGACTATTAATAGGGATACAATCAGTCAGAGACTACTAAGAATTCATTTCCAAGTGTGCTTTCTATACACTTGTTAAGGGTAGATAATTAGCTTCACAGTGATTTTTTGATTGATATAAATTAAACTTCAATTAACTAGACACTTTTAATTTTAAATATAAAAGGTTTTTCCTCATATAGTGATATAAATTTAAATTGAATAATAAATATACTTAATATATTATTTATTATTAGGAACCTGCATTATGATTAAAATGCATATAACTCAAGATTACAAAATCAGTAAACAGAAAAAAAAATCAAAACATTGTATAAAATATAGCCGAATTTTTTCTCATTTTCAGGAAGAATCATATTCCACAGCCAGAAAAAATACTTCTAACAAGTCATGCTCATCAATATGAAAGCCAACATAAATGGAAGAGTTTTCATTTATTTTACATACTCTCTGAAATATCATCAAGCAAACTGTGACTGCCAAAGTGATAAACATCAGTATCCAGAACACTCTGTACACATAATATTTCTAGTTACACAAACCTAATGGCACACGGAGTTTATTAGTCTCCTCTGTATGTATTAAGGGGGCAAATATGCTGTACCCCAGAGACTCACTCTCCATTAAGTTTTAAATGAGTTGTGATTATCAAGTAATGAATGTGTGTAAAACCAGACTTGTTCATATATGCATATACACACATTTGTACAAACACATACACCGAACACATTCACAAAGTAATGGGCAAAGATTACCATGCCTTTGTCAGCTGTTTGTACCATTTAAATGCAGCAACATCTCCAGACATTCAAAGAATGGAGTAAGCCACATGGATATTTGCTCTGTGGGGAAGTTCTGCACATTCCCTAGAGCCATCTCTGGCACAGCTCACTGAGCAGCAGGAGTACCCACAGTCAGACATGTGCAGTGGATGTACAACCTCTCTCCAGCTCTAAAACTTTTGCAAAATTAGTCCACTGGGGCTATAAGCAGCAGGTTTATAAAACAGTGCATCCAGACTGATCTAAACCCTGTTGAAGTCAAAAGGAGCCCTTCAAATGGTATTATGTTAGCTTTGGCACAGTCCCCTAAGTTTAATGATGGGCTAGGTTAGCCAGGCAAAAGAGGCTGGGAACACGAAAAGGTGTTAGATGTAAACTTTGAATAGAAGATTTTGGTTTTAGCATAAGTTTTGGATGCAACAGAATGTTTAAGACAGAGATGTTAATTTTTCAAAAACAATTTTCTCACTTGTACTCATATAAAAGCTTAGTTGTGATGATACTGAAGCTATAATAAGTCCTGTACCTGTTTAGTTGTTTGCAGGCGTTAATGTAGAAAGTGTTGTAGAAAACAAAGCAGTAGGAAAAGATATTTAAATTGGATTTTTTTTTTTTTTTAAGAAACACTTCAAAACCCATGGGCTGAGAGGAGTCTAAAACTAGGAGACTTATTTTAAAGTTCATGTTAGTGTGGGGTCTGTGTTGATTCTTTTGTACAGCTGGGAATTTTACCATCACAATCCATGGTTTTATAAAAATCCAGAGAAGCCTGGTTATATTATAAATGTGTTAAGAGAAGATTTTCTGAATGTTCTTATCCTCTGAATTAAAGTCTTGATTAAGAATAATCAGATTCATGCTATGTTTATTCATACTCATTTATTAAACAGTCAAATCTTAATTTGTGTGTGTATATATTCTTAAAGAATTTTATGAGGAAAAATACTTGCCTGTAACATGCCTCTTGCTATGAAACACTGGAAAACTTACTTTGGCCACTATGCTCACCTCTGAGCTTGGGGGCCACTGGCTGCAGAGTCTCGTTTCTGCAGGTAGCTTTAGCCAAATGATCTTGTCGTCTCAACTACAACATCTCCAAAGTGTTTCATAAACATCTTGTAATTATCTCAATAACGGGATTTGCTAGCTGTAACAGATACATGCTTTTTGTAAATAATCCACCCAGGAGCCTGCCTCCACAGTCCTGATCTTTTCAGCTGCTCAGAGGTAAACACACAGATGGGAAGAAAGAACAGGCTGCTGTAATAATTAGTCTTGAAAATTCTGAGCATGGAAAATAGACCGGCAGCATGTACTGAAAATATAAATATAAACCTAGGGGTTTCAGAGAAAGTTTGGCTCCTCCCCATGCTTCTGAAAATTAACAAAGTGTTAAGTATCAATTTGCACCTCTAAAAATCTGATTACTGAATAACTACTTCCTGAAGACTTTCAGAAAGATATATATGCACATCAGATGGACTTCTAAAAATTAGACAGATGTACTTTTGACAGTTTTACTCTGATCCCAATTTTTACACCCCAGAAATTCCATAATCCACTCCCTATGCCAACTGCCTGGCTAATACAGATTTGCTATTTGTCTTTCTGCATGCTATACACGGTAACTTTTCACTGCGAGAAGTGCTGTGCAATTGCAAAAATATCAATAACATTTTCATAAATTATTTTAATTCGACAATTTAAATTCCAAATGCTAAGGGATCTTTAATTCAAAGTAACTGATTACCTTCTAAAATGTAACTACCTGCTAACCTGTATGTGACTTATCACAGTTAACTGTTGCCATGGAAGGTTTTAAATCCACAATGCACTAAAGGAAATAATATATATATATATATATATATATATATGTATGTATAAAATAACAATAGGATTTACCTGTATTCTTTATCAAATCATACAATAAGGTATGTCAAAAGTGTAAAGATGGAATTCTTTATGCCTTGGAAGAATTACAAAGATATGTGAAATTATATACTATATTTGGATCCAAACTGGAATCAAAAGAATTCCTCATTAATATCACGGTATAAACTTATTGAAGTCAGTCTTTGTTCCCTGAGAGACTCTGTAAATTTATTATTACTGCAGTCCTTTCCAGAGGATGCGTGACCCTATATTTGGTTGTTGCTCAAGTACGCACTGTTTGTTGTAGCCCCAACATTTACTGAGTATGACGAGACACTGAGTGGCTTGGAAACTCTACTTAGTATCCGCCTCCTAACAACTGTTCTTCATGAAACTTCAACAGAAACTTGTCATATTGACTTTGATTCCCCAAATACACCTGCTTTTTTAAATCTACAGGTTAGACAGTCTTTCATCTAATTAATATATATACCACAGTGATTTGCATTGCTCTAGTTCCTTAATCAAAATGCTGTGCAGTGTCAAGTCAAATACAGAAGCCCATGGTAAAGACATGATAAAAATGAATGAGGTAATGAACACTAAGGGGCAAGAGACCTTGGAAATTTAATTTCATCTTATTTTGTATGTCGGTCACAGTCAGTGGATATTACATGAAGTGAATATAAAAGTTGAGATGTATTGTTTCCAAACAATATGTAGTATGATGCTTGCTGTTATAAGATCTGAAATAAAGAATGTAGTAATATTTTGAAATTAAAAAAAAAATAAAATCAAGAATTTCCAAACCAACTGATAACAAAAATGTTGGGATATACAATTTCATGCTATTAAAGTTTACAGGAATCTAATTATTAGATATCCAGAGAGCAGCTAATGTGTGGCTGATGATACCACATCTGTGGAGATCTTAAACTTCCCTCTGAAGTGTATGATACCGGCTTTATTAAAGAAAGGTAGCTGGAGTAGCAGGATGTTGTCTGCGTCAGCATGGCAACATTTATTTTCCTAATAAATGAAATATTGTGACCCAGCTGCTAAGAAAAGACTTGCATTGTAATATGAAAATCATGTAAGTAAAATTTTATTATAGCTAAAGACAGTTTTTCACTAAAATACACAGGCATATACAAATACAAATAAATGTGTAATAAAGATTTCAGTTTCTCATCAAGAAAAGCTGAGAAATGTCACTGGTACATTTGCATGATAGCTTAAACAGTCATCCACTGGAAGAAATTAAAGCAATTTAAGGCTGCGATTTCCTCCTGCAAATAAATTCATTGTTTTTTCTTTAAGAGACCCTCCCAAGTTATTTGTTATTTTCCAGTTCATGACATCTTTTCATTAGTCACTTGTAGCCTGAAGAAACACTAACTGTAGCATTTACCGTACAAATAATTCTTCCTCCCTCTCTCTTAAACTTCACAGTATTGATTTGCACAATGCAAATTACTCAAGATGGTTTTTAGTCTTTCAGATTTTTAAGTTTTCTCACCCCAGTTCCTTGCAGAAAGGCTCGAGGTGAAAAATAACTCCTCTTACTTATTCATTTCCTTTATGTTTGACTGTTGCATTCATTTTATCTAGTCTCCTCCAATCTAAACCAACAAAAAATATGTTTTTCACTAACAGATTGCTAATAAGAACTATGTCCCCCATACAAAACCAGTTGGATCTATATAACGTCCAGAAATTTGGGGGAAAGACAGGCAGAAAGCCAGGCTGGAGTCCTGTCAGCATTTTGGTTTTGGTACACTGGCATGAGCTGCCTGGAGCAGTGAACGTGAACGGCACTGGCGCTTGCAGAGACTGAATGAGGGTAATTTACTGAAGTCTATTAAGGAGACTGCAGTGCTGAAAACCTAATGTGCTCCTCACATTTCACAGCTTCAGCATTTAGTCTGATGAGGCCCTCAACAATTAAAAGTTATTCTTTGTTCCATGTGATTATTTTTTAAAGGTGGGCAGTTTTCTAAATATCTTTTTACCCACCTGATAGGCAGGCACTGAACTTATTGCAAGTAGACACACAACTTAATAAATTTTCAGAAAACTATGAAAATGTGATTTTTAGGAGACTGATTAGAAAATGCTGCAGTTTAGGTATAAGGGAAGCCTCCTTAAAGCTGTCACTTGAATATCAGAAAGGGAACTGCCTGTTAAGAGGCCTTGAGAAAGAAAGACAAGAAATTTGCACCCCTTCCGCAAATCAGTAGGTCCAAATGATTCCTTTACATGTGGTGAAATGTGCCACTGACAACTCTGCTCATGAGCATTAATCTCTTTGCAAAACACAGTGACCATTTATGGATTATCAACTGTAATTACTGCTTGATACCACACGAAAACGAGTCTGTAAAGTTAAGCAAGACCATAAATAATCAAAAAACGTTTTTGCTTCTCAAGAGCAAGTCTCTTTTCAGTCATCATTCAAAGAGTATGTGAGGAATCAGTATTGCACCTGATTTTTCTTTAATAACAATTTCATTTAGCAACATCCTTCAAAATGCAGATGGGTATTTTAACTGCACTGCCTCTGACTGTTGAAGCATTTTAGCTGGATCCCAGTTTGCTAGCCCACCAGAAGAGAAAACAAATGGTAAGTAGGTATCACACATTTACTTCAGTAGGAGCAAGGAGGAACTCTGAAGTCAGATAATTTATTATCTGCATGTAAAAAGTGAAGTTTAATCCTTGCTATGCATCTAGAAAAGAGGTGAGGAATATAATGGATATAATCTGCTTAACATGAACAGCAATACAGCACTAAAAAAACCACTCAGAAATATTCAGCACAAAACAAATATGCTGCTACTAATATGGAATGGTTCAATCACATAAATGACAAAAAAGCAGTAAAATGTTTTACAATCTGACTACAAGATCATCTGCCTTTAATCAAAAAGTTATCTTAGGCTGTAGGTTATAAATGAGGTTTGGGATTTTCACTTACTTAATTTTTGACCGAGAGGCTTTTTATTTTAAGATATGATGAAATTCAAATGACACTGCACATTTTAAGCTGATGCAAATTGATACAACTGAAAGAAAATCTATGGGGGAAAAGTTGCATGCAAAAGAGTATAGAATTGTTAACGTTATTCTAACATTATAATGCAAATGTTGCAAACTAAACTTTTAATTTCTTGATTATGGAAATAAACCAAAGCAATGTTGAACATGATGTAGGCAGAAGCACTGGTAGATTTGTTCCTAGGAAGGGGGCAATATTTCAGATACTGTTTACTATATTTTTGTTTGTTTTATGAGTGCATTTTATTGCTTTACAGAGAGACCACTTAGTATGGTACTTGTACATCCGGCTGAGTGTCACCACTTTTATTCAGCACTGGACCTTGACTCTGACTCCCAGTTTCCACCTATATTTGAAAGGACAGAATGGCAGGTAAAGCCTGAAGAAAGTCAATAGTCATAAGAGTCAGTGAGGCCTGCAAGAAAGGAGAGCTTGGTATACCACTAACCGCACCAACTAGAGTATTTCCATCACATGTTACAGAAACTGTACTTCAATCAGGTCTCATGCTTCAGAATTTGAACTTTAAGCATTTTGATGCTTAATATTTATCAATAACTTCTAAAATCTCAAAACCCTATAATGATACAGTTCAGGTATTTATACTAAAGATTTCTGAAGAAAAAAACTTGAAGACTCAGTGCAAAATAATATGTGAATTCTCATGCCTGTATTTTTGAGGACAGTTAATCAGTGTGCACCTACATACAGCATGTATTCAGGCAATGAGTACATTTCCAATGAAGAAATTTTGATTCCCATATCTACTCACATCTTTAAATGTCAGTCCCAGAACACTGGTCAAAGCCGTAAAGAGTCCAGATCTGCAAAATTATTTAGCGATACAAATCTTTACTGAAAAGACTGAAGTTATCTGCTTTATAAAACCTGATCAGAAACAACTCAAAGTATTTCTATGGCAGAATATGAAATACTTTCATGGAATTGTTTTACTATGTAATAAGTGAATGGATTTCTGTCTTTTCCTTCAAAGCCACCAGCACATTAAAAAAAAAAATCTGCTGTATCATCTTAAAAAAAAAAGTGCATATAATTTCCTGCCCACTTGACTTGAACCTGTTTCCCTTTTTATTTTTAAAGTTAATGATATATTTTACAGTGATATTATAGAGTATCTTCAGCTAATACAGATAGTTCATTTAATAATTACTGTCATAATTAAGAAAATATCCTGTCCTTTAGAAAACTTCCACAGTCGCCCTGAGTAATGGCTACATCTGCAAGAGTTTAAAATGTTACCTAAAACTATGAGAGTTATGGCAGTGTTAGAATGCAGTGTTCAGTATTCAGACGCAATAGCCCAGGAGGTACCTGTTGAGCAATAAATGTCATATTCCACATTATTTCCTGTTGCCTTTCATTACAGCAACATTATCTTAGAATTTCTTTCAACTAATGAGGAGTCATTTTTTTAGAAGAGTGAAAGAAGTAGATGGGAATTTTCTTGTTTGTTCTTAGTTTATTTTGGCTGAGGGTTGTGCAACTAGAACAGAATTTGATTAGTGATGAAGCTCAGTTTTCCCTTTCACAAGCAGCTGAGTTGTTCTAATTTCCAATGATCCTTAGGGTTCCCCTTCTATTTTGGTAAAATGAAGTTTCTGAGGAATGGTCGACATCTTCAGATAAACCAGTGTTAATTCAAAATAATGCTGCCTTGAGGATCAGTATAATTCCAAACTGTATAAACTCTTCTTCTACCCTTTGTTTTCTTCAGTCAGGAAGATGCGAGGCTGGTAAGTAGAGAGGAATTCAAAGAAGACACATCAAATCTTCAAATAAGTGCAAAACAAAAAAAGCATGAAAAGGAAAACAGCAATGATACGGGAAGTGCATGAATCCATTGTCATTACAGAAGTTTCACCCATCTAAGTAAGACGTATTCCATCATCTAGAGTTACTTAAGCCTTTGTCTCCTACTAGATGGCAAGATTCAAAAATAAACCAGAAATTTTTAAGAGACATGCTCAGACAGGGTGAAACAGCTGTGTTTTTATACTACTTAACAGGAGTCTATATAACCCTTGCATAACTGAACTGGAATAGTCTTACAAAGACAGTGGAAGTTGGATGCATAGTTGAGTGTAGCAGAGTTCAGAGATTTGGACCTCAGGGCAGAGAAAGGCAGAATTGACAGAAAGTGCAGATGAGAACCCCAAAGTGGTGGGTGCTATTTGGGAACCGCTGCACTTGTTGGGGCACAATAACTGGGGAAAGGACCCTTATGACAGAAAAGCTCACATTCTTGTGGCAGGCATCTAGACACTCTGGGTTTCAGTGTACGAAATGATAAAAAGGGAGAAAAGAAAATGCAGACAATATAATTTGCTAAACTTTGTCTCATGTCCCATAACACTTTGAAAAAACCCCCATGCCTATTTTACTGAGGTAGCAAACAATCTCCAAGTGAATCAAAGCATTCAGCAGTTAACAGACACAGATGGTTTCATATTCACACATTTTTATTCATTAATTCAATTTTGGATTCAAACCCCAGTATAATTAATGGGAAGAAATGTTCAAATGTTATTCTAATAAAGTATTGGTTGTAACATTGCAATACATTGTGCATTTCTTACCAGAAGAGTGAATATGTACATAACAAAATTAAATTATCAGGGACAAATATGCAGAAGTAAAGAATTGGAATAGTCTCATACTTATGGGGGAGGCTGATTAATGCTAAGTGAAGACCTAGATCTAAATGATTATCAGAATCAACTTCATGATATAGTTTCAAGTGTACCACTTTTATCTGTCATCTTAAAGGAAAATCTCTTGGATGTTTTCCCTCGTACCTTTAAAAGCTCTTTACGTTCATATTTACTTTTTATGCTTCCTATAAATACTGCAATTAAACATATCAAAATGAGCACAAATAAGAGGGAGAATTGAATGTCACTTCATTAATTATTCAATCAAAAATTTCAGAGAAAGTAAAATATATTCTAATAGATAGACTTAAACCCAAATTAGTTCCTTTTTATTATTATTTTAAATAAAATTAATAATCAATGCAACAGCAATTCTGGGATGAACTGATACTGCAGAAGGTGATCATTATACAATAAATGACACTGTCTAGGATCAGGACTAAATAATTATCTAGAACTGGCACTCATTAGTAAACACCATTTTATGAAAGTCATGCTGTGCTGAGGGCTATGAACATTATTTATCAGCTATGTATTAACATACAAGAAAACACAACAAAACTGAAAAAAAGGCAGTGAAATGAAGTACACAAAGTAGGTTAAGAATGTCCTACCCCAGTGGAACTGGCTTCATAATCCAACGTACCTATCATGTCCTAATATAAGAAGTATAAATAGATCTCCTGAAGAATATTTATTTTATTCTTAAGGTCAGTGGAATTTTATTTCTGTGTCCTGATGAACAGAATATTATAAAATGTTCATTCAAATACATACATTTCAGATTAATTAATTTTCACTTCTAGTTTTCCACTTTATTCAATACAGTTTACATAGCTCAGCATCCTAAAATGACTGACATGCTTCAGTCAGTTGGCTTCAGATATGTTATATTCTTATTACAGATAATGACACTGAAAATGTTTATCATTGAAGTATATACTGAACTGTTGTGTTTTTTGTTTTTTTTTTTTAAACAAGACTGCTAAGAGTTATAAGTATCTAAATTGAGTTTTGCTTTCTGTTTATAAATGTATAAAAACAAACAGCAAGTTACACTTGCATAGCAGTGTGGAAACCAGGCTGTCACTATTGTTGTGATTCAAGTCGATTAATGACAACTTGGGGGGTTTATTTTCTGTATCTTGAAAAGTAACATCTTGAAGCATTGAGGTATTGCTTTGTGGGCTGTAAAAAAGAATATGTTGCTATTTTGACAATTTAACAAAGCAAGGATGAAACACATCAATGGATCCATGGAATATTTATTTCAAATAAAAATGTAGCAATTTTGTTATTCTTTATTATTTTAAAAAGCCACATTGTAGTGGCTCATAATGATAAAGTTATAGAATCCCCATTCTTGCAGAGCTTTTTTGACCAATACAGGGCATATTAAACAACTGCAATGCTTCTGTTTTAGGGAATGGAAAGATGCTATCCAGTAACAACCAGTAAGTATCTTCACGGAAACATCGAGGTTGGAAAAGACCTTGAAGATCATCCAGTCCAACCATTAACCTAACACCGACAGTTCCCAACTACACCATATCCCTCAGCACTATGTTGACCCGACTCTTAAACACCTCCAGGGATGGGGACTCCAACACCTCCCTGGGCAGCCCATTCCAACGCCTAACAACCCCTTCTGGAAAGAAATGCTTCCTAATATCCAGTCTAAACTTTCCCTGGTGCAACTTGAGGCCATCACCTCTTGTCCTGTCGCTTATTACTTGGTTAAAGAGGCTCATCCCCAGTTCTCTGCACCCTCCTTTCAGGGAGCTGTAGAGGGCGATGAGGTCTCCCCTCAGCCTCCTCTTCTCCAGACTAAACACCCCCAGTTCCCTCAGCCGCTCCCCGTACGACCTGTGCTCCAGACCCTGCACCAGCTCCGTTGCCCTTCTCTGGACACGCTCGAGTCATTCAATGTCCTTTTTGTAGTGAGGGGCCCAAAACTGAACACAGGAATCGAGGGGCGGCCTCACCAGTGCCAAGTACAGTGGTCAGATCCCTTCCCTGTCCCCGCTGGCCACGCTATTGCTGACACAAGCCAGGATGCCATTGGCCTTCTTGGCCCCCTGGGCACACTGCTGGCTCCTGTTCAGCCGGCTGTCAATCAGCACCCCCAGGTCCCTCTCTGACTGGCAGCTCTCCAGCCACTCCTCCCCAAGCCTGTAGCGCTGCTGGGGGTTGTTGTGGCCCAAGGGCAGCCCCCGGCATTTGGCCTTATGGAAACTCCCCCAGTTGGGCTCAGCCCATGGCTCCAGCCTGTCCAGGTCTCTCTGCAGAGCCTCCCTGCCCTCGAGCAGATCAACACTCCCACCCAACTGGGTGTCATCTGCAAACTGACTGAGGGTGCACTCGATCCCCTTGTCCAGATCATCAATAAAGATGTTAAACAGGAGTGGCCCCAACACCGAGCCCTGGGGGACACCACTCGTGACCGGCCGCCAACCGGACATAACTCCGTTCACCACAACTCTTTGGGCCTGGACATGCAGACAGTTTTTCACCCAGCAAAGCGTGTGCCCATCCAAGCCATGAGCAGCCAGTTTCCCCACAAGAATGCTGTGGGAAACGGTGTCAAAGGCCTTACAAAAGTCAAGGTAAACAACAACCACAGCCTTTCCCTCCTCCGATTTTCATATTCTGCCAAATTTGAACAAGGAAGTTCAAATCACCTGCCATCCTCTCCTCCATGTATGCTGCTACAAAGACAGCTTTGCAAAATGAGAGAACATTTAAAAGGAAGTTTTACTTCATTTACACATTCATGCCACAGTAGCACCATCTCCTGTTCTTAGACACTGTGCTATTGCAAAATAGCATACTGCAAGCTGAGGAAAGCTAGCATAGTGTTCCCACGACATCTCCATTATCACAGCCCCCTCTCTGTGTCATGTGTGTATTTTGGACCCTTCCTGTCTCTCTACTCTGAACTTATCTCTGCTGAGACAGGGAGACTTCCCTTCTGACCTCCACATAGCTGAAAATACCTCAAAAGCATGACTACATAAAGCAGAAAAATCATGGTAACCTTGTGTAAAAATAAGGACATTAGGTAAGGCTACAACATTTCTGTTACTTCTTTTTTCTTTTTTTCTTTTTTTTTTTTATTTAAAGGGTGGCAGATTCTGGTATTGATGGTATTCTTGTCTTGAGTTCTTGACTCAAAACCAAGTCAGACATGTGAGGGTTGGGCTGTCCCCACTAACCCCCCAGTCCCTCCCCAAGCCCCTGACCTCACAGCTGAAATCCTACAGCAATTTCTGCCATTGAGTTCCCTGGTATTTCTGCACTACCCCCAAGTCTGCATTTCCTAAAGGTTTTCCACCCCAAGGGTCTTCATCCTCCCTTATCCTAGAACTGTCTTCTTGCAGACCTGGCTGCTTAGCGGCTTCATGCATCCAAACCAAAACTTCTTTTTGAGACTCTCAGATTTTCTTCTCTCAGATCATTTCCTATTAACTGTGGCTACTCCAATACCCCTTCTGTCCTTTTTAAAAAATTTATCCTGCTGTATACCAGCCCAACTTACTCTTACTGGCCACCAGTACTGATCACTGCCCTTTCCTCGGCTGCTGTGTGTGTCTGGCCAACCCTAGAATGCAGTTGGTCCTCTTTGACAAAGAAACACCCGTTAATTTTTTTCTTACATGGGTTGAAAAGGCTTTAAAATAAATATCCTGATAGGACACAGAAAGGAAAGGCAGCAGAAAATGTCTATCTGGAAAAACCTCCTGGCCGTCCTACTGGCATAAGACACAAACGGCCATTGTGTATTCATAATGCCCCATACATAAGCTCATACATGTATTATTTCTTGCTTTATTTAAATAGATAAATACACTATATCTTTTCTAGATATAAACAAAGTGTTTAAGTACATTTTTCAACGGTAGTTAGCCCAAAACTGAAGGAATGCTGGAAGTCTTCTGCACAGTAAAGACCCATACCTTGGCTAATTCCTAACATCACTGATAACTGCTACAGAGTTTACTAGAAGTGTAAAGATATGTTTGACAGTTCACTAATAATAAGTATATAGAAGTGGCAATGAAATGAAATAAAATAATTTTAAAAACTTATCTCAAAATGGTTTGTATTCTTGGTAATTATTTCACTGCCCTTCAGCATTCACCTTTTAACGTTGCACATGGACAGAGGATACACTTTTGTCTTCATCAGACAGTAAAGGGCAACCTGCAAATACCGTAGGCTGCTACTGCGAGGAGACATTTACATTTTTTAATCTGATAGTGTTGTTTAGCATCCTCTTGGAACTACAGAAGAAAAACAACCTGACACTATGCTCACTTGCATGCTTCAGTTAGGATATATTGCTAGTGTTAATTTTCTGCAAGCATTTTCAGCATTTGATACAATAATCTCACATGATCCATTATTGAGGAGTGATTCTAAAGCCCATTAATTGCATCTACTTTGTATTAAGAAAACAGTCCAAAGGGAGAGGGAGTGAGAAGAAGAGAAAGCTAAAGTGCAGTAGTTATTGACCAAAGGTGGTTTTTGTTGTCAGTTTTTTAATGTAGATATATTCAGTCCCATGTCTTACTCCCTGAGCAGATCTTTGTGATTGTATTGCTAATGTGTTATGTTGAGTTTTACACTTTTGCAAAGTGGAACAGTCCACTAACTGCTGTATCAGCATACTCACTCTCTGGCCTGACTGAATCAGAACAATCAGCAAGATGGAGGTGCATTGCTTTCCAAAGATCCTCATTTCAATTCTATATTACCTGTATATACAGGCACAATCATACCATAGGATCAAAAACTATGTAAGAGGAATTTGTCCTGACACCTGAACCATGATCGAGTATTCTGGAATAACACTAAATATATATATTCATATATCAAGGCACAATGTATTACAAATCTTTTCGCAAAGCCATCTTACTACACAAGATAAGAACCTGAATATCCTAGTCTGTTTCTTTTGCAAATAATATTCTAAATGAAAATGGAAATTGCCTCCAGTAATAAAAAAATAGCTATTTTTAATGACATGGATCTTCTCATCCTCTAGAAAAATATTTTAATAATTATATATTCTTTTAATGTTTTGTCTTTGCAAGAATTTGTTTGTTGCAATCCATCTGTAAATTTAAAATGTGTTACAGCAGTTTGGGGCTGTATTCATAGAGTGTAAGAAAGTATATGTATCTACCATAAAAAGAAGTTAACCTGCACTCAGTTAAGGTGGGTGCTTGGTGCACAGCAGGAAAAGAGAAATTATTCCACTTATATATTTATTTTACTTATCTATGTTTACATAAGTTAAACAGCAAATTCAAATTTAAAATAAAATTCAGCACACCCTTAAAAAATACCTCTTTGAAGTCAGGCTTCTGCATCGTCAGGCTGATTTTCAAGAACGCTTAACATCCAACAGTTCCCAATAAGAGTGATGAGAGGAGGCTGGTCCTCAGCATTGTAGAAAAAAAGATTCTGTAAACTGTCTCCAAGTGAAGAGATCTCTCACTCTCTGGGGGAACACCGGACTTTAAGGGCCATTTGTATCAAATTTTGCAATCTGTTGAGTGTCACTGAGGTGCCTTGAATTCACATTGCACTAGCTAACATTTAAAACTTCAACTCACTCCAGTACAATGGTATACTAGTTCTCCTTTGGCTGGTTTTGTTAGGATCCTGCTGAGGAGTGGAGGATTTGACACTAGATAACAGTGACAACCGATATATCTTAAATTGAAAATCAGTGCTGCCAGTCCAACTATTACATTTTTGAATGATGAAGAAAATGTACCCTCTCTGAGCAATGCGTTGTCTACGTCAGTTAAGCAGTGCATGAACTGCTGATCACCTCCTTCCCTTCGAAAAGGAGTTTGCTGTGGCCATGCAGACCTCCCTGAGGGAGGCTTGCGCTGGACTCCAGGAGAGGGACACTGGCTAGGGACAGGAGGCACAGCCATGCCCTCTCAGCTTCCTACCTGGTTGTAAAGCTTTATAATTTCTGTCTTCATAAAAAACAGGCTGCTAGTCCGTTTTAGTGCTTGAGGATCTCTTTATTTGGAGCTACACCTATCAACACTGATAAAACGTTTTGCTGTTATGGATCTCTCCTTCAAATGCAATTTAGCTTCTAGGATTGTCAAAATTGAGAGCCTGGCTTTCAAAGGTGCTATTTTTCAAAGGCAACTGCTGTGAGTTAGGTAAAATAAAAAATTAGGCATCAGGCTTAGATCTCTAACAGCCTTACGCACTCATTTCTAGAAAGCTGTTGGGGCACTGAGTGCAACACGCTTTGACCACCCTGTCCACATATACTTAATGATGGTTTTAATCACCGAGTTTGCAAATTCATCAACTCACTGATTACAATCTTGGCTACTGACAGTAAAGGGCAGAGTTATATTTTTGTCCTTGGAAGAAAGCATGGGATCGTGAATCTAAATGAAAGCTTCACACACAAACAGTTCCTCCATTAAAGGTATATGACAGCAAACAACCAACGTTTTGAAAATTATTCCTAAAAATAGAGGTATTCAAAACCCATTTGAGAATAACACATACTCATGAAACAACACTCTCTTTAGAAGATGGAAGCCAAATTGTGTGCATCACAGCTACTGCTAAAACAAACAGGAAAAGGTTAGTCCTGAAAAATTAGTTGGCCAATACTATGGCAGATTGTTCTGCTTGTTCTGTTTGTGAACATAAAAATATTTTAATAATCCAAGATCATCCAACTCCTTCAGGAGTTACATTTCAAATTATGACTCACATTTCTTTATGAACAGTAATGCACCAGTGATTTATAATTTCGATAGTAAAATCCTCTCAGGGCTGAAATTCAGCATATGAGAAAAACGACATAATTTATTTTTTCCTTTATTGTTTTGAAGGTTATTGCTTTTGGCTATGTGTGCACATTTAAAATTTCATATACATGTTTAAAGAAAACACTGACATAACATTTAAAAGATGAAATTTTACAGACAATTAACTGATAGTGTTATTTATTTTTGCCTCAATGTTCAGTTACGATTCCTCTCTATGGCTCTTTTCTCCCATTTTCCACTTTTCCATTCAGTCACACAACTGTGAAAGAATTGGTCTCCCTCACTGTATTCCCTATACAGCTGCTGTAAATGAGTCAGCCTCTTAGATGAGAGGTTTCACAGGGATGTAAGTGCTCTAGGCGCTGTCTGGGAGAGGGGTAACTACTTTCTTTCCTCCCGTATACCTGGCAGGGGTTCCCTTCTGTCCTCCTCCTAGGACTCTCTCCCACATCCTCTCCTGCTCCTCAGCTTGAGCCTCTGGGGGCTTTGGAGAAGCAACAAATGAAGTGGGATGGGTGAGGGACAGGACCTTCTGCACCAGTGGGAAGGACTGGTGGTGGTGGGGAGGATGGATCATAGGAGGACAAGGTGGAGAATCATCTGAGAACAGGGCTTTCTGCTTTGAACAGCGACACACAGAGGTACTGTGATCTACATCAGGGGTTGCCTCCTCTGTTACCTGGACTTTTCTCTGCAGACAGTGGGGAAGCCATTTTTGTGGTAGGGAAGAGAGAAGACCCATCTCCTCAGCCACAGGCAGAGCAAGTGACCTGCAGCTCCCTGTGAGCTGCCCTCACAGACACCTGCCTGCCCTTGAGCTGACTTTGTCAAGGAGAAGCAGACCCAGATTTTCCTCAGTGGGGGGGAACCTCTATGTACTACATTGATCCAAGAGGAGAAACAGTGAAAGACCAGGGAAATATTTCTACATGTGACCATGCTGAAAATCAACCAAAATGACACAGCTGGTAGCGAGATTTTAGGTTATGCCTTCTTGAACGACCCACCTGGATTCATAAAACCCTGGAAAAGCAACTCTCCACCACTCCCCATTCCTCGTGACATACCAGGGATAAAAACTTAATAATTTCTACCTGCTAGGTATTTTGAGGTAGTCTGAGTCTAAATAACAGTTTTCATTTTACCTGCAATGAAAAAAGTGGCTTAACTGATGACAGCGAGTCTTAAGCTGCCCTTAATGACAGTGGGAAATGTGAGCATTACCTAAAATAAATAAATAAATGAATAAATAAATCTCAGCCAATCATTAGCAAAGTGCTTTATAAACAGACATATAACTGAATTGTCTGTTTTATTTTTGTATACTTGCTTTCTCCATAAATTCAAGTTTGATTTCTAATGGGTGAAATTTTTCTAGTAGGTGTGAAAAATCACTGCAGCCCCAAGCTAAGGCATTCTGTGCTGACTGCTTCCAACCACCTGATGAGTGTCACTTGGCTGCTACTTAGACCTGTGTGTTTAACAAAGGATAAATGTGTGACTGCTGCCAAAGCCCAGCTGAACCAAGTGAGTGGAGGAGGAGCTCAACAATCTGAAATTGCAGTGTGGGACAAGACACCTGTCATGGAAAGAGTAGAAGAAATTTTTTCAGCTGGCAAGGTTGTAAAAATGACAGATTTTTCTTGGTGAGATGAAAAGCTGGTTACAATTGTCACCAGGGGTATCTATGACAAGATCTGGATGCATGAGAGATGTCAGCTCAGCCTGCACTCTGGGAGGCGCTTGCATTACAGATCTCTGTATCTCGGGGTTCTTTAGTAAAGTATTCAAAATATTGTTGGTAACATTGTCAGTCATTTTTTGTAATATTTAACAAAAAGGTCAGAATTAAAGCAATATCCATTCCCAGATGAGAATGGATTTTCAGAAGTGTTTTATCACATTTCACTGAATATACATATATTCCAATTAAATTTGCTGTATTTACATTTTATTTCCTCTACATAAGCTCATGCACTGAAGGGTTACTATAGTAAGAGACCTCTTATAATGAGCAATATGAACAAATAAAATGTGCAGGGAAATAGTGAAAGGAAGGGAATATTAGCTGAATTTCTGTGCTTGCATGAAAACATCCTCTGTTAACACCTCTAAGCTAATAAAACCAAAATGTGTAGGAGATATTTCAAGGCATAGTGGGTTTGGAGAGAAGAGCCTGCAGAATTGTAAGAGGTTACTCTTCCTTTAATCTTTTTAGCATGCATACCAACTTTCTGTTAATATGATGCTTCATTTACATATTTCAACAAAATGATTGCTTTATTAAATAAAGCCCTATGATGTAAATGTTACAGTGTTGTACAAAAATAACTCTTATATTTAAACTCATATGAGGGAAAACAATTATCTTTTTCTTCCTGGGGAAAATGTTTTAAATGCTTAATTGAAATTACAGTGACCCAGATGCGCAGAAGCTGCCTGCCAATCTTTCCACCTTGCAATTTATCAGAAGATAACATGCTGGGTGTGTTGCTTCCTTGCTTTCACCATCTACTTGGCATAAAAACTGATGCTTTGATAGTGCACACTCTTTATTAGGCTAAAAGCTAAAGTCATAGTAAATCCCCTTGATTTTTGATAGCTATCCTTATAATTTCTGGTTCAGTTACACATAGATGTGTGTTGGTTTAGGACCTGCCAAGACTGGAGACCACGCTGCCGTTGTCTCTCCCCCACCCTCAGCCAGTCAGGCTGGAAGTGAGGCACAAACCCCGGGTTAAAATAAGAAGAAATTTAATACAACAGTCTGATAAATAACAATATGAACAACAACAGTAGCAATTATAACAACAATAAACAGTAATAACAGTGAACAAGACAAAAGATATACAGAGAAATACCGCAAATGGTTACGGACAGCCCCATCAGGGAAAGGAAAAAGTTCCCGTGCTCCCACGCCCGGACCTGACATCAGCATGGTATGAATAACCCGACTGGAGATCCCTTCTCCCTTCTCTGCTAGGGAAAATTAACCCTATCCTAGCTGAACCAGGACATAACCTACCCCTTTATTCTATACCATCTGCGTCATGTCCAGCTGCCATTTAGCAGTTAGCAATAACAAAGTAATACTTTACACAGGCACAGAGTAGTTCATGGCATGTTCTCACCCAGAATCAAGTCCCCCTGTGGTACACATCGGACCTCTCCATTGTCCTGCATCACCCACCAGGTGCACCCAGGTCCTTGGACAAAAGCAATCCGGTGGATGGGTTTGCCTTTACCTTTACCTTTGCCTGGCGCAGCACTAAACCAGACCATTTTCCCCAATATATTCCTCATGCGCACCACAGGGACTTTATCCCCATCTACAGCACGTGGAGGTTTCAACTGGGCTGGGACAGCTCGACTGGCAGATCCTCTTGTGTTGACTAGCCAGGTGGCCTTTGCTAGATGCATGTCCCAGTTTTTGAAGGTCCCACCTCCCAGTGCTTTCAATGTGGTTTTTAACAGTCCATTGTAGCGCTCGATCTTCCCACAGGCTGGTGCGTGGTAGGGGATATGGTAGACCCACTCGATGCCGTGTTCTTCTGCCCAGGCATTTATGAGGTTGTTTCGGAAGTGGGTCCTGTTGTCTGACTCAATTCTCTCTGGGGTGCCGTGTCACCACAGGACTTGGGTCTCAAGGCCCAGGATGGTGTTCCGGGCGGAGGCATGGGGCACTGGGTAAGCTTCCAGCCACCCAGTGGTTACTTCCACCATTGTGAGCACGTGGTGCTTCCTGTGGCGGGTCT
>NW_020799091.1:113164534-113168462 GCF_003259725.1 Athene cunicularia
ATAAGAGACAGTTATAAGCAGTCAGGAGCCAGTACAGCAAAATAGACCCTTTATACATTTTCCACTGATAACATACACCAGCACTGGGATCATATACTGGATATAAGGGTTAATCCAGCCCCACCACGCAAGCAAGTGGGCCCGTATTGCAAACATTTTCTTATCAAACACTACAAATACAAACAGAAAAACACCCAGCAGATTGCTCTAACACAATCTGGTGAGGGTCTGTCCCTTTTTGATTCTTATTTCAACCCTCTTATGCCCAACAATGGTGCGTCAAAAAGGCTGTGGTGTTTAAGCCCTGCCGGGACCGGAGACCACATTGCTGCTGCCTCTTCCAAACCCTCAGCCGGTCAGGCTGGACATGAGGCACAATCCCAGAGTTAAAATAAGAAGAAATTTAGTACAACAGTGTGATAAATAACAATCTGAACAACAACATTAGCAATGATAACAACAATAAACAGTAATAACAGTAAACAAAAGATATACATAGAAATACTGCAATGGTTACGGACAGCCCCGTGCTCCCCACGACCAAAGCCACAAAGGAAAAAGTTCCCCATCTACAAAGCAGGACCTGACATCAGCACGGTATGAATAACCTGGCTGGAGATCCCTTCCCCCTTCTCTGCTGGGGAAACTTAACCGTATCCTAGCTGAACCAGGACAACATGCCATAGCACACAGACTGAAAATTTTAGTAGCTTCAGAAATTGGAGGGATGGCACTCTTAGTCAGAACCTCAGTCCTATTAAAACAATGGGATCTGAGAGTATTTGAGTCCTGATTTTGCAAGCTGCTGTGAATCACAAACAGCATCCTGAAAACTGAGGGTCCTTACAGTCTCTAAATCAAATTTTATTCCCCTGATGCCCCCTCACAGTATGAAGACACATGAAATCCTTCCCTCATGTGGAGTATGGCGTCAGCCAAGGACACAATAATGTTGCAGCACCATGTCACAACCAGAAGTGCCATGCAACGTGGATACCCACAGTGATGAGGATATTTGTAGTTTTTCTGTTGCAGCGTGAGTGACAGACTGCAGCCGTGGCAGCACTGGCCAGGTTACTGCCCGGACCATTCCCAAACTGATGGAACTGGTCAGCAACAGCCTCCTCCTGTTTTAATTACTGACTTGAGCTGGCACATTGCACTCTTTTATTTCCATTTTGCTCAGCATGCTAATATGGTTCATTGTCGTATCTGCATCTCTTCCCGCTTTGAGCTGTTTTAATGTCTGCAAGGTAGATTTGTAACAACATACACCATGTTTTTTCCACATATGAAATACTGCACTGAGCAGTAAAGCAGCCTGCAAACTGTAACAGCAGAAGTACCTATGTGAGAGGTGGCTGGCAGCAGTAGCTTTTCTTGAGGGACACTGTCTCCAGGAACAGAGGTTATATGCTGTCAGTATGATTTCTTACTCTAAAGATCATTTAACATTAAAGATACTACAGTAGCCATTGATAGCAACCGCAGGTGCTCCTAGATTGTACATCTGCAGCAAGAAACTGGTACTTCATTTGTAAGAACAGATCAAAACTTCTGAAAACCATCACAGAAACATCCTTATTCCTGTATACACCCCTTCTTGTTTCATTTGTGTTAGTTTGTATGCGTGAAATGTTAGTGTTGTCAAATTTTCAGATGTAATTCAGAAAGGCAGCCATGGAAAACAGACTTTTTAGATCACTGGCTGTGTATTGAGAAGTTTCCTGTGCACAGCAGAATCATAGTTCATCTCAAGGCATTTTCCTAGTGTATATTTCCTATATTGCATATAGTAAAGTTCCTACTCTCTATAATTGTAGAAGTAGATACAAAATAGTCCCTAAATTAGTCACTCAAAAAAAAAAAAAAGGGGGGGGGCCAAGCTGTCCTTCAAAAAGGAGTCGTTAGAATGAGTCAAGTTATTAATCATATTATGTCAGTGTATGCCATTTCAAGAACTTCAAAGCTAAACCCTTCCTAATCCACAAACTATTTAGATGGGGGATGCTGACCCATTTGCTGAATATTATTGAACTAGTTTTTAAAAGATAAAGCTTTTCTGAAATTCAGAAATAGAGATGCAAAGGAAAAAAAAAAAAAAAAAGCTGTTTGGCAGCTGATATATACTATTATCCATCTACCTGTTTGGGCCTTCTTACTGAAATAATACTGCAAGTGAGGGTTCTGCCAACCGCGTTTGCAATTTTCTTTCTGTTTTAAATAGCAGGCAATTTACTTACATTACTCATATGATTTTCTCCAACTGAAAATCCTTCTGTTACTATTTTCCGCTGAGAGAGAAAATATTGTTTGATGTGCATTCTGTTCCTTGCCTTCCAGATTTTGAATTTAAGCTCATCTCAGCAATCAATTCGCTCTTTTCTTTTAAGAAACAAACCCTCACTTCAGCATTTATAGAATAGAAGCAGCATGAGAAAAATTATAAAGTTACTGCCATCCCAACACATGCTTCCCTATTGAACATCACACAACCACTGTCTAAGAATCAGCAGAGGGATTTAATTATATAGTATATTATTCTATATAGTTCTAAAAACTGCGGTATCTGATAGTGATACAGCTGTTGCAGTAAGCCTGCAGAGTCATGGTCTGTGTGCACCTGTGACAGGTGACTTCAGTCCTGGTGAAGTCCTATCCCAAAGGCAGTTACCAGGGGACAGAGGGGAAGCTGGGACTCAAGAGTTGCCACTCCTTGAATAAAGAAACCTTCAGATTTTGCAATCTCTGCTTTCCTAATAGGTTTGTTCCCGAGACATTTAGTTCTCATTTAAAAGGCAACAGAAACAGGAAGAAGATACAACAGCGTTTTGAGTTATGTGCACAAATATTGTTCAGGATACTCTCCTCCCTGTTGGCCTTCTTAGCCCAGCAGACTCTCAGATACATGAAATGAATTAAACTCTCCTCTCCAAGAAGTCCAGAATGCAGAAATCTTCCCTCCACTCTCCAGTACTCTCATTGTTCCCAGGAATAAAAGGTTGCATTAAAAAAAATTGACATAGCCTACACCAAACGCTTCCAAGCTATATAGGACCTGAACGGTAAGGACCTACAAGTTAGTAACTTTATGCAACTGATGAGGCAGAATATTGTTTTGCAACCTATTTGGATCTAAGCAGATCACCTGAACATTAAAAATAATAGCTAAGAAAAAAAATAGACAATTAACATTCTCAGAAACAAGCTAAAGCACATATTGAGCTGAACTTCGACTGTTTATCACTGTGTTTTCTTACTTGCTAAAATAGCTCAATTTTTATCTTAATTGATACATTATTAATGTTTTTCTTTCTTTCCAATAGTTTTGTGGACCACCAAGTAATGTCTTATGGTCTACAGGTTGAGAAATTTTTGGAAGATTTGTCTGCCTCAGAGCAGCAAAGAGGCAGGAAAGATCCATTTTGCATCTACATGTGAAGGGAGGGCTGCTGATTTCTGCCCCTGAGGATCTTAGTTCTTACTTTAAGTTAAAAATGTTTACTTATGTGAATAAAACAAAGTAATCTGAAATTTTTAATGACTCCTAAACTACTAACTTTGTAACTCACATAGCTAGAACAGGAAGCAGGTATACTCAGGGGGAAAGTTTTAATATTCTGAGTTTCAGCTAACAAATAACCAAGAAAATGTTTGTCTAATAGAGTTGCCACTGAGAGATGAATCTGTTGCAAATATTGCTAACAGAAAAGTGTGTATTTCCTGAAAATGCCTTTTTTGTTAAATGAAAAAAAAATCCCATCCTTTAAAAGAAAATACCGAGCTACAAAAAAAAAAAAAAGAGGTTTGTGCAACTTGTATAAGTTCCATCTGTTTTATAGATCTATAATTAAGGTAACATTAGTTACCCAGATAGAATACTACTTTTTCACTAAAGATGATGCGATCTTCGGGGGGGGGGGGGGGG
>NW_020799091.1:113168512-113308560 GCF_003259725.1 Athene cunicularia
GGGGGGGGGAAGGCAACACAGAAACTGAAGGCTACTTTGTTACTCTCAACAGAAGCTAAGAAATAGCTCAGATACTTGTGTTACTGATTTTATTATCAACTGATCAAATTGTGTTTGATTGTGTTTTGATTTTAATATAAGTATAGAGCTAAGAGATATTTTAGTAAAAATCATTTTACATTTATTGTATTTTTAACCTAACAACCAGCTGCTACTCTAAGCGTTCCCTGTACAGCCCCGTACCAAGGCCGAAGGGATTGGCTGTAATTATCTAGTAGAAACAGTTAGAACACAGGTAACGAAAACACAAGATGATTTGTAAGCTGATTTATAATACATGTATAGGACTAGAAGAATGCAAGTAGTTGTCAAGGTCCAGGATTAATGGGAACTGAGGGAAATAACCGTAACAGCTTGCAGGTACCTGCCAAGAAAACTGTGTCCTTAAGCAGAAGGTAATTCTGGCAGGGGGAGATCGCGACCACCGACTCACGGACCACCTACTCACATTACACCCCAGACCCATTTCTAGACATCTCTAACCTTTACTGTGCAGAATCGGAAATAGGAGGAGAATATGTTAATGATTTCTTGGAAATTGTATGCTTATGTATGAAGACTTAATGAATATGTATGAGCAAGTTCTATATAAAATGTATGATTCTGGTGCCTGGCACGTGTTGTTGGTGAGGATACTCACCTACACGTCCAGCCGTCAGTAAAGGAGTGTCTGCTTATCTGCATCAAATTGGTGTCGATAAGTTATTTTTATCCCGGATTTCGGTGACACTTGAATTAAGGCTGCAGGAGTTTAAAGTTCACAAATTACAGCTGCTGTGACACTGTTTAGAAGCATCTAAGTGACACAAAATGAGCAGCTTGTGTAGTCCAGTACATCCTTAAAGTTCTATGTTTCAAGTGTTTTCACTAGGAAACTTTTTTTTTTCTTAACAGAAAAATAGTGCAAATACAGGCAAAGCTGTTACCTCCCACACACCCTCCAGCAAAAAGCTGAGGGACCTGCAATTCCTTGGGGCTCTGTCCCCTCAGCATGTCCACTCCATGCGGGACAGTCGGAGGACAGGGCTGGGAGCAGGTGGTGCAAAACAAGCCTGGAAATGAACTGCCAGTCATTAGGCTGGGAAGACACTAACTGTGAGTCACCAAAGTGACTTTGTTCATGTTAGTAATTGTGATGGTATAATTTCTGTATTTATTAAATCAAGGTGCAGCTCAGCTTGCAACCACAAGAGAAATCCACATTATTACCAAGGTGATGGGAAATGTTAAAAGTGGATGCTCTCCCTCATTCTACTCACCTGACACTGCTGATCCTGACAGCAGATTAAAAAAAAAAAAAAAGTTCTCATAGTTATTGATATAGTATACTTAATATTTACTATTAGCCGTGGATAATTGAAATGCTGAGGTTTCAGCCCCAAGCCCCAAGTTAAGGCTGACATATGGGTGATTCCCACAGCCCTTCCCAAAGGGGGGGTGAGTTTGCCTTTAGGCTCCCTCCAGGGTGCGGCCAGCCCTGCAGGGAGAGCCATTGGGTAAATGAGCCCCAGGTGTCGGCATTCAGTAAACAAAGGTCAGGTGTCCCACTGAGGGGCGAGAGCTGCGACCACCTGCAGGAAGGGCAGTGTCTGTCTGTGAGGTGGATGCCCTGTGCAGAGTTCCCTGTTGGGGAAGGACGTCCTGCCTCCCTGGAACTGGGCTCCAGTCCGGCCTGGCTTTTGTAAACGTGAGCTGTGTAGAGATTCAGTATCTGGCTTCCTTGGTCTCATGTGTTTGGCTTGTTGACTTGCGTTCATTATGCTAGGTCTAATAATTGGCAAAACAATAATGATTATGCTAGTAGCCATAGGTATGGCACGCCTAGGGATAATCCTAAAATTGGTCAGGTGAGACACTGGAATTTATAAAGAATAAGCTTTTTTCTCCATACCTTAGAAAATAACTAGAATGTCCTGGATCATAAAAACAACATATGGGATTGTGTTGAGGATAAGTTATTTGACAACTTGTCAAAGTGACTATTTGCTTACTTAACTTGGCAATGAAACTAACTTTTGAGTGTCCTGAAAGTGAACTACCTTCATTATACTACTAAAAAACACACCCACAGGTCAGAAAGACCTCTGCCCAGGTTAAGACCCTTCCCCTGAGCATGCATTGTAGAAGAAGCATTAGATAAACTGTATAATGGTACGTTAATCACTATCCAATAGGTGCGTTATGGAAAAGTAGTAATCTCTGATTGTTGTCTATAAAAGCAGCATGAAAATCTGCTGTTGCTGTGCTTGATTTGTGGAAAAGTCCACCAAGCACCCAGGCCTGAATAAATTCAGTATCTTTCCTGATTGTGTTAAGATTGGTTTATTGCACGCTGGTCATGAATCTGCTTTTGGAGTAACACTATGACAGACTGAGGAAGAGAAAATTTAGAATAAGTTCACTATCGCGTGCATAAAAATACTGTACATTTTAAAAAAATATAGAAAAACTTTGGCCATCAAACTTGGTTTAGAGAAATAACATCTAGGTCTCTTGCTAAATTTAAGAGAATCAGAACAACCTTTTAGATCTACACTGAACAGATCATTTTAATATTTCAGTTTCTAAACTGCCTGAGATCCTTAAATGTATTGGTAATATGTAATTCTATTAGTACGGGTAAATGACAATACAGTCTGTAGACCTTTAATATTAATAGCTTAATTGTAATGAGAAAACATTTGTTCCAGCTTCTCACGGGCACATTTGAATTACATCTGAGCTAAAGGCACAGCCTTGGTTTTGCATTCCTTAACGACATCTCATTAACAATGAAGCTGAACAAAAACTTGTCATAAATGTTAAGGACATTAAGTTGGAAAAGATGTTATTTCAATAGTTGCGCAACTCTTGCTACACAAGAATTACATAGGCCATAAAAGATTAAACATATTGTATGTTTACAATAATTTTCAAATATTGTAACCTATTCTGGTTGTCCATTACATTGACTGCAACATAAATGCAATATTTTACAGAAACAAATTTCATGCAACTATCCTCACTGCCAGTGCAAAACGCTTTAAAAAAAATTACTCTAGAAAAGTGCCTTTCAGTCCTAAAGTTAGCGTTAGTAGAATAAAGTTTATTCTAAGAAACATCCCCAGCAATGTATCTTATTTTGGCAAAGTGATATGGGAAGGCTGTAGGGTGGTGTTCTGGAAATAGGTATCCCAACCAAGATTAACAATGAGGAAGCTTATTCTGAATAATGAATATACATGTTGCTTGACCCCCGGCCACTTACTACCCTATATGATCTTCATGAAAAACTCTTGATCTTATTATGTTGTTAATATCCCAGTAATCAAGAAACAAAACTTTTCATATATTAAGTTATGTGTATGGATGGCACAAATAAAAAGACATGCTAAGAACAAAGTTAAAACCAGCATCACCATGAACTTGGTGAGCAATGGCAGTCATTAATCAGAGCAGGTGACGAGGCATGGTGCTGCAGATTTTTGAAAATTCTGCTTTGCATAGCCCCCCTATTTTACTTCTGTTGATTTTGTTATTGTTTAAATTTGGTTGTATTCTTCCACTTTGAATGAACTTCCTGGTAAAGATCAGGAAAGGCTGAAGACGGGATGATGGTTCAGGAAATGGCACTAAGGAGCCATTCAACGACAGACAGTCAGTTCTCATCTATTCCAGGCTACTAGAAGCAAGAGTTTGCTCAATTTTAATTTCCCATATAAAATAGGTTGCTGAACCTAAGACCACTTTTCATATGTAGATTCTATTTCCTGTAAAACACGCCCCGCCAGGACAAATGTGGGAGCTTGTGTATCTCAAACTGGGTACAGACAATGAAGCGCTGATATACAGATACTGAAATAAAATTTTACTCTGAAGATTTCCTTCTAGATTATTTTCTTTACAAACTGCCAGAAAATCTCTCACTTCTACTTGAATGGTCTTCAGTAGGCAGAGCTGAGCTTTTGTTATCTTAAGGACTGATGAAACAACACTCCTGCAGGACTGGGACCAAGAAAACTGGTGTCTCCAACTCGGATGTGCTGCTGAATCTCTCTGAAAACCCACTTACTGAAGCAACTAAAAAATGAGTCACATCTTAGCAAGTAGCACAGCTTATTATGTTTTTACCTTTTTATACACTTTTCTAATGTTATTGTTACATAAAAATACTGGTCTAGTTTGCCATGCAGTCATCTGTTCTTCCACCAATACCTCTAAAAATAAACAACTATAAATACATATTTTTCCCCAATAAGGCTATTTTGTTAAAATGTGTTTAACGCAAATGATAATGACAGAGAAAAAAAAAAAAATGACACACTTAAAAAACAAGGAAGGTATTTGGCCAGCACTAACTGTTATTTGCTGCTAATTTGCCTTTTGTTAATCCCTTTCTCTCAGTTTGAGATGTTTATTCTCTACCAGATCATCAGAGAAAAGATAAAGGCTGTGTTATCTGCTTTTCCTGAAACTAGTTTCAATTGCTTTCATTGGAAGTAAATTTAGCATCATGGTATTTATACTAGGAAGTGTATTTTCTGAAATGTAAAAAGTACAGTGTACATTATGATCTAGAAAATAAATATATATGAAAATAAAATAAAATTAGCAGGTTTCAGAGCTCTACCATTATTATGTATGCCATTTACCCCAGTTAGCAATGTTTCCATTAATTATCTTTTTTTAAACAAAACGGGTTTTATCCAAGAAAAACCCCAACTATTTTGAAATTACTTTTCACACCATATCTATCCTGTTAAAAAAGTAAAAAAGACCAAACCCTCATACACTTAAAAGCTTAAAATTTAAAAGAAGGAAGGAAATAATCATGTGGATACAACCAAAGATGGGCTTGACGCTTCTATTTTTGGAATACTGATATTAGCATTTCTGTTAACTCCAACAATTATGCTTATTGCAAAATAAGTTTTATAGAAAGAAGTGTTAGTGTGGAAATAAAAGCATGGTCTTTCATATTGCAGAGAGTCACTCTCCTTTGAGAGCATGACCACAGTGGGATAATTAGTCTGACATTTAAACGTTTCTACCTTTTAAATTGTTTATGCCCTTCAAGCAAAACAGCTGATTATGAACGTCAGTATTTTTCATCAGCCTAGGGAGAGTCCTAGGTTGCCAATATGTAATTAATACACAAAACCAGACCCAATTATGCTTAATTTTAATAAAACCTAAGAAAATTCAAGTACCAGTAGATCTTTTTCCATTGACAAAGCAAATCTTTATAGCTTCAACTCTATCTTCAACTAAGTCTTGTAATGGCTGGTAAGGAACACAATGTTGGTGAACAATGAATGAAGGGTAGTTTAATAAAGAGACTTTAATCTAAATAAGTCTCCTCAATTTAAGTTGTGTGATATGCAGGGTTTTGGCACAAGTTATGGAAGCTAAGTATAAAGTAAAAAATGCAAAAAAATGAGAAATATGTTGTTTAAGGAAAATATCGGGGAGAAAAAAAAAGTTATTTTTGATACTTTGCTAGAAGTGTCGTGCTGCCTGTTCTGTCACATAAAGACACACAAAACACTGACCGCTTGTTCAAGTTCCTTCCTAGGCAAAGAGCCACCTACCGTTATTCAGAGGGCTCCTGTCTTATCTTTACTGCAGTCAGTATCATCCCTCCCATGCCCTGCTCCACCAAGGGCACAGTGGCTGGAGGAGCCACACCACCACCAGCTTCTTTGCTCCACCTCCTCCTCCTGTGGGAAGACTGTGGACAACAGGCCACAGCCCTTCTCCTTGGAGAGACTGGGAAAAGAAAGGGAGCAGAAACACTGCAGCCCAGGAAGAAATGAGAATATACTTGTAAGGACTAACAACTAACAGTAAAGACCCTCCACAGGCCTCAACTGGTTTTGATTCCTACCACTCTCCATCACTTGTTAACCACACAGGCACCTCATAAAGCTGGCAAAACACAAAAGAGGTTGCTTAATAAATACTATTTCTTCATCAGCCCTTTCCAGCTGGTCTATGAAGGCCACAGGTACTTGCAGGTGCTTCTGAAAGCAGCCCACAGAAACCCTCTAGGACCTGCCGAGCATCTGGCAGGGAAGCAGGTGCTTTAACCTGACCCGCAGCAGCTGGGCAGCTGACTTGTTTGGAGTCAGCACAGCTGTTGTTACATTAGAGCCAAATTCCTAGTTCTTGAGAGGCAACATTCAATGTTGTTATTTTTACGTTGGCAACTCAAAAATCAGCCATGTGCTGTTTAAACTATTCTAAGTCCAGATTTTGCATACACAGAAAGCAACAAGGGTTTCCACTGCTTACGTGCAAGATGATTTAATTAATAGGGCTTTTTTCATCTCTGACTACCATTATTTCCATATAGCCTGAGGCTAGATGACTGCTGTTCTAAGAAGCCCTGCTTCTAAATGTAATGTGAACATTTTAAAAAATGCTATCTCCTATTATTATTTTCTTTTCATTCAAAATAGTTGTGCAATCCGGAGGACACACACATACTTTACTTTTATTCAATAATACAGAACAGTTGTCACTATTGAGATAACATGTCACTGGCATCTTCCCAGATCAGACTAAAACTACCGTTAATGATGAAAAATAACAGTCAAAGTAATTTCAGTGCCAGTTTTTGAAAACTCTTCCTTCCCTGCTTCTCCTTTTCTTCTGCCCCCTCTTCCTCTGCAACTATTTCACAACGTGTCCTTTGGCAGAAGAATGTGATACACATCTAGAGAAGCAGAATGCATCATGGAAATCACTGGTATAAGGAAATCAAATAGGTATAAGGGTCACAGTTGACAGGCACTCCTATTGAGAAGCTGGTGTAAAAAAAGTCTAACGTAGCCCTTGCAAGATCCTTGCCAAGTCTTACTGCTCCCTATCCTGATCTGAGGACCACATTTTGAAGGGCGACAGAAGAGCTAGGAAGAGTGCAGAAAAAAGCCAGAAAACCTATTTGAAGTCTGGAGATAATGTCCTATGGTCAGAGTATTAATGAGCTCAATCTATTTATTTATTTATCACAAAGAAGATTTAGCAGTGACTTGATTACAGTAGACTTGATTACAGTATAAGGGACTTTCAAAGGGTAGAAACAACAGATATTAAAGAGCTTTCTAATGTACTGAAAGAAGTAAGGACAGGACCAAAAAAAAAACCCAAAACCCAACAAACCCAACCCACCCTATACCAAAAAAAGCCTTCCATCAGCCAGAAACACAAGCTGGATAGATTCAGGCCAGATAAAGGCAGTGCATTTTAACAGCAAATTAACCACTAAGACAAACCAGAGAGGGTTTCTTATCCTCCAGTATCTCCAAGTACAGTCTGGCTGCAATTCAAGGAGACTTGTCTAAGCAAAACACAATGTATACTTTAATTAGACATCCATGACTTGCTCTATATAGGACTAACTATGTACCATACAATGTTCTGGAAAGCAGCAGAGCAACTCGTCAATGTTCATAAAGAGTGCTTTAGCTCTGTTTTTTGAGAAGAAACAGCAGCTAATAATCTTCTTCCAGAAAGAGGAAAAAAACTTTCAAAAATTGATTCAGAGTATAAAACAATATTGACATTTTCTGAACTGATTTCACTCACTTTTATTGGCTAATGTGACTCTTTGTAAACATCCTATTAGATAACAATACTACAGTCCAGTCTGGCCTTAAAGGAGTGGTTCAGCCTAAGAGGCTCTGACATTCCCCGTCCAGCTGAAGGTGAGCTTACAAGCACTGACAATGCAGTCAGAAATGGCTCTTGCTCATAGATCTTTGGCCAGGCACTGCTTTTGCAAGTCTGAAGACAATTCCTCAGCCTACCCAAATTAAAAGTGTCTTAATTCACTAAGATGCTTAAATAGTTATTAACAGGGCAATTTCAGAAAAATACTGTGCAAATCTCGGGGGTTTTTTTTTGAGAAGCACACACAATAAACTTCTCCCTTATTAACACTAATTTATAACTAGTTATGCATTTTTTAGAAATAGATACAAAGTTACTGAATCAAATCCAATAAATGATAAATACATTTTTGAGAAGTCCTTTGTCTCTTCAAGGAATGGACAGGTTTATAGCATCACCCCTACAGCTATTTTGTGAAACTGAAACCACAGTTTCATGGAGCATTTCTTGGGCTTGTTCTACTTACGTTGGCAATACCCAGATGTAAACACCACCTTGGAAGACCTCCTCGAACTGGTAAATACAGCTGAATTGTGGGTTGTCCATAACACAGATATGATGAACATCTGGGAGTTGCTAGGGTTAATGAATATGTGACACAGCATGGTGGATTCACTCACACATCCCTTAATTAACACATTTATAAATATTCATAGGTCAACTAGATCTCTAATTATTCCCACAGACTTAGAGAAGCCTAATCTTCTACTAAAACCTTAGCCTTTTATCTTTTTATCTATTAGAGGGTTTTTGACCAAATGTTAAATCTGTCACTTAAAAAACCCTGTGAATTAGTGAGTGCTCATTAGAATTTGGAAAACTAATTTCAGTGAGAAGTGAATTTAATTAAAGCAAAATGAAACGTAAACAGCATGGTGCAACAAGCTGAACAATGAACACTAAAACCATGTAATATGTTGTCTTATCTCAGGTATAATACCATTTCATGTGGTATTCTTTACACTACAGTAAAGCTTGAGGCAAAAACTAAAAGAGGACTTACTATTTTATTGCACAGACACATGAATATATCTCATGAGTCTGCATACATATCAATACACGATGAGTCTGTCCCTATACTGCACACAGATGAATCAATTATTGGCCATCTCATTTTCCTCCTCCATAGTGGTTTGCCCATGCCCTTCCTCTACTCCGCAAACAATCCCAACCCATGATGGGACCTGCCTGACCCATTACAATATACCAGAAATGCACAAACCAGACTGTGTTGGAGGTGCTGGTACAGCATCTCGTCCTGTATCAAGACATTTTACCACACCTGTATTTTGCAGTGCAGCCCTGCAGGCAGAGAGGATGCAGATGCCCAGCAGAGTCCTGCACTAAGAGAGCTGCAGTATTTATAGCGTTGGCCCGGGCATCCAGCACTGCTCTGTGTATTTCAACCTTGCCTACTGAATCCTGCCCTCTTTCAGCTAATCTGCTGGCTCTCTCACTCTTGATCTGTAGTTGTGCAGAAAAACATGCATGGAGATAAACTCTGATTGAAAAAAGAAAAATCTTTCCAATTTCAGCACAAGCCCATCTTCAGAGCAGTTAAGATCTCTCATAGACTCATCTTTGTCTCCAGTAACTACTGAATGCCCAGAAAAAAAACCCTGTAGTGCTCAGAAACCCGTTACCAACCTCCTCAGGTTTTGATTTTTTTCTTCTCTTTTCTGTTACAGATTTTCCTTTGGCAGAAAACAGCTTTGCTGTATCACAGCTGAAATATCACCTGCGAAGAACTCTACACTCCAGTTTCGTGAGATGAAACATCTGTAACTGCTTAAATCCAAGTCCCAGAAACTTATCTTCTGATGAGGACTGAAACTCCTAGACATCAGTGCAGATTTTGCCCTACCTAAGAGCCCAGTGATGGAGGTAGGAAGGGTTGGAAGATGCATTGGAAACATAATGGATGATCAGCAAGACAAGAGAATACACTGTGCAAGAGCATAATTATAAACTAGCATAAGCGATTCTTGGATGCGAACGTGCAGGTGCTTTTGCTCAAAGGTTAGGAAATAGGCAAGAAATATGTAGAAGAATGGCAAAAATCCATAGCTGTTTCAAGAGGAGGAAATACAACTCCCATGCTTCTTGTAGAATCAAGCAAAAAAAATGTTAACTGATTTGCAAGTAATTTGAGCTGGAATAGACACTGCTGAACAAGAAAGGTACTTCAAAAATCTTACAAGGACTACTGCAGTCAGTTGGATGTTAGCAGGAGTGTGATTCCCAAGAGTCTCTTTTGGTGACAGTAAACTTGAACACCGTCCAAGACTGAATTGTTTCTTTGCCTGGCCAAAGTCTGCATACTGGAAAATAAAGGCAAAATAGTACAGGATTGTTGAAAACAATTTTACATTTTGCCAATGAAAACAATTGGCAAAATATAATTTGATATCTGTGTTTATACAACTTACTGAGGAGAGAATACACTGTAATGTTATAATCAGAACCTGATAGCTTGTGTATCTTCCATTTTTTTTTAGGAAGGACAATGAGAAGAAATTAAATATCAACATTTATAATATTGGTATAACATCTAAAGAAACAGACATTAAAGCCCTCATCAGCATATCTGCATCTAGTATACTACTTTTTGGGTGTCTTGCATCTCCAAATTCCTTTACTTGAAAAGACAGTATTTGCTAAAATCCTTTTTCTTTTATTCACACCCATTTTTCCATTATATCTTTGCTCCCATACTCACTATGGGTTTTTTTTCTTTTCCTTAGTTCCTTCCCTTTTAATGATCTCAAAACTATACAAGAAATATATTGTCAACCTATAAGCATTTTATCACGAACAATGCATCCTACTAAAATAAAACAGCTCGTAAAAATATCCTGGTTTGAAGACTTCAGGAATTACAGTTATATAACAATGACAGATAAATACCAAGCAACAGAGAGCAATTATAGCTACAGGTATCCAATATGTAGCAATTATTCCTTTACAGCAAAGCGTAATCTCACACTGCCTATATTGAAGAACGAAGTTACTATTGAGTGTTATATGCAATTTTATGCATGCAAATATAAATTAGATTTTGATATTGCATGCAAATTCAGTTTGAACAGTTTTGAAGTTCACTAAAATATTGTAAATACAATTATAAATCCAGAAACAACATCTAGCCTCAGACTGCTAAGCATATAATCTCTAAACAAACAAATACAAAATGATACTTTCCATACTGGTTGTGGCTCGTTCCCTCCCTGCAAACTGGTCATGTTTCCATTACATAGCATTTGGTGCTCTGGTTTTAAAACACAATTGTTCTTTTTTGATGTTTCTTCCGTTCATAATAGCTTAGTTAATGTGAGGGCTGAGCAGATGAAATAAATCTCATCCATTCCAGTTACTGATGAAGTCCTAACAGCAAACCATCACCAGAATTGCAATAAAGTTTTATTTCATAGGGAATTAGTTGGTTCACTTAATGAAAGAGTTGAAGAAAATGTATTTTTATAGTGGATGCTCAGGGGACCAAAACTTAGGACAAACTGAGGATCTGAATTTTCAACCGTAGAGAAGTAATTACTATTATTTTGGGAAATAAAAAGCTGAAGTGCATTATACTTTTCATGGTGCAGCTGGTAGGGCTAACAGTGCTTCTGAAAAGACCAATTTCCTTTTGAGGCAATATGAAAGAAGAATTAGTGAATATGAAACAAAAGACATGTTATTGTAATACAATATAAAAAAAAAAAACCCTTATAAACCAATAATCATAGAACGGTTTGGGTTGGAAGAGACCTTAAAGACCATCCAGTTCCACCCCCTGCCACGGGCAGGGACACCTTCCACTAGCCCAGGTTGCTCAAAGCCCCGTCCAGCCTGGCCTGGAACACTGCCAGGGAGGGGGCAGCCACAGCTGCTCTGGGCAACCTCTGCCACTGTCTCACCGCCCTCACAGGAAAGAATTTCTTCCTTATGTCCAACTCAAACCTACCCTCTTTCAGTTTAAAACGTTGTCCCCTTGTCCTGTCACTACCAGCCTTGGTAAAAAGTCTGTCTTTCTTACAAGCTCCCTTTAAGTATTGAAAGGGTGCAGTATGGTCTCCCCAGAGCCTTCTCTTCTCCAGGCTGAACACCCCCAACTCTCTCAGCCTGTCCTCACAGGGCAGGGGAGGGGCTCCAGCCCCCTGAGCATCTTCGTGGCCTCCTCTGGACCCACTCGAGCAGGCCCAGGTCCTTCTTGTGTTGGGGGCCCCAGAGCTGGACACAGCACTGCAGGGGGGGGTCTCATGAGAGTGGAGTAGAGGGGGAGAATCACTTTGTCGACCTGTTGATGACACTGCTTCTGATGCAGCCCAGGATGTGGTTGGCTTTCTGGGCTGCAGTCACACATTCCTGGCTCATAGTCAGTTTTCCATCCACCAAATACCCCCAAGTCCTTCTCCTCAGGGCTGCTCTCAATCCACTCATCACCCAGCCTGTATTTGTGCTTGGGATTGCCCCGACCCATGTGCAGGACCTTGCACTCAGCCTTGTTGAACTTCATGAAGTTTGCACAGGCCCACCTCTCCAGCCTGTCCAGGTCCCTCTGTGTGTCAACCACATCACACAGCTTGGTGTCATTGACAAGCTTGCTGAGGGTGCACTCAGTCCCACTGTCCATGTTGCCGCCAAAGATGTTAAACAGCGCTGGTCCCAATACCGGCACCTGAGGAACTCCACTCGTCCTTGCTCTCCACTCAGACATGGAGCCATTGAGCGCAACTCTTTGAGTGAGACCATCCTGCCAATCCCTTATCCACCAAGTCATCCATCCATCAAACCCCTGTTTCTCCAATTTAGAGATAAGGATGTCATGTGAGGCAGTGTCAAAGGCTTTGCACAAGTCCAGGTAGATAATGTCAGTTGCTTTTCATTTATCCAATAACACTGTGACCCCATCACAGAAGGTCACCAAGGGATTTGCCCCTAGTAAAGCCATGTTGGCTGTCAACAAGTACCTCCTTATTTTCCATGTGCACTACCATATCTTCCAGGAGGACTCGCTCCATGATTCTGCTGGGCACAGAGATGAGACTGACTTGCCTGTACTTTCCTGGGTCCCCTTTATATCCCTTTTTAAAAATGGGGGTTACATTTTCCCTTTTCCAGCCTGTGGGAACTTTGCCAGACTGCCACAGCTTCTTAAATATGATGAATAGTGGCTTCACCACTTCATCCTCCAGTTCCCTCAGCACCTGCAGCTGCATCTCATCAGGTCCCACAGGCTTTTGCACCTGAATTCCTTAGATGGTCTTGAACCTGATCTTCTCTGACAGGGTGGCTGGAGCCTTTGCTGGTGAAGACTAAGGCGAAAAAGTCATTGAGTACTTCAGCCTTCTCCACATCCCAGGTGACCAAGTATCCTTTCTCCTTCTGGAGAGGGCCCACATTTTTCCCAAGTCTTCATTTTATCATAAACATACCTGTAAAAGCTTTTTTTATTGCCCTTCCCATCCCTGGGCAGTTTGAATTCTATCAGGGCTTTGGCCTTCCTAACCTGATCCCTGGCTACCAGGACAGTAATGACTGACAAGTGCTGGAGTAGGTTTGCATGAAAGCAAAGGCTAAAGCAAAAAAGGATAAAATTATATGCTCATGAACAAGGAAAGTTAAGCAAATATGGTAAGACTTTAAATATAACAGCAGGATTTCATTTGGTGAATTAATGATTAGATACAGAGAAGTATAATGGCAAGTCAGAAATCTTACTGCAGTTTTCTTGAAGGCTGTTGAAATTCCTTCACCAAATATGTATCAAAATTACAAAAAAAAAAAAAAAAAAATAGTTAATACATTAACTATTGTAAATATAAGTTGGCTGAGTAATGTAAACCTTTTCAGTAATGCCTGTAAATATTTCAGTTGAATTGTAAATGTGAATAATCAAATGCTGATGGGGTAAAAACCATGTCACTTGCAGTCAGGCCGAATTTGCTCCTATTCATCTTTTCTTTTGCAACAGCACTGTTTCTAGGAATAGCAACCTGGAGGCTCTGGGATTCTGGAAATGGTTTTGAGGAACCCCTGGAAAAGCAGGAGTTTCAGTCTAAAAGTTATTGGCTTTTGCTTTATGACACTCAGTGGAAAGTCTTGTTCCTTCTATAAACTCTTAATTTCAAGCATTTATTTGAAACACACAAATTAACTTTGTGCTAAAACAAGACTTTTTCTAGATTCAGTTTTTTTGTTTCAGTCATTTCTCCCACTAAATGGAAGTTCAAAACTGAAGACAAATGTGCAAGTATCACATAAACATCTTCATCCATTTTTAAAGGAGCAAAAGTATTTGTGAGTGAATTAGCAAAAAAAGCGTGTAGGAGGAAAAAGCAATGATTTTTAACCAACAAGCAAGTTGACTACAGAACAGTTCTTCACATCAGAATTCAGTATAATTGTCAGTGTTTTCTGAAGAATGACAAGGGGTGAAAGAATAAAGGTGACTCAAGGAAGTGGGATGAAAAAACATTCTATATGAAAACATCACCTAGACATACCTCTTCAAAGAGCTTGGCCTGTGATTATGCGGAGAACTAGCATCTCCTCTGATTCAAAACCATCTAGAATAGTCATGCTTAATAAATGTTTTGCTTTTAGCTTTTAATATAACAGTCATCTCTATTGTATATTTGAAAAATCTATAAGTACAGATCAACAGAAATGCAAATATAATCAATTTTTTGCTTGTACTATGTAGGTTTTTTTAAACGTTTCATAACATCAAGTAACTTTGGAAGCATCCTGATAAATGTAGATTAACGGATGCACTGAACAGGCATGTGGAATTCAGTGGGTTGCCACCTTTTTTGTCTTGTGCTCTTCTAACATTCAACATACCTTACAGTGGTGGAAAAAAAACCACATATGAATCCATCTTTCCTACTTCAGAACTAGATGTTGAAGAGGAAAAAAAAAAAAAAAAGAGAAAGAAGCTTTAGATTCCCAACCAGAATTCAGTTATTCTGAATGTAGTTTTCAAATCCTGCCAATCAGATATTCCTGGTATTATTGATGAAAAGTAGGCTAGGGAGTAAATCTAAAAGAGATGGCAGGAACAGGCAAGCAGACACATTTCTGCAAGCAAGAAGTTACAGTATTTACTACAACCTACCAAAAAAAAAACCAACCAGATTATCAAATATATAGAAACCACTTCATAGACATTATCAGTCATGGTGTTCTTGACTGAACAGAAACCAACTAGCCCCATGATACTTTCTTATGTTTCAGACATATCAGAAACACAGTGAAGCACAAGCACCCCTTCTATCCAGACATGTATGTGCTGTCCTGCTTTAGCATAGCTTATTTTCTTCTGTCATTCAGCTCTGCACACTCTTTTCCCATTGATTTTAAAGTTTTTCGAAGTTTTAATGCTACATTTTAAAGGCTATCCATGTCAATATACACTTGATTTTATAATTTTCAGACTTTCCATAGAAGATCTTGATCCTCCCTAAAGAATACTGTATCTACTATTTAGCTATCATGAAGATCAAATTCCAAAAGACTGTAAATGATGATCCAGGGCTGAATTTCAGGCACATCAAGCACCATGACCTTCTGTGAGTTTCAAGTGTATGGGACGAAATAATTCAGTTACAGCTCAAGTAAGGCAAGCAAAAATCCAGTGACTACTTTTGAATATTTAGTTGTTAGTGCTTTTAAAAAAGAAATCAAGTTTCCTTATACATTATTCGCAATGTGGAATACGAGCATCGTTGCATATACATCCCACTCTGATAGGTTTTATGATAAAATATGAAATATCTGCTCTAACACCAGGAGCAATGAACACTGTATCTTAACTGCATGCTGCGTGATACTGATTTAATAAACATATTTGTTAATGTAACAAATCAAGCAGAACAGTTCGTATTTAATCACTATTGTAATTGCAATCACAAGAGTAATTGCTGATTCTTTTTTTGAAGTCCCAGGGGATTCTCTTTTGGATAAAATTTAAGACCAGAAATGGGAGTAATTGGTGTCTGCTCCCACTTTCTGAATTTCCATTCACACAAGCCAAGAGGAAAAGCTGTGGGCAGAGTTCTGAAAAGCTGACTCAGTTTCACAATGTGATGGACACCTATTGCAAATTGTAGTCCCCCAAAAATCCAGTCACTAGAACAGTTTGTCTCAAAAAATGCAGTACATCCCCTCTTCATTTTTTCCCTGCACGATGGGAACATAACAGTTCTGTGAATAAGGCCCTTAACATCTCCCTACTAGGACAGAAGATATGAGTAGCAATTATGATAATTAAATGTAATTACATTAAAAATAATTAGCACTTCAGCTATCAATTGCTGTGCATTGCACAGCAATTAAAACCAGACCAAATTTCAGTATAATTTTTATTACTCTGTTCTTCATTCAAAACAGTAGATGGTAGAGAATATTTTATTTTCATGTGTGCTGTGCTCTCATTTTAATGGGCACTATCATCATCTGAGTAGAATAATTACTACCAGAGGTGACATAATTGTCAAAACATTACAATTTGGACTTTTTCCCGAAAGACTCAAGTAACTTATTTTAATATGTATACTTATGAGACTGTGAATAAAAGATGCCTGCCATCCAACTTTATGGCTTTACAGATCTCTCCCCATTAAAGATGAGTAACTGAGACCCTGTGAGGATAACAGAGTAGAAAAGAGAACAAGATAAGAGGAAGGGAGACACAATAGCACTGGAGTTTGTACAAGCCTCAGTTTAAAAAATGTAATCTTGTACTTGGTAACCTGTAATGAGCTGGGAGAATACTGCTTTGGCTAACCAGCCAAGTAGAGTTACTTGATTTTGACCTGATTTTTCAGGATAGTGACAAAAACCTTAATTCAGGTTCAACCACTACTATTACTTTTGAAATTTTTTATTTAAAACTTTTTCATTAGACTAGACTTTCCAATGACAAAGTGGAAAAAAAAAATCTAAACCAAATCCTTTTTCTTACCAAATTTAGTCCCCTAATCTAAGTCAATCTGTATAACATCTTCCTTCAAAACGATGCACAACTCATTCTAGAGTGCAACAGGTGGGTGGAATTTAAATAAATTTATACAGACATGCACACACACACATATGGTATCTAAACACAGAAACACCTAAAATAAATAAGAAAATCGTCCAGGTATCATTAGCTTGCAAAAAAAAAAAAATTTTACATGGTTCATGTCTAAAGTTATTAATGAATAATATACTTCTAGTCTGTGCTGTTAAACAAAACCTTTACATCTCTCTCCAAAATAAATCAAATCATTAATAAATCTAACTTTAATAGGTTATGTACATGGGTATCTTTCAAATTCAAGTTAATTTGAAAAAAAAAGAGAGGGAACATATCTCTGAAATCTTATTCTTAGGTAATGCTTTTTGTTGATTTTCACTGCACATTTTTAATTTAACTTCTTCATTTGCCTGTGGAATAACTGGAATAAGACATAAGGTCATTGAACTAAATTACAAAGAATTCAGAATATCTAAGTCTACACTTCTAAAAGTATGCAAAAAAACATGAAAGGAGGTAAGAACATTGAGAAGACATTCAAAAAATATAAGGTGGAACTGAAGGAATGGATTTTGTTGATACAAAAAAAGAGGGACAGAACAGAGATAAAAAAACCCATCCTTCTCTGACATGATAATGAGGGTGCTATCCAGTAGATGACGATGTATAAAAAGAAAATATGATTAAACTGCAACAAAGAGAATCAATGTAAATAACAGGGAAAGTTCTTCCAATCTTACAGTGACGAAAGGCAGCAAGAGCAAGCTTGTAGTCTCCTTCAGATAAAGTTTTAAACACCTTAGACAAAACCTCTTTCAGAGTTGGTATAAAGTACAGCACATCCTTCATCAATGCCAACAGCTGAATTAAATGATCTCTGGGGGTGCCTCCTAGCCTCACATTTCCATGAGTGCTATGATCTCTGCAGGTAACACATTAGAATATGCTATTAATCCCACTTCATGTTCCAGTTAAAAAACTCCCTGCAGAGCAGGAAAAAGGTAAATCCTGCATTTAAGTCACAGCCAATACCTCTAATATCCTTGTAGAGAGTTGAAAGGTGAACAAAGAAATAGCCACAAGAAGTGTTAACTCTGTGACCTACACTTACATCAAAGTAACACAAACAAATATGATATCATCAGTAGTACTATCTGACACTGTATTTGCGGAATAATATACATATATTTTGTGGGGCTGTCCTTCAAATGTGGAGAAATATAAATAAGTTTCACTCAGAGCCCTCCAGCCCAAGATGGCAACAGGACATGCACCGTCAATCAGGAATTTATCAGATTGCACTGCTGAGTGGGCATGGGGTTTTCACACATAGTTGTACATATCTACCAAGCCTTCTTTATGTACAACCAGTAATAGCTTCTGGTTCAGAAATCGATAGTTCTGTCATACATTTGTTACGAGGAGTGATTGGAACGCCCATTTTTCAATCGGGAAAAAAATAACTGATGCAAAAGGCCTGTTTACTGCAGATAAAGGAGACTGGAGAGTTTATGATAATAGATGGGGCCAGAAAGAGCCTTTAAGGAACAGCTCTGCAAAGAGAAGGGAAGGCATGGAAAGTTTCATCTTGTATAGCTGGAGTGTTTGTGCAGATGAATATAACTACATAAAAACTTACTTACTTCTGAAATATATATTTTTTAAAAGGTATGGAATAAATAAGAGCATTTACAAAACTCTCAACCTACTGTAGGCAGTCCATCACATTATTCACTCAGCTTAACATATGCTCACTAAAATAAAATGAAATCGCACCACTTACACTGAAAGAAAAACTCCATTTTCACAGCCTCGGACACTGCATTTCTCTTTTTGTTAAAACTTGCATAGTAGTAAGCCTCTCTAGCACTGTATTTATTAATAATCTAAGAAATAAAGTTAACCAAGGCATGCTTTCTAAACATTGTCTTGTTCATAGAAGATACTATTCAGATAGCTATTTCATGCTAAAGAACTCCATACTACTGTCATTCCTCCAAACTGAAAGTGCAAATGAGCATACTCAGATATGACATCTGCATTAAGGTGACTATATATCTATGGGAAAAACCCATAAGGTTTTCTGATGCTAATTACCTGCCAGCAGGTAAGGTCAGTGCTAACAGTAGTTTAAGAATCTTTTGCAAGCAAAAAAATTTGTGATGAGGATAATATGCAAGGACAAGATTAAATTCCACAGGATTTTTTTTAAAATACAGAATTGCAAGTAAAAAACCCTATCTTTAAGTATGAAAAAGAGCAAGGTCCAACATTCTGGGTGATGCTCTTAGTCATACGGTTCTGTTTTAGGTAGTACAGCAAGGAACAGGAGTTGGACTCGATGCTTTATCAAGGAGAGTGCAACAAGCTTTCAGCACCTAGAAAACACAACTTAAGCTTAACTATACCGGACTTATTTAACTGCATGAAATGAAGACAAGTCAAAACAGTTTTCAGCTGTGCCAGAAGGCCACTTTAAGGACTGTGAGATGACCTGTACTTCATATCTAACAGCAAATAGAACAAAAGGAAGACATTTAGGTTGGAAGGATGCTTAATAGTAAGGAGACTGAAGCCTGAGGACTTATGTTCTGTATTCACCATCAAATCATCTATATAAATAGAGGTTAGGAATGCTACAGATATTAGTAATCTAGTTGTGTCAGGGACATGGTCTGAATGACTTCCAGAGTTCATTTGGAGTCCTATAAATCTATGGTGGTTTTCTATATATTGCCAAGCACACATATCTATGCCTTTAAAGAGGTACGTGCACAGAAATAGATTTGTTCTTTAAATATGCTTCATTTTGTGTCTCTTGGACAGAGCAACCATCTTAACAGAGTTGTGTGAAGACACGAAAACCCCCATACAGTAAGGTTGTTTTTTTAAAAAAAAAACCCCAAACCAACCCAAACAAAAACAAATGTGAATTTGGAAAGGCTCAAAGTTTTTATTTTTCCTATGTAGGTTTTACAAAAGTTTTACAAACCATAAACTAAGACTTTGGTGGTTCACATTATAATTCTCAAATCCTTTCCCAGATAAATTACCAAAACAAAGAGCAGTGCTGCTTAACTCAGTGTATACAGCTTTAGAAGTCTCTACTGAAAAAGTCTGCAATATGGAAAATTATATACTTCATTAATGTAAACCAAAGCAAACTGAACAGACATAACCATAAATAAGATTTTTGGAATGTATTAAATGAGTGGGTTTGGGTTGGGCTTGGTTTGTTTGGGGGTTTTTGAATAAACTAATGAGCAGATCACCATACTGTTAATTTAAGAAACTTTCAATCTGAGTTATGGGAACTGTAGTGAAGAAAAATTAAGTCAATGAGATATGATCAGCCTAGAAAATGAAAAAAATACAAATATTTAACAGTCATTCTCTAGAGAAGAGTAGGTTTTATTTGCACCATTTTTTTTAGGACAGAAAAAGAAGTGGGCTGAACCTGCATCACTGTAAATGTATGTCAGCTATTGGGAAAGCATTATTCTAGAAAAACATTAAACATGAGGAAAAGTTGTTATGGGAAACTAAAATTCGCTGAAGGATCTGAAGTTCTCTTTAAAACCTGTTTTTTGTTCGGTTTACATACTTTGTTCTTTATAGTCAAAGGTACTTTAGCCCAGCAAATTAAGATTCACATTATACCATTCAGTTATCTGTACATACTCGCCGAACACTCTGGAAGTAATTGAATGTAACAAGGAAAAAAGGAAATTATCATTTGGGACTTATATTTCTTGACCTTTTTCTAGTTATCTAAAAGTTTCTGAATCTACTAGACTTGAGCAAATATGTGACTATTGATTCTAGAGTAATATACAACTGTCCTATATATTAAAAACACCTATTAGGCCCAATGCCAAATTTGTATTAGGGTATTAACTCATTGAAAGGAGCAAAATCTAAAACAAAACTCCTAAGCAAGCTAGACAAGAAATACATGGGGTAGCAGTTAATCTTCATTTGACAAAAAAAAAAAAAAAAATTTAAACTTGGCTATGAGTATGATTTCAAAACTTGAAGTTGTTTTGGTAATGGTTCTCTCAGACATTAATATTAACTGTGCATTATGAAGTACAAACCGTGGAACTTCTTGGCATGTGAAGTTTCCATTCACTGCAGAACAGTGCCTACCATAAGACAAGTAGGAAGTGAATTAAATGTTTTGTCTGGAAAATGAATCCACATACTTATTTCCTTTTAAATAGGTAAGAATTATTTATATAGACAGATTAGCAGACATTCTTTAAACTAACCAAAACACAGACAAGTGTATCACCACCTATTTTATGTAAAAAGAAATTAACATCACGAGTACAGCAGTAACTTCTCAGATATCTAAACACTCTGCCCTCTTCAAATTGTGCCTTTGTGAGTGGATGAGAAGGTAAGTACAACTGACATCTTTCTGCGTATAAACATTGCGTGTATATAGCAACATGCACAGATGGCCATACGCAGATATCCAGATGATATTCAGGAGTCTATTCACACTTTAAAGTTTCACACAAACATACGTGAACTAATAGAATACCAAGTGTATGCCAGACAAAACAAGCATAACGCACATCACACACATGGACCACTGAGTACATATGACCTTACTGAGTTAGTGTTGTTATTATTATTAATTTGTATTATAAAATATTATATAAACATGTATATATTGATATATTATTATACATTACATATTTTGATATTATGTTTATAACATATTATGTTAGTCCTGCAATTTTCTTTTTGGAAGCATCTAGAATTCCTTTCTCCAGTTTTAATTGTTGTCATCTTACAAAGCAAAACCTGAACCTCTGGATTTTGGCAAGTTAAGCTGCTGACATGCTAATGTCATGCTCCTCTAATGCAAGCCATATATCATAAGAACCACACGGTATTTTTCAGCAGTCACTCATGAAGCAGCCTGCCTAAAGGAAGGTCATACTCAGTCATTATATTAGAGAATCCTTCTGCATGAACATGTTACCTATGTGGTGTGTCACTTTGTGTTTATAGCAGCGTTACTCCAAGTCTGATGTAAATTTTATGACCCAGAAGGTTATATCACTTAGGGACTCTGTCAAAGATCTTCAGCCTTATCAGTCAAGCTACTTTTTGACAGAAGAAAGAAAAGCTGCACACAGCAGGAAGACTGAAGAGTCTCTGCTGTTGTTTTTTTGTGGTTTGCCCCCAAAGGATGGAGATCTTGAGCTAGTTTAGTTAAGGAGTTGCTGGAGCAGCATGCATGGAGCACTCTGTGATGTTTTGGAAGTCATTTCCCAAGGTTAAGCCACAACTAAAAGCAGTGCATCATTGTATCTACAGTCTAAATTAATGTTAAATGACAAGTGTGCATCCTTTCTGCCATATTATTTCACAAGTCAGCTGCTGGAGAAACATGAAACATTTCTCTTGCACCGGGACAAGGCCAGAAGCACTGCCTTTCCAGCTGTCTCTGCCAAAGGAGGGGAGAAAATACATTCATACCTTCATACGCAGGCAGTTTTTCCCAGTGTACTGGTGTCGAAATTGGTGAATGGACAGATGTCAAGAAAAATTCAGTACAGAATTGGAAAGAAAGTTTACCCTACAGTTCATAACAAGCAGCTGATCAAAAAGAATATTAGACTGTTATGAAAGCGTTTCCATGTATCTTTTGTCACATTTTACATTTCTATCTTTTTATCACTGGATAGTAATAGCTCACCACACCTAAATTCATAGGTTTCTAAATCAGTGTCAGCCAGAAGATATTTACATCTAACTCAGGGAATTATGTTTCTGTTAGGCCCAGTCCTGTGCACTCTAGCATAAACAGCACATAGCTGTGAACAATAAAGACTTTATCACCTTGGTAGAAACTACCTGCTACATGTACCGTGGGACACTCCAGATACCTGTAAAATGAAGAAGGGTTGGAAACTTCAAGTGTACAAGCACAGAACAGGCACAAAGCCTTTCTTTCTCAGCGAACTTTTGATATATTTTCAGGACTGTGTGACCAACTACCCTGAAGAGCTTGCTAGTGGATGCTAAATAAAATTAATAGTATGTAGTAGAGCTTTTGACATGGCATGAAAAAACCCAAATGGTACTGATGATGTACTAAACATCAGAGAACAGAGATAAAAGACCATATTTCTGGGTAAAGGATTTCATTTTACAGATACTGAATGCATGACCACTTGTCCTTACATCTAACTGATTTTAAATAAAATTACTAGCTAGAAAGACAGAGGCAATGTAAAAAGCTATAAATGCAGTACTGATGCAACAATAAATTCCATAAAATAAGAGATTCTTCTTGTGAAGCAGGTTTTATTAATTCTGTGCAAGTGATCAGCCATTTTAAATATTTTTGAGACCAAATAAAACAAAACTGAGCAAAAGATGACCTAAGTTGTTTCACACAGGTAACCTACTGGAAAGAAAACCTGCATGCGCACAAACATCTGCCTTTCCAACAAGCTAAAAATGTATGCTTCATTACAGAAGCAGTGACCAGGAGTGCTAAAGATGCTATAAGCTCCATCTTACTAAATAATAAAAAGGTATTTGACTCCGATGTATCAAGTAAAATTCTGGAAACACGAACCCACAGATATTTAAATATAGCTATTTTTAAACAGCAAAAAAATCCCAGAAAAAAATTACACCTCTTTCATCCTTGACTAAGTGACCACAAATTTCTCTTGTAGTTCAAGTTAATTTCTCTTGTTAGAGAAACATTAGTATCACAGAACCACACTTACTAAATGGTGTTTATTTATACGACACAGACACTTTGCTCTATATTATAAGCATGTCTCATATGAACTTTCATATGAAAATACATTTATATATAGGTAATTTTGCAAAATGCAGTTCATCTATCCTGTTATTTTTTCCTTCCACTTTAAATACGCTTGTCCTCCTTGAGCTACTTTCTTTCCACTTCATGAACAGGAAAAGTAGCAGCAGACTCAAAATATCTTTTGCCTGATACTGCTCAGTGGATTAATTTCCGCATATTCATATTTAATCAGCATTCTGCCATTTGCAGAATTCGGTATTAACCACTGCCCTTTTCCTTTCTGAGCACAATTATGAATGATTAACAAGACTTACAGTTCATTACAGACTTGTAATACAAGCTATTTTTCCAGTGATCTGTTTTTTACATTCAGCATTATGCAAGACTGGTGTGTTGCTTTACAGAAAAACGTTATTAGTACTCTAACACTGCTACTCTTTCAACGTCATCGATTATTGGAACATATGGCATTGATGAATAAACGTGGTGAAGTAAGAGCTAGGATGTAAAATGGAACCCAAAGGCCACCCTATCAGGGAAGACACAAAGCATCCTATAGCCAGTGCTGAAGACCTCTTTCTGGAAATCAGAATTATTATCATATAGTCTGATATATCTGGAAGGACTAACATCCCCTGGACAGTGCACAGTTTGTATAATCACTGCTAGTTTCTAGTCACTGATAGTTTACCAGCCCTTAAGGAAAAAAACCAACCCCAACAAACCAAAATCCTGACAAATCCATATAAGCTCCACCTCACCTTCTCACTTCTCCATCAAAGAGAAGAGATGTGTGAGAAATATCACGGCTCTGAACATTGTACTTTTATGCTTTTGTAAAATTTTTGTTATGACGAGTGTCTCGCAGTATTTTGAACTATTTTCTGTTCTTAAAGAATTATACATATAATACCATGCAAGTCTGTGAGGTAAGAAGATAGAGTAGTAGCTCTACAATTACTTGAGGCTGAAAAGCCTGTTTCTTTTTAAAAGTCAGTTTTGCTTAGCTTTACTGAACTACTGTGAGGTTTGGTGAATGTTCAGTGGCTTCAGAGCAGGACTGTTGATATAAACATGGGATCATTTTAGCATTTGAAGGGACATTAGATATGTGCTTGGCTCCCAATTATTCCTTGTGAATTCACCAACAAAGAGTAAGGAAAAATGTTAATATCCAGAGAAGAGTGTAAGCTTAACGCATGTGCGAGAATCCACTCTGTCTTTCTTGGCATTACCACGCAGACTAGGACATAGAAAGGTCTTTACCAGGAGGTGACTGAAGAAAGGAAATAGAAGAGTTTTGCTATGAAGCAGGTGTGGAAGATACGTGCCCAAGAAGAGGAAACACTGGCAAAATGTCACACTCAAGATAGCTCAGGCCTCTAGCAGACAATGAAGTCCCTTTGGAAGACGACTATGTCTTTTACCACATGTAACATCAACACAGCCAGGAACACCTTCTAAAATGCTAATGACTTAATGGCATAAGATGAAGATACTTCCCTGACAATAGTGTCAAGCACTGGGAGGTTGAGGCTTTATATGTTGCAAGAATGGAGAAATGGGAGAGGAGAAAAATACAGCTCTTCTGTAAGCACTCAAATTCTCCTTCCAGGCACTCAAACTTTCCTTCAGAAACCTGTCAAGAATTCAGGACAAAGACTATGCTTATCAAATATCACTTCACTTTTCTTTTACAAGCTCAGTTAGTAGCTATACTCTTCAGAAATGTCAAAGGTACTATTCCCTTGCTGTTATATTTAAGGGAAAAGGATGAGGTAGGAATTATGCAGGCACAGCATTATGCACTCAGACACTTACATTCTACTTACAGCTACCACTGTGTAAATAAATCACTAACACTTGGGAGGAAAAGAAAACCCCACATGTGCACCCAGCCAAACCCATTTCTTTTTCTATTGAAAGAGGTTTTAAATTTGGTAACTAAAGTTACTATTAATACCGAGATAAGATTCTACAAAAGTAGTTCAGATCCTTACAGGACTGTTTAGTAAAACACTTCTGAAAATGAAGAAATTAAAATATCATAATCGTCCGTATAAAATTAATACTTCCTTTCTGGCTGATAGGATTGCCTCCTAAGGCTTCTGATTAACTCCTGAACAAGATTTAGCTAGTATTTCTTTACAATCAAACAGCCTTTCTGCAAGAATTTCCTAAACTGCTAAACATCTGCTAGCATACTCCGAACATCTTCTAAATGTCTGCTAAACTTTATGACTCCTCCACTCCCATGATCATTTCAGAGCTCTGCCAATCTGCTTCAACAGATTGCTCCACTATAAAATGAAGCTTTGCATAAACTGATGAAAGAAGTTCAGTCACCAGTTTTAGAGACTAGAAGTAGGGTATTTTAGGTGTGAGTCCTCATATTTCGTAAAACACCCCTCTGCAACAAGCTTGCATTTACTGAACAGTTTCTGGCAGTGCCCTATTGGACAACCCTAACTTGAGGGTAATTTGATAGTTTTGGCATTGAATATACCTCTTGTGGCAGTTTTTAAATCTCTCCTGTTGGTTTTTAGTAGTTAGGAATGAAAGAAAAGTTTAGGTTTAGCATAGAGTACTTGTACAGCAACAAAAATGTATTTCAGATGGGGTTAATTCACTGACTCTAGCAGCAGCTAAAATTTATGTTAACAAACCACTTTTTCCATTCTAGCTTTTAGCTAAGTGGAAACCTCACAAGCAAATAGTATAATGGAGATAAGGCACTGCAAAACTGCAAAAAATTCAGTATCTCTATTGCTATGTTCCATCCCTTGACGACTCCACAAGCAGTTTTTTAAGGGATACAACTATTTGACTGAAGTTTCAATAGCTTACATGTGTTTCTCTGAAGCTGGTCTAATTTTAGGCTCCTTTACAATCTCATTTAGGGCTCCAAGTGACACCAGCATTTATTTATTCTTTTGTTGTCTCTGATCGAGCAAACCAACAGTGTCATAGTAAGGAAAAGCTACAGAACATTTTAATAAAGTGGAAGGACTTCACTTAAAACTGTGAGATGTATTGCTAAAGATAATTTGAACTGAAGCCACTAAACCAAACTCCCCAGGCAGATTGTACCGCAGGCTCAGATTAAGGCCTCTGGCTTTATAAACCTGAATAAACCTGGAAATGGATCTGACTCCTCCTAAAGGGTAAGATTTAGGAAATCTAACTCTGATCAGCTGCTTGAACGTTATCCTTTTGCTCAACTATGTCACAGGACTCATTCTCTGTTACACAGATGTAATTCATACACATGCATACAAATACATGCCTCCACTATTTTCAGTATCTTGAGAAGATTCTTGTCACACACCACTGCCCTCACAACCAAAACCAACTTGTTGTGCACTAGTCTTACCATCATTTCAAAACTCTTTTACACGATAGCTTTGTTTCCATTCATTAGAGGCCTGAGCCTGCTCTCACTGCAATGTCAGCAGCAGATTTGTCACTACCGTGAACATACAACTATACCTTCTGTGTATGCTTTTTCCTTATTTCCTTTCCAATAGCAGTATGTTATGCTGATTTTACTTTCAGTTTTCCTTTTAGTATTTCATGACATTATTTAATTTTTTGTATTTGCATTTCCTTTCCATAAGCTTATATAAAGGCTGGCCAGTGTTTGGGGTTTTTTTAAAAGTCTAGAAAATATTAATTGACCCTAAAGAAATGCCATCCTCCTCTTTTCCTGCTCTATTTCCCTTAATTGTTTTTTTGTAGCAATTTCCCACTGATCTTGTTTCTGAAGACAGTGTGTCAAAGAGTATGAAAAAGGGAAAACAACCATTTTCCTTCTTACACCTTCTGATTTTCACAAACACCATTATTTCCTCTAGGATCATTCTTTTCAACAGAACTAAGAAATAGTAGCAGGGGCTTTCTTGTTTGGATTCTAGGATTTGACTAGACACATGTAAATCTTCTAGGATCTGACTAGACACATGTAAAACTTAAAAAAAAAATCAGACTCATGATATACTACTACTCTGTAATAATGCAAACCCTTCCGCAGAATTAAATATGACAAAAAGTGTCCATGAAGCCGTCATGCTTTTCTTCTAAAACAAACCATTTAAATTCACAAGATTACACCAATATTTTGAACTTTGCCTGTGCCTGAGGCACCATTGTGCTGAGGCACATTATTGGAGAAGAGTTGACCATTATCAGAGTGACATCTTCAAGTGATCTCCAATTATTTCTTTATTAAAAAGACATTTTGAATAGGTTTAATTATACAGTAATTATGAAAGCTACTGTAATTACTGAAACATACTTACTAGCCAGAGTGCAGAACTGGTGGTAATCTCTCATATCTTTTTGTTAGTCAAAAAAAACCCCAACCAAAAACTAAACCACAGGGAACTGAATCTGAACTCTGTGAAAACTCTCCTGTTTAACCGATCCAGAAGTTATCTTTAAAAAGCAGATTTTTCAGGGTGTTTTTTCTTTTGGTTCAGTTTTTTTTCTGTCTGTTGATCAGGAGGTTTATTCACAATTCTCTGTGCAAATTCTTCTCACAGGTTCAATCCCTGAGCCATTATACAGATTTACTGCACTGTAATAAAATTTTCTTATATGGCCTTTTGTCATTCATAGCACTGATGTTAGCATCAGAGGAACATAAGTAACAAAAACAACTACACCCACAAACCCATTCACGCTAAAAATGTAGCAAAAAAAAACTTTTAAATGTATTTTCTATCTTGCTCTGTGTATCCCATTATAAAAAAGAGAGAATTATTTCCCTACTGAAGAACACATTCTATTCACAACCAAAAAAAAATTTTCTGCCTAAAAAATAATGAAGAAAATAACATTGCATTTTGTAATCCCTTGTGCTTCAGACAGCATGGTGATTGGTGTACCAATTTTAGAAAATTTATACTCTCATTACAGTCAAGATGTGACAAACTCAAGATCAGTAATATTTACTAACCTAAGTTCTGTCATTTGTTAAGACATGGATGATTTTCCACTTGACCCTGGAAGGATCTTGAAACGGCTCTTAGACTGCAGAGCAGCCACACTTTGTGTGCATTTAGCTTTGCATTTTACAGCCTTCACCTATTTGTACATGACACCTCTTACAGTGCTTTTCTGTACCTGACAAACCAGTCTCCAGAGGAGCTGCTCTTGCTCACCTGAGCGGTTTACTTTTGAAATCCTTTTGACAGAGGAAGGCTGGTCTCTTTTAGCTATTTTAGAAAGCAGCAAACCCATGCTACTTTTTTCAAGTGCTCTAGAGCCCACTGCAATCTTGCCAATCTGAGTTAGTAAAATCCAAATTCCAAGGATAATCTGAATCAGAATTTCTTGCTTAGGTTAATTTAAAAATTATAAATATTTTTGTGCAACGCTCTGAAAAAATATACTATAAAATTTCAAAATAAATTATCTCCCTCCTTTTTCAAAATGAATTAATCAAATATTTTATTGCAAAAATAAACTGTTTAAAAGTGTTGAATTGATAACAAAATGTTTAATCTGAAATTAGTTCCATACTAGCAGGATGCCAATATCATTTATAGTAAAGACAATCTAAATTACACAAGATTAAATGGATATCACATTTTAGGTCTAAGCTACTTCAATAAGAAAATCTCTCATCACCTTAGAGCAGTGTTATTTAATTCTTAAAAGCACAGAAGGCAAAGGAAGTAGGTGTAGGTTTATTTAATTTAATTCAAGGGGGTTTATTCTCTTAAGTTTTTAACTGAGTTAACTAAAATGTTGAATTGTCAAGAATTATTTTTTTTTTTTTTTTTTTTTAAAAAACTAAACAGCCTCCAAAGGATTATTTTACCTAGGAGGAGCTCTCTATTAGAGCTTAGTGTATCTTCCTGTGCCTGCACAACCTGGCAGAGGCTTATCAAATAAATTTTTAACCAGTCCCTTCATGCAGTTTAATTTTACCATTTTTCCCCACTTCTATAAGAATTGTTTATTGTACCTAAAACTATGATAATTAGAATGATTTTCTATGACTGTGGTTTTCTAATATGTTTTTCCAATGATTTTCTAGTACTGTGTGTATTCAGAGGTTAGGAAAGCTCTTACATGAACGTTATCTTATTACATTATATATTGTGCTTCTAATTCTTGATTAAGAGCATCAAATGCGGGATTAAGTGAAGCATAAATGGGAATTACTTATGTGACTACAAAAAGATTACCTTCACATTCTCAAAGGAGAAAACAGCATCAAAATAATTGATTTTTTTGTAAGCACCTTGGTGGGGGTGAAGAAGGGAGGTTACTATCTGCCATTCTGGCACAGATCTAATAGAGAATAAACAGATGAGAACAGGGACGAGATCAGAATCAGCGACCAGCACTGTTTCCATATGGATGTTTCAGTTGTTGAGAGCAGAAACCCCAAGGTAGCATCTGCCTTCGTGCAGTAGTTCAGCCAACAATGCAATCATCTCAATCTCACTTCCTGCCATCATAATTCAAGTATATTCAAGCAGAAGTGAGGAGTCCCCCAGTGATTTAACAGTGGAATCAAATTCCTGGAAAATTACAAATCTTTCTAAAACCTAATGACCCAGTCAAAAAGTTTTTCTATAAACAAGATACTTGAGCTTGTGGATATTAATTGGTGTAGACTATCAAATTCAAATGCATTAGCTGTTTCTAAAAGCATCATCTGTGAATCTACTGCAAAACTAGTGATGTACATATAAGGTCTTCTGCATCAGCTATAGCAGGGAATGTCTAGTAAGATTACAAAGTTAGAGCTTCTCAGAGTAATATTTTACAGGAATAGTTACAAAAGCTGATGTTTATTATTTGGAACTTGGAGAGAATTAAACAAAAAAAGGAGGTTTGTATTCAACTTAAGTCAGTAGGTTCAATTGTATAAATAATAGTAACCATTCTTTCACTGTTACTTGTGAAAGTCACAGAAGTAAACTACAGTAAGTTGTGAGATATTAATTTTGTAAGAACGTAAGACAACAGTCAAGCCTCATGTCTCAGCTTCAGATCATGGGAGAGTTTCAGCAGCTTCTTTGAGCAGCTGTACAGAACAAATGGGTTTGTGAACTATAAATCCTACTTGTTCATTTTGGTCTTTACGATTTAAAAAGTGTTCACAGATTATTGGTAACATAAAGAAAACAAACCAAATGATAATATTTAACTTAGATAAGACTGCATAACTTAATCAGAGAGATAATACTCCTTTTGACCCTAAATTCATTGACCTCACATAAGATTTAATCTCAAAGGCATTTTTTTTTCTTTCTTTTAAATTCTGCCTCAACAAAGTAAGCATCTATAGGAGAAGACTGTTTATTCAGAGCATATCACTTCCATTATTAGTATTACTAGCTCTACTGCAACAGTGCCTAGGTGTCCCAACCCGAGGCCAGGACACACTGCAAGAAGGCACACTGGCCCCAGAGCTCTTCCCTGCAAAACATAATAGACAAAATGGGATGGGATGCATGCAGAGTTTGAAAGAGGGATGTAAAAGAGGACAATGGGAAAGACTTTAGATAGTCCTGGAGACCTGCTTCCAGTGGTGGGAGGCAACAAAAGGAAAACTCTGATGGTGTTGGGTTGAAAATGTAAGTGGACAAGGAGAGCTGGAATTATGGGACATGCAAAGCTACCCTTCATACGTGGCACAAGTAAGCACAGGTGTAGTGCAGACAGGCTCTAAAGACCTTAATAGGTGAAAGTAGGGGGTTTGGGTTTTGTTTTTTTTGGGGGGGGGTTTTGTGTGTGGGTTGTTTTTTTTTTTAGACAAGATGCAACAAGTCTGAAATGACAATATAGCCAAATACTGTGCTACGGGAGTGGGCTTTGCAGCATCTTGGTGTCTCTGAACAGAGAGAACAACTGTTATTGTCCAAAGAGTTGTGCAGTAAATGAATTGGAGAGACCTTGGAAGACAGTTGGAAGAGGGGTTTACTTCTCTCTAAGGACAGAAGTGACTGCATTACAGCCATTTCATGCCAAGGCAATATCCAAGATTTAGCTACAGCATGAGGATGAGAAAAGTCCAAGATAAAGCTGTTAACCCAAATGAAGACAAGAATAATGATAAAAATATGCAAGGATGAAAAAAGAAAATATTGGGTAGGCACTGGTGCAGGAGAATGAGTAATGCTGAGTTTAATTTATTGATAAATGTCAGAATGTGCATATTTTAATTTGATGCAGAAAGATAAGAGGGGAATTTTAGTAAACACCCATGTGTGCTTTCCTGTCCTTCGCTGTTGTAAAGCAGCACTGAATTTGTACAAGTGTACTTTACACAAAACAGTTTGAGTTTAGGGAAGTTATGAAAAGACCATATTTATGACAGGAACTGGCAGCCAGCATTATTTAAATTTTACTTTTTTTTTTTTTTTCATTTTTAATTATCATATAGCTACAGGAAGGAAATTTAATATAAATAGTTCCAATGAAATAATTAGGTATAAAAGCATCTAACTGATAAATATACACAACTCTCAATGTCACAAGAGACTAGTATACCTTTTCCAAAGTTGTAAAGTAGTAAGACTTAAAAATTTGTTTCTCAGAAGGATTATAATACCATTAGTTTTAGGCAATATAAAAATTAAACAAAAGAGATAATAAAAACTATGCTTTTTCCTTCTGTAATCTACCTCTGAAATAGAATGTTGGAACTGAAGTGGTGAATAACTAATGCAATCTTAATGGTAATTTTTCAATATCCAAGGCAGCAGATTTCTACTCAAATGTTCAGTGAAGCATCCTTCTAACAAGATTTTGATAAAAAAAGTACTCTCATTTTTGTACCCTATTTCAAAGAATATGCTTAAGAATTAATTATAGTTTTCAGAGCACTGGCATTTCAGACAGACCTTACAGATTTTTGGAAAGGAAACTCTCACTTAATTTTGAGGCAGAGGGTTTGATACTCTTAAGTATTTTCTTCATTATTTCTTATAATCTGGAAATTCAGGAGCTAGGAAAGTACAGAAAATCCAGAATCTACTTTATTTCAGATATCCTTTGTTAGTGTCTTCATTAAGAAGACACCATAACAAAGTTACTGATATCCCTTCTATATTTTGTGAAATTAATGTTAATGTGGGTTTTAAATGAAGATGCTATAATTTTTGCTCCTGTATGCCCACTCATGGTAGGTTCTTTTCTGTTTTAAATGAATGTGTTATTTTTCCTGAATTCACATTCTTCCTGAATTCCTTAATTCCTATCGGGAATAAAATGTGGAACTGGACACTTCAAAACCAGCATCTAAACTGAGAGCAGCCTATTTCCCTAGTCTCCTTGGCTATGTACTGCTAAATAAAAGCAGTCCCTCATGCCCAATTGCTCTTACTAGCTTTATCATGCTGCTTATACTATACAGAATTTATTTTTGGAGAGAACTTGCTGAGGTCCAGAGTTAAGTCATGGAACGAGCTGACGGTCAAGTAATATGGGCAGTCAGGAATTCAGTGTGTAAGCTAACTTCCTGCTCCTATTTTTTTTTTTTTTGCATAACACAGAGCCAGTGGGAATTAAAGAAATTTTGATGCTGAACAAATTATTCACCAATTTTGTGGGAGATTAATATTTTATGCACAACCTGATAAAGCTTCTGCTATGTAAAACTGTGACAAAAGCATACGAGATACTGTAAAATATTTTGTTTTAAACAGCCATAAGACATTGTCGAAAATACCTACACAGAGTGGAGAAGAGGAACATGGTGACCAGACTGAGTTTTGGATGTTGCACAGCTAAAGGGAGATAGAATTTGAAAGCTACATTCAGCTGACAAGGTGGCTGGGGATGCTGCAGGCTGGTCAAACTTTACAGACAGTTTTGCAGCAAGGGATAGAGAAGGCTGCTTCTCTGAATGCTTCTCTCATCAGCCAGACTGAAGAGACCCCTCCACCCTGGGGAGAGAGCAGGCTGGAGGGTTCTGCTTTATCAGGCAAGGAAGCTTTGCTGGAGCCCTTCCAGCCCCCACCCTCGCTCTCAAACTGTTTGCTTATATGCATTTCTATGCTGTGGACTCAACAATGTCTTCAGTTCCTCCATATTGCCTCAGAAGAGGGATTTTGCTGAGGTGGTAAGCAGTAAGTGCTCCAGCTAGACTGTGCAGGACGGTCAGGTTCTGGGAAACACTGTTCCTCATCCTGGTTCTGAAATGCTGGCCACATTCTTTATAGTTGAGGTTGGCCAGATGGATGGATGGATGGATGGATGTCACACTGATATGACTAATGAAGACAACGTGCCTGAAAGAAACCCATGCTGGCTAAAGAAAAGTTGTTGGCATTTGGATTTCATAAATATATGAAATATTAATATGAAGTATTTCCTGGGGCATTCTTTCACAATTTTGAGCTTTACCTATGAAAGCACTGTTCTACAGCTCTTTTCCATAATACAGTGGGAAATCAAGTGACAGAAAGATTGGCTGATACACATTTTGCAGTTTGAGCAGGAAGCACCGTGAAACAACAAAATGAAATCAGGATTTCTTTTTTCTTTAGCTAAAAATTCCTTTCCTGTAGATATGAGACTCTTTTCTAGTTAGCAAGCAAATGCAGTGGTTTAACTGCATAATATTTTTACATGGGTGGATTGCAATGAACTATGGATTTGAAACACGCAACAATAGGTTGTGTTCAGGAAATATCAGAAAGTGAAGAAAGATGAGAAATACTTTCTTTTACATTGTGTCGTAATTCTAGAAGACTCATGCCAATCTATCCTATAAAGTACAATAATATGACACTAATGCTACAGAAAGGTAACAAGACTTACCTTATGAAGAGTATGTATTACAATGAAATCAAGTCTTTTGGTGGCCAAACTTTACCAAACTGAAGTAAACAATAAGCAACATTGTCAAAAGCATGCTTCCCTTGTTTTAAAGAATGCAGCGTTAACAGTCAGAAGAAAACCAAATCAGCAAAAATGATAAAAAAATAATTACTGGATGTGTCATAAAATTTGAGATTAATAAAACCTCTGAAATACATCTGATAAAACCTCACTGATGTAAAGTTTTTGATACCAGTGTAATAAAAATACTTCAAGCCTAGGATGGAGATAATGACTATCCCATAAAGTATAAATCTTTTAAATTGCTCTCTGGTTGAATTAAGTATTTCTTCCCAAGAAGACAGGAGCAATGCATGTGTGAATATACACACAAAAATGCATGTTCATATATATAAATATAGACACATAGACACGTTTACATACATGAAGATTCTTTCCATGCATACTTAGAATGTCCATATTGAAAATGAGTAATGAAATTATTATAAGTAAATGAGGACTAATGAAAACTTTGGCATATCATTATATATTACACTATGCATATTCTTAGCACAATGATGATCATACTGTTGTCTCAGCAATTCCTTAAAGTTCATGAGTCAATGTCCTGGTTTCAGCTGGACTAAAGTTAATTTTCTTCCTAGAAGCTGGTACAGTGCTGTGCTTTGGATCCAGGATGAGAATAATGTTGACAGTAACACCTAAAACATCCATGTGTTAAGCAGTGCCTATCCTAAGTCAAGGACTTTTCAGTTTCTCATACTGCCCAGCCAGCGGAGGCTGGGAGCGTACAAGAAGCTGAGAGGGGATACAGGCAGGACAGCTGACCCGAAGAAGCCAAAGGGATATTCCATACCATATGGCATCATGGCCAGTACAGGGGAGTTGGCTCGGGCATGTGGCAGCTCAGGGACTGTCTGGGCATTGGTCAGCGGGTGGTGTGGAATTGCATCGTGCATCACTTGTTTTGTATATTGTCAACTTATTATTTTGCCTTTTTCTTTTCTGTCCTATTAAGCTGTCTTTATCGCAACATGTCAGTTTTACTCTTTTCCCTTGATTGCCCCCCTATCATATGGGGAGGGGGAGGGAGGGGAGAGCAGCTGTATTAACTGCTGGCTGTGGATAAACCATGACAGTCAAGATGATTCTGTAGTCCTAAAAACGTAATGCCCTGGTTGTTACAGATTCTCTCCCGTAGGATTCACGTGGAAGAAGAAATAGTAAGTTAAAAATGAAATTTTTCTGGTATTATTAGGGTAGTTTCTCCCTCTTTGTGATCAGTACAAGACACTGTAAATATGAACTTGTTTTAATGTTACGGTTTTTTAGACATTACCATAACTCTAAATATTCTCTAAGCAGTTCTGATGGTTTTAATAGTAGTATTTTTGTATTTCTACATTAAATTACTAGTATATACTTTTAACCTTCATTTTAATGGTAGCTTTTAGTGTACATTTTCTAATTGCTTTCTAAGAATTAATTTCAATAGGAATACTACAAGCCCCTGAAAAAACAGTAATAAAAAAATCTAGGAAATAATTTAGAGGCATCATCAGTACCTACAAACAGTAACCACTGTACAGTAACTCAGTAAGCTGGATTCACAGCTGCTCTCTGTCATCAAAGGAATTCTAAGCAACTTAAGTACATTGATAAATATAGCACTTCATTTAAAATCATCTAATTGGTCTGTATCATTTAGCTATTTTGGAGTAGAAGTAGGGGTGAAGACTAGGCCAACAGAGCTTCATTCTTGAACCTTTTTGCTGATAAAAAGGCAAGTCAAAGCAAGTCAACATCAATCAGAACTGCCAAGTACATATGCAGGTAAATCTTACATTTTATGTTTCTTCATATCATACTGGCAGTTTAGGAACCAAGGCCATGGCAGCTGATAAAATTTTAACAGTAAAACTGTTTCATGAATGGTACAGTGTATGTGACTAACTCAACAGTTAAAGAGTTAGGAGGTAGATGAATAAGGTGAGGCCATCACAGAAAAACACATCTTCTCAACTCTGTATAAAGTAGGGGTAAAGCAGAATCCAAAGCTCCTGGCATATCATAAATCTGAGTGTATCTGTCTGATTAGCAGAAGTTTTATTTTTTGTCTCCCCTATTTTAACCCTAATCATCTCTCATTTAGTATAATAGAATATACAGATAGCAATGCTGGAAAGTGTAACACTAGTGAAAAACAAAACATTTACAAGATGTTCAATGGCAGTTAATTCAATTACACTTTCTTGTTCTTCATGGTAAACAATTACATCATTCTTCTAGTATTAGGTGAAAAAGTCTGATATTGTCACTGCAGGATGCAACAAATACAATTACAATTAAATTATTCTCACTCCAGTGACGGCTCAACAGACAATACCGTGTGTATTTGGATCACTACAAGCAGGTTAAAATCAATTAGAATTGATCAGTGATAACATAATTTTCAAAATTATAAAAGAAGAAAACTACAGTATGTACAAGGTTCCAACAGCAAAAATTCTCTCCCTAGCCCATCTGATCCCTAGGAATTCAAATCATTATCATCTCATTAGTTGAGTCTTTGATTTCACTGCATTGCTTTTTATACGTCCAAGTATGTACCGGTCAGCATGTTCCTCACAATGCTTCAATTAATGCACATCTAGATGACTATTTTTCAGAACTGTTACTCAAATTAAGGTTCAAATTAATTATAGATTTTGTGCTCACCTTGAAATATCAGGAACCATTCCAGTTGGCACTTTCAGTAAGCTCCATTCATCAGACATTTGATTGTTTTGGAAGAAAACCCTAAGGGAACCCCTAACATCTTATTCTATACTGGGATCAGTTCTGAGTCAGATTATCATATGAGAAACAGGGAAATACTGTGGCTCCAAACATGCACTCCTTTCCAAGAAGTCCTGTGAGAAACTTGAGTCACATCACCTTTCTGATGATGAAGTCTATTACCCTGGAGTCCCCTTCCTTTCCTCTCTCCTGACTGTTCCTGGTGATCCGCTAAACACTTTCAGGCAATTTCTCTTGTCAAATACTTCAAAAAGGCAACACTCATATATTCTCAGACTTGGGGTTGGCTATAGCTAGTATATAACTTCCCTTCTTCACTTCAGACTAGGTGCATAAAGATAACCTTTGGTTACAGTAATCCCAGTATTTCTGCAGCATTTTAAGTACAAGATAGGTGGGATGGAGTTCTCCAGAACACATCACTTAAAGCTTCTGAGTGTTAAAGGGACTTGCTGATGTGAGGCACTTTGAGAGCAAACATCTTCAGTTAAAATCTGAATGTACAGTTTTTTTATGGACACTGAGGATCCTTTAAATAATTTAGTTCACAACACTAAGGACTTTACTGCTTTGATTTTTCTGCTTTGGTCTGGATCTCAGATGCTTGTTTACAAGAGGATAATATAAAAAAACCTTAAGAAGGTAAGGAAAATAATTTTATAGGTTATAAAAAATCTAAAGAGTTTTCTATATCATGCAGATTCATGGTTAGGAAAATACTATTTGAGGTAGTTGTAAGGGACTGTTTGGACTTTATTTGTCTCAACATTGCTGATTCGTGACTACCACTTCTTGACCTCGGCATCCTGTTGTTTTAAAGGAGTACGCCTTGATGGAGACAAATAGTCCCCGACGAAACCACAACACCCGCCCAAGGCTGGAACAACGTCAGCCTTGGTAGTGCCCACCAAGCTACACCTGTGTGCGAGCCGGGTAGGTGGTGCGAGAGGGTAGGCGGCAAGGAAGACGTGCAGAAGTTGAAGGCATCACAGGTCGACTCGTCAGCATGACCACCATAAATACCTGAGCATGCGTGTATGGAGGACCACAGAGCGGCACATATTACAATGAGCCCCATGGAAAAAGGTGGACTAAATCACGGGGACGGGGACCATAAAAGGACAGACTGCGTACTCGTCTCTGGAGATGCTTGTTGCCTGTTGTTTGTTGCTTGTTAATGGATGCCTCAGACTTTGGCGGATCCAGGAGCGTGGAATATCATCATCTGCACTGAGACCAAACTGATGGAACACTGCTAGATCCCTGGTCGTGGTGGTGGTAATTGGCTGCATCTCTATTGTTCTCTTGCTTAGGGATTCTGACTTTTTCCTTTCTTTTCCTCTTTGTCCTATCACTCTTATCAGTTGTTATAGAAAATAAAGTTCATAAGGTTGGACAGCATCTGACCTTGTTTGTGTCTTAATGTCTATCTTGGAATCATTTAAGAACCCTCCCCAATATTGGATCGGGACAGTAGTGCAATTATAAATCCAAGATGAACCCTATTGTTGTTTTACATGCATAGAAGTGAGGATTCTTCATCACCAGAGCTCACTAGCTGATAACCACATACTTTGATGAAAAATGTAAGAACCAAAATAGAAGCAAGATGCCCAAATGTATAGCTAGAGGCCTTGCGATTTCACTCAGGAAGTCAGACAAGAGGAATCAGCCCCACTTCCTTCAGTGGTCAGAGATAAAAGACAAATCTCCAAGTTACAGAAGAGCTGGAGAATGATTATTTTAAAAGATTATTTGAAAGAACCAGTCTCTTCTTTGAGATATGTGAGCATCCTCTGATGAAGTATGACGAAAACCAAATTTGGACTCACCCATGACGTGCAGATAGCATGATCTGACTACAGAGCACGGAGCTGTTAAGAGTTACTTTACCATCTCTCTGTTCAGGATGCTGCCATGAGCTTGTGATTATTCAGTGAGCAAATCAAAAGCTCTGTGACTGCGCTGCAAACTCCCAGCAGAAACATTCCCACTGCCTGTGCTGCCAAAGAGCAGGAGTTCAGTGCCAGCTGAGACAGCTCCATGTGGGGCCTGGCCGGCTGCTTTTGGGACACTGAGCCATGGACAGTCCTACTCCCCTTTAGATTGAGAGTGTGATGTGGGAAACGCTGTGATTAGCTTCAGAACCTTGACCAGGCTAAACAGAGGAGATGAGTGAACAGAAACAGAACCGCAAGGAATACAAAATGGAGAGGTAAGAACAGAGAACAAAAATGCCCTGGATACTGCCTCAGAAGCTTGCATATAGCCATGTTATGGACTGCATGGATGGACCTGAGAGGGTGGCAAGTGATTGAAGATGCATCTGCTGTTGCACAAACCAAAGCAAAATCCTGGCAGACTCAGTTAGCCTTTCTCAAGCTGTACTGAAGAAACAAAGTGGAGCAGCAGCTGTGACTTCCTTTGGTGATACTGAAAAATACTTCTCTTGGATGATGCGCTGGATTAACTTTGATAGCCGGTGGAAAAATGGAGGAAGTGCCAGTAGCTCAGTGCCAGTGTTTATGCTGAGTCCTCTGAGTTGATAATTAACAACAGCACTAGTTCAGGTAAGCTCAGGAGGACCAAAGGTTGCAATCTAATAAGCATTGTCATAAAACCAAGGGAAGACTGTGTCTCTCCCCTTCATTCTCAGCTGGCACCAAGTAATTTACGAAACACACATAAAATCAGAGCTTTCTGAATTAAGCAAGCTTATTCTCTTTCCATGAAGATCAACAGGAATGTCTCTATGAAATGATTTAAAAATGGAAGATGGCGAGACACCAGATGATCAGTAACAGTACAAAATGCTAAAAGATAATTCTTTTCTCTGTAGCTTAGAGTTATGTATCGGTCACCACTGTCTTCACACACCTATCTTTTAAAAACCACAGTGTTTTCTTTGCATTTTTGCCAAGGCTTAAGATTTTGTTTTAGAAAATAAGTGCTGGTGACTAGGATAGTCTACATTCAGTGGCACCGCTTACAGCTAGATCAGGGTAAGTAATGCTGTACACACATTCTTACATGGTTCACCAATGTTCCCTCAAGGGATTAAGTTTCTGTCATTACAGATTCTCCTGAGAAAAATGAAGGACAGCATATAGAAGTCCTCTGTTAAAAAGGACTCCATGTGCACTGTTTTAGGTCCCAGTATCATCACTAGTGACATGAGAGCAAAGGCTTCATTTAATTTCAGTGGGAGGTAGACTACACACCCCAAAAAAATCACAGCAGCGTTATCCAGCCTCAGAATGTACGGAATGAATTTCACTGCAGCACAGATCACTGCTGTAGAGGCAAGATGAAAAATTAATACCTTAGGTCAAAAAAGGAAACTCTACCACAGAATAGAGCATTCCAGGAAAAACTCTTATACTGAGATTTAAATTCAACCAATAACAAGACATTTTTGGAAGATGCAGATAGAAGCAGATGAAAAAATCAAATTCAGATCCCCGAAAGTGTGCAGCTTATTCCTGGAAAAATGTATCATCTTAAATAAAAGGTCAAGTATTTAACAGTAAAACTGAAATGGGATGCAGTATTTTCTTGCTGTTAAGTCTTTGTTTTTAAGTAACATTTGTGAGCATTGTGCTTTCAATCCAAATCAGATGTGTGTAGAACAACAACTCCACCTGGCACTGCAGAACAGTTGAAAAATAATTTTTTGCAAGTAAATTAATCCTCCTAAGTAAACATATGTAGAATTCTGATCAAAATAATAGAAAGATATACAATAAATGCAGGACTTTAAAATACAATAATTTCTAGTAGACTAACTGAAAAGATTTCTCCTTCTGCCTTAACTCAAAGCTGTATGAAAGCAATTGGAATTTTATATGGACTAAACTGACAAATTAAATTGGAATAAGTTAAAATAACTGCACTACAAAAATGTTTAAAATACCTTCAAAATTTACTAGACATTTGTCAAAATGAACAGCCTGGGCTTAAGACAAAATGACAATGTTGGAGATATTTGGAAAGCATTGGGGACTACAAGCATATGTTCCAAGAGCATTAAAAAATAAAAATGCTTTGGCAGAAGTTTCACAAATATTTGAAAATATAATTATGCAAAAAAAGCTCCCAAAACCCAAGCCTCAGACTCAAAATCATGTCAGTTCTTACTTCATCAATCTAAATCACACAGTATCCCATGTGAAATGGAACCCAATCTCTTTATCTAATTGCTATGATAATTATTCTCAGCTACTAGAAGAACAAGAACAGTCCATCTGTGAAGGAATTCAGTGCTGTATCACATAAAAGTAATTTTGGAAAAAAAAAATAATAGGCTCCGTGTGTGGGAGAGAGTACACATGCGGATACATATCTGTATATGGAAAATGTTTTTTAATATACTTTCAGAGGATCAAAATACCTGTACATATGCTTCTAAATAGGAGAAAATATTAAACAATGATGTTCAATATATTCAAAGTTTTCTGTTTGCTACTTAATCCTATTAATTAAGAATAAACAATAACCTATTTTTAGGACAATCTGAGAAAGCATTTACTAATAAGTAGGCCTAAGGCCACTAACTCTTTCCAAGTGGACTTTGATCAACTTAGTTCAAGCACACCTTTATAAATATTGTTCCTATCCATTTCTGTGGTAGATTAATTGACCAGGCTTTTATCTGATTCTTGCTTTCTCCTTGACCAAGACAGTTGTTGCCCGTGTTTTCCTATTACGTCCCCAAGACATCTGCACATTCAAGTTCATTTAAGATTGAATTATTGTAATTCCCTCACTCTCCTGCCTTGACATTTTACTCTGCTCATGCCTGCTCAGAATACTACTGCAAAGACCACCCCTCCATGTTTTTACATCCCACCCTTTCATCCTTCTTCCCCCTTTATAACATCAAATATAAGTACCTTATCTTCACGAAACTGGCTTGTGGTCTACCCAAGCTCATTTATTTCAGCCTACTACCAACTCTGCTATCTCTGGTTGGCTTCAGATACCAATCCTCATTACCACCCTGTCAGCTTCCCAGTTGGGCACTTTTGTGCTTCCCTCCTTCATAAATATCTGGAGAATAATTTCATTACTCCTACTGAGAAGCTCCCTCACTTTCCCTCAGCCTACACAAAAAACTTCTTAAAACCTAATTCTCAGATAGACTGTAGAGACTGCGCTGCCCAACGGTGTCTCATTGACTCCATGCACTTATGTGTCTGTACCCAAACAGCCTATAACTGTATTTTTAGGAACGTTCTTGTGGCAACTTTTACACAGCACGTATAAAAATAGGTTTCTGTTTTATGATTAGAGCACTTGGTTGTTATAAGTAACACAACGGCAAAATATGGTAAGAGTATTATTTATTGCTTTATCATCTATTTTCTTAGTATTGGTATATCTCTAAAGAATATCACTGTTTTTTTCCTGACAAACACAAAATCTCACTTTTGTTGTGATGAATCCACCATGCTAACACAAACCATAATTCCTCCAACAGTGATCAGTTTGTATTACTTGTCTCTCTTTTCAAACAAACCTCCTGTTACATTTGAAATTCTCAATCCTCTTTTCCTTCAGCTGCTGGATAAATCAATACTGTAATAGAAGTACTCTCAGTGGAAAGCCTTCTCGCTTTTGACACTGCAACTGGCCAAACAAATGCAAGCAGCTTAGGTTCCTTCTTGTCAAGCCCAATTCCAAAACACTGCTGACCTTGTAAAGCCCTAGATTCCTGGAGCTATTCTATGATCTTCCTGCATTAACCTCTGGGCTAACAATTTATGTTAAGATAAATTCAGCCACGATGGATAAGATCAGTTTGAACTGTTTCATTGTTTGAATAATTCAGGCAGATCCTTTGTACTCATTGCTACAATACCATTTCAGTGTCTTTGGAGGGGGTAATACTGCTAAAGACTTTTTAATGTAAAACATATGCAACTCCTTTAATTAAGATTCCAGTCTTGCCAGAGACTCTGTGGGGTACCCTGCTGACAGAGAGAGATGTGTACAGAAATATTTCTGCAAAATCTTACTTTGCAACTTAAAACTAGCACCACTGCATTTTAATCCACATGAAATTGAAAAGAAAAAAATATTTTGATGCTTCCATTAACAACAAGCATTTGATAAAATTCACTTAAAAGTTTAGCAAATATACAAAAGGTGACCCATTCTTCTGTCTCAGAGCAGCTTTTAAAAATCTGGCAATCATGTTGGAAGCCACTTATATGCCATTATATTTTATGGGAACCTGTTAAATTTTTCAAAGTCATTAAGTCATTTTATGGCAGAGACTGAAAGAAATATTAGTGACCTACCATTTGATACCAGTTCAGCAGTAGTAGGAATAATAGAAGGATAGTGATACTTAGACAGTGTCTCTCTGCATAACGTTTCTTTGCTTTGCTGCCACCTGCAGCAAAACACAGGACAAGAGCCCGGTTTCCATATTTCTGTCCTACTTTGCATCATTGCTTTCCAGTTCCTCTTCATTAACCCAAGGTACTGATTTTCAAAGTTTATGATAAACTAAAGCAAAAGGTGGTTTCTAAACTAATCCAGACCCTTCCCAACGTTTTGTGAGGGGAAAAAAAAAAAATGTATCAGAAGACTGATATGCACATTCATTTCACTAGATCAAAAAATTACTTGAAAACATGTGGAACTGAAACATGTATATCCACATATTTATTCAGACTTTTCAAAACATCATTTCCCCTTTAAAATTTCTAAATCTAAGTAACAGAACTCCTTTCCATTCTATTTAAGTGCTTATTTTTTTAAGGTAGTCTGGGGCTTTTTTATTTTGCTTCAGGTTTTTTGGGGGGTTTTGTGTGTAGTGTGGTTTTTTTTTCGTTTTTTACAACAAATACAAACTTGTCATCATTATCCTTGAATATACAGTTCAGAATTCAAAATAAATGCTTAGTTGAATGACTTATTCAAATGTTACTAAATAGAATAGTTCAGTTGGATGACAACCATCTACAACAACCATCTGACCCAACTGCCAAATATATACTTTTGAAAAATACCAATGATACATGTATGTCTTCTTAACTGTGAAGTCGCAGGTAAAATGTTTATAATCCTAGGGGCTTTTATATTGTAAGTCCCATTAGAACAAAAATTATTAGCACTACAATGGAAAAGCAGATGGTCCAGTATTAGGGTGGCTTCACTCATTCTTCTCAGCATCAATTGGAAACCAAGTTTTGACATATTTCCTGTTCCTCAAAGACCATCATTTGCAGCTTACAAAGTGAAAAGCGACCTCCTCAAGTAAAACAAAAGCAACACATAAGCAAGTCACTGAAGGGGACAACCACCTTGAAGAGCTAGCCAAAGATTTCTGTCTCCATGTTTTGTGAAAATTCTACTAGACCTATCTGTCATGATAGAAATACAGGGTCTTGTCAGATTTTTTTTGCTGAACTTGAATAATCATTGAGTTTTCCAAGTGGCCTTCTTTTATCTCCTGCTTCTTAGGAAACATTCCTGCCAGATGAAAAGTTGGTCATAAATCACCCAATATGTAGTCAACCTTCAGCTCAGGTCACTAGAATTCACTACATCTGAATATTAATACAACATTATAAAGTATCAACTATGGTTAGTAGAGAGTGTATCTACATACCTTCTTTTCATGCTTGAGGTCATGCTAATAACATCAGTTCTAAGATTCATATCATCTAACAAGTTCTAGTAAGAACCGGATGCCACTTTACATCACTGTTCTAATTTATAAAGCAATCTATATGAAGCATTCTTCGCATAGGGTCACCCGTGTTCCCTTCAGGGAATGCAGAGGACAAAGGCCAAGTTATGGTTTCCAAGAGTAAAAAGTCCTGTTATTGAAAAATTTTCTTTCCTTAGGAAATACAGTAATCTATTCTTTTAACAACCATCTCCTCAGAAACTATTTTGAATTCCTACCATGAACTGGACCAGCAAAAGAAAGCTCTACAAACCAAGGCTTGAATGAGAAAAGAAATGACAGAAATCACATACATTCCACTGATCATATCAGTACTGCGGTTGATGGTATATGAGAAACATCAAGCAAAATGATGAAGGAAAGCAGCAAAACGTCCTAAGATATGCAGATGCTCCTTGTGTGCATACTGCCATATTAGGGATTATTTTTGGCATACTTGTCCTCGCACTTAAAGAAAACCAAAAGGCACATCTAAAAAAGAGTTTGCTGGATTGCATCCCTTCCCATATGACAAAAGAGACTTTAGTTCAGCAACTACAGCTGTCCAATGACTAAGGCCATGCAGTTGCACAGTGGTTCTTTTCAGCTTAATTTATCTTACAAAATATTTACCAAGGGGAAAAAGGAAAACTTCCAGCTTCATTCGTAGACCTTTCATAGCCAGTTTTTGGGGTTGGTTTGTTGGGTTTTTTTTCTGGACACAAGAGTTGATTAATGACATTTAGTTGAGTGTTTTTCTTCAACACTAACCTTTGTCAAAGAGATGGCTTCTAAGGACAACAGAGAGTGAGGCGTTTCATGACATCCAGCATTCTGAACTGCTGAGAAAATGTCTTAGAAGTTTACAGCTTTCAAATACTGCTCAAAGACCCCAGTTGAGGTTGTGACCCTACTGGGCTCAGTAGTGGAAAAGTATAAATGAAAATATGAGAGCTGTGCTCCAAAGTTTGCGAGCTCATCCTCTCCATCAAAGATAATTTAACTCTTTGGCAGTAAACTTAGATTTGGTTTCAAACTAAAAGAAAACTCACCAGATCTTCTGTTTTGTCTCACACAATGAACTCTTGCCAATTTACAAACAGCAGAGCTTCAGAAATATTAAAAAGGGAAGAGACCAGAAATTCACACTGAATCTGGATTTTCATCCCGAGAATTGTATGATGTAAGCTGGAGGGGAAGGAAAATTGCTTCCATGGAAACAAATGCTGTGATGGGAGAGAGCAGAGGACCAGTAGCATTTTCCCTGCTGACCCTGTGGAGACCATCGCAGAAGTAGTTAATAACTAGAGGAACTGCCGTTCCCTTGGGATCCTCGTGTAACTGCTGTTCAACTCACTGAGATCCTGACAGCACCAGGCATTTTCTCCACTGGGCACAGAGATATAAGCTGGATGCTCACCTAATTGCCACCTAAATGAATGAGCTCAGCTTTCAGAATAAACATGAACACATGCACTGAAAATAATGACAATTTGATTTCTGCTGGCAATCTCTAACACATAGTTAATACTAGTTTCTGAAAAAACTCATTGAAATTACACAGAGAAATTTCTATGAAAAACAGTGAAAAAGTGAGAAATTAAAACAAAACCTGGTCTCATTTTCAGTAGATACTAAGGAATTACGCTCGCTTTAGAAAAGAGAAATTCCTATTAAAGAAGAGAAATTTCTATTAAGGAATATTAAATTTGCAGGAAGGTAAAGATGCTTAAACTTGAAGTTTTATTAGTAGAGGAAGATTGAGTACATTCTGAAATGATTTAATTTTTTTTGTTTGTTTGTTTTTTAAATATTAGAAAATACAGAGTTAAGAAATGAGGAAGGAAGGTGTTTTTTGTTTTTGTTTTTTTTTTTTTTTCCTCAGAAGTACCACTTCTTCAATGAATACTGATTTTATTTTTCGGATAGCTTCAATCAAAAGACCTTAATAGAAACACAGCTACAGAAAACTGTATCTAGGCAGCCTTCATAATTCAAAGCAAATTGGTACACTATTAAAGGACAAAAAAAACCCCAAACCTCTTGCTACACTGTTCTTATTTTGTGTCTCAATGGGAAGAGAATGACAGATGGAAGTATAAAGTATGTTTACTCATATCAAGCCTTTGATATGCAAATGCTTGTTCTTGAAAGAATGAGAAATACACTGACCAGCAGACATCCCCTCAGAAGAGGAGCATCACAACCTGAGGGAGAAGAGAGATAAACACTCCTTGGCAGATGCATTATGAATACTGACTATGTCAAGTTCTGCCACAACACTTTCCTGTGGGAAGTATTATGTTTTGAAATGTAACATCTTGACAACGTTTAAATGCAAAGAGTAAGGAAGTGAAATATCTCAGGGATACTGCTAATAAATAGAAATATTCAGTCACTTGTGCCTTTTTTTTTTTTTTTTTTCATCTCCCTGCGCTGGTAATTCTGTTATATAACTCCTAACACAACACTGAAAAGAGGTAACTTCAGCCTTATAAGGTTTGCCTTGAGAAGCTTTTTTTTAGGCAATGAAAAGACATCATTTGATTCAAAGGAGATTTCAGTGCATTATGTTCACCTCCCTCTGAATCACTGGCTGGTAGAGCCAAACCATCTCTGTTAACTGTACAAAGAATCAGAGGAGACTGGCCTCACACCTTCCAATATTGTGCATTTCTGACAATGATGCTGTGGACATTAACATTAGCTTAAAACCTGATCCAAACTATTTCAAAGTCTGAGACCTTAAAACAAAAATAAAGCTAACAATAAAATCTCAGAAATAGCTGCTAATATGAAAGTACTTGCTGTAACTCTGCAGTGAAGCCAGAATAGTTTTCACATGCACTCAATCTATTTTCCACATGTGAAAAAAAACAGTATTGCTTCTCTTTTCCACAGTGCTACAATACAGAGCTTCGATGCAGAATGAATGCTCCATGAAGCTCAGAATACAGCAGCACAGTAACAATTCAGAACCAACAAAAAATTACTTTAAGAAATGTAATGAGGATTAAACAATACTATTTTTTAGCTAATGGTTTTAACAGGGTATTAAGTAAAATTGCTGAAATGGTAAAGCCCAAAATAATTCCACTAACTTCCCTTGCATTTAATATACTCAATAAACTGCAGCGTACTTATTTTAGCGGGTTTTTTAAAAGGATCTATTACCTTCTCCAACCATCACTACCACAGAAGTCTAATGCTGAAGAAAAATACTTAAAGATTTTCTCGTTATCCCTTTTTCAAGGTACCTGCCACATCTAATTGTTCACAGTGGAATTGAGGTCATCCATTTCTCTCAGTTACAAGTATTTTTTGAGAACAGGAGTTACCTATTATTATTTTAATAGCTTTATCATGGAATTTTCTCAGTAATGACAGCTGTTGTAACCATTCATTAGTTCCTCAGAATGCCCATGTTTTATATCCTTGCTGTAGTTCTCTAGAAAAAAAACCCACCTTAAATCTAACAACCCCCCCAACTAAACAAACAACACCCCCCCCCAAAAAAAAACCAAACCAAAACAAAAAACCAACAAAAAACCCAAGAAAGCACAACCCCACACCCTTCAGAAATGGCAAATGGAATAGTTGCAGAAAGACTGGATATTAGGAAGCATTTCTTTACAGAAGAGGTTGTTAGGCGTTGGAATGGGCTGCCCAGGGAGGTGGTGGAGTCCCCATCCCTGGAGGGGTTTAAGAGTCAGGTTCACATAGTGCTGAGGGATCTGGTGTAGTTGGGAACTGTCAGTGTTGGGTTAATGGTTGGACTGGATGATCTTCAAGGTCTTTTCCAACCTAGATGATTCTGTGATTGAGAATATATGTGCAAAAGTACTGATATTCTATAAGTTAAAGCCAAAAATAAACACTACATGATTATCTTTAATATTGGTACTACTTATTTCTGAAGTAACAAAAGTTCCATTGCGCTCCTGTTCTTGAGTTTCAGGTTAAATTGCTCTGCTGATGCTATTAACATTTAGGTAAAGAGGGATAAAGTACAGGTATAAAGAGCCAATCAAATACCAATTATTTACATTGCTTCTCTAGTAACTACACTGTGGGTTTTTTTGGATGCAGGCAACTGTAAAAATTACCAAAGACAGAGATTTAGTCAAAAATCAATAGGCTGTTTTATAGCTACTGCACCTTCATTTCTTTCAGGTTTACCTAATTTATTCCTAAAGAGCACAGAAGTCCATAAATTAGAAATAAAGATAACAGTTTTACAGGCTACTCTTGAAAGAAAAATCCTTTTTAAAATTATTATTACATACTGTACCTTTTCTGCTAATGGAAAGCATTACTGTCCAGTAGATTCCACCATTGCTGTCTATTCCTTACAAATTATATTACTTTTATTGCTAGAAGACTGGATACCACTTCAGAAAAAAAAAACCTCACAACCAAAGAAAAACCTTTAAACATTTTTAATTAGATCTTCCATGCTGTGGATAAAATACTTCTTTCTGATCAGGAAATCACATATTTCACAATACATTTACAATAGCTTCTAGCTACGGAGAAGTAACGTCATGTAAAAGAGTCAGTATCATAATTAACAATCTCTGCTACAGGGATTTTGGGACCAGGGATGCTAACCAGTCATGTCTAACCAAATACACCAGTGGCAACTGCAGGTACTAAGTGCTTGCAGACCTTGTTGGACACTGCAGCACTGGTAAAAAGATCATGGGTATAAAGACTGGTATATGAATAAAAAGTTTGCTGACATTGTAAAATAACGTAATTCTCCATCTCACTTCTGGGCCTTGGCCAGCCCTGTCACATGTCCTAGTTCCCTCCTGGTCTTACTAAGATGAAACTCTGCTCTGTTCCCATGGAAGGAGGGTTTCTTGCCGAGGATGCTCCCAGACAGCAGGGGTGGCTGTACTCACGCCAGCCCCCTTCTGTGGGAACTGTGATTCAGCTGCTTATGTCTCCCTTATGGCAAGGACTAGAAGGAATAATTCAGAAAACTACACCTATTCGCATCAAAACATCCCAGCTAGCACAGACACCCAGACACAACCGCAGTGAGATACTGTCCGTTGGGCTGCATCGCCCAGTATCCAGCCCTGCTCCCCCTGCCTGCCTCAGGACACAAATGGGAGGGAGATGTGTCTGCTGCATCATGGATACAGGTTTCACAAATGTACTAACAGGAGATTTTGTACAAAATTAGTACCATGCAGGCACTGGCACAAGAGTGGTATGATATTAAAGAATATTTCCTCTCTGGATCTCTTTCCTTTACAGTATTGTCACACAGAAATTTATTCCAATTCAACACTTATGGGCTAAGAGCAATCTCAATGCTGCCTTCTAAAATGATGTGGTTAGTTTTGGATCATTAGACTAGGCAATATATTTTATGAAGGCATATCATTTTATCCACAGACATCTTGCAAGCAACGTTTTTACTTTTAGCATTAAAAAAAAAAGATTATTTCTCTCTGTAGGCTATAGTGATTAGCATGACCTATATTTTTAAAACAACAATATATGTCCACAGAGAGAAATTCCCACAATTATTTGCAGATTTTTTTTGATTTATATTGTGATTACTTCTTTTGCTACAGCTATCTGCAACATGAGTAGGTTGCTTTTAAAATTTATTCTGACTTAGTCAGGCCACCTCTTTCTTTAGAGGAACAATTCAGTTTTTGAAAGGTTTCTCTATTCATGGTAGTCTGTGTTATCTCATTTTTAGCTTTGAATACACCGCAAAGCTAGTTCTAAGTTTAAAAATGTCATTATAATACTTTGCATGTAAGTGTCAGTTCACTAGCATAAACCAGCCTGAACTGTTAGAATATATTTTTCCTACAACTTTGATTCATATATTGCTCATTTATACTTAAAAAAAAACCCAAATCCAAAACAGCCAACAAACTGTATGAAGAACTGCTGCATATGTATTAAATCACAATAATGGAAAATTATGAAGGTGGTTTTACCTGCTGATCGCTGTAAGCATTGTCCTCCCTCTAATCTGAGTCTATACAAGAATTTAACAGCTATAAAGTTGATGGCTAGATTTTTTTCTTATTATATTTGCACACATGTATTAACAATTACTGTCAACGACTGACTTCAATCTGATTTGCATAACTTTGAAACTACAAAACTTTCATTAACTAGCCCTAAATTGTATAATCACCCCAACCCCAAATAATAAAAAAAATTCTGTCAGGTTCATAATGCAGAGCTGCAAACAATTAAATCGACTGACACTGAAAATGCTGTTTAGTGTGCATTTTTTTCATAAATGCACACATAAGCATTGTAAGATCCAAACGTGAGTCCTACACTCTAACATAAAGAGTGAAGGGAGGGTATTTTAAAAGTCTGAATAGCAAAGGACCTTGCTAAATGATGTTGGCTTATCATTAGATTCATCCTAATTACTGTATTAGAAAACCAGCTCCAGCAATGGTCAACAGCAAAACAAAGCCTGCTAGCCTGATTAGCGAGAACAATTCACAGAATGACAGAATCGTCTAGGTTGGAAAAGACCTTGAAGATCATCCAGTCTAACCATTAACCTAACGCTGACAGTTCCCAACTACACCATATCCCTCAGCACTATGTTGACCCGACTCTTAAACACCTCCAGGGATGGGGACTCCAACACCTCCCTGGGCATCTCCAATGCCTAACAACCAAGAAATGCTTCCTAATATCTAATCTAAACCTTCCCTGGTGCAACTTGAGGCCATCACCTCTTGTCCTGTCGCTTATTACTTGGTTAAAGAGACTCATCCCCAGCTCTCTGCAACCTCCTTTCAGGGAGCTGTAGAGGGCGATGAGGTCTCCCCTCAGCCTCCTCTTCTCCAGACTAAACACCCCCAGTTCCCTCAGCTGCTCCCCGTACGACCTGTGCTCCAGACCCTGCACCAGCTCCGTTGCCCTTCTCTGGACACGCTCGAGTCATTCAATGTCCTTTTTGTAGTGAGGGGCCCAAAACTGAACACAGGAATCGAGGGGCGGCCTCACCAGTGCCGAGTCCAGGGGTCAGATCCCTTCCCTGTCCCTGCTGGCCACGCTAGTGCTGACACAAGCCAGGATGCCATTGGCCTTCTTGGCCCCCTGGGCACACTGCTGGCTCCTGTTCAGCCGGCTGTCAATCAACACCCCCAGGTCCCTCTCTGACTGGCAGCTCTCCAGCCACTCCTCCCCCAGCCTGTAGCGCTGCTGGGGGTTGTTGTGGCCCAAGGGCAGCCCCCGGCATTTGGCCTTATGGAAACTCCCCCAGTTGGCCTCAGCCCATGGCTCCAGCCTGTCCAGGTCTCTCTGCAGAGCCTCCCTACCCTCGAGCAGATCAACACTCCCACCCAACTGGGTGTCATCTGCAAACTGACAGGGTGCACTCGATCCCCTCGTCCAGATCATCAATAAAGATGTTAAACAGGAGTGGCCCCAACACTGAGCGCTGGGGGACACCACTCGTGACCGGCCACCAGTTGGATTTAATTCCGTTCACCACAACTCTTTGGGCCTGGTCGTCCAGACAGTTTTTTACCCAGCAAAGTGTGTGCCCATCCAAGCCATGAGCAGCCAGTTTCCCCAGGAGAATGCTGTGAGAAACAGTGTCAGGGGCCTTGCTAAAGTCAAGGTAAAAAACATCCACAGCCTTTCCCTCATCAAGCAGGTCACCCTGTTGAGGAAGGAGATCAGGTTTGTCAGGCAGGACCTGCCTTTCACAAACCCATGCTGACTGGGCCTGATCCCCTGGTTGTCCCACATGTGCTGTGTGATGGTACTCAGGATGAGCTGCTCCATCACACACACAATTCACAAACACACCATTTTCTACAAATGAAAAAAACTCTCTAAAACACCTAATCATTAAAGATGGCATGTGCGACAGTATCTGGGTTTGTTCGTGGGTGTATGTTGGTATGTTCTCGCTACCATAGCAAACAGGACTAATCCTACAGTCTGAAAATGTCGAGTTCCTACTAATTTCAGCTAAAGTCACATTGGATGTTGCAGGTTTCCCAGTTTGAAACAAGTATTGAACAGCCTCCAGCTTTTACCAATTGTTCAAAAGAAACGTTTCAGAAAAATTCTGGAAGATTTAATTAGCATTGTTTCCAGTTTATCACTGGAATTTCTAAACAACCCCTCAAAAATCCACAGATCAAAGTATACTTCAGTAATTTCTTTGCAAGTTTATGTCATGTTTTATCTAAAATAAATACTCAATTTACTTCATATGGTCCTATACCACCTCACTCCTGCTATCAGATTAAAGTCTAGGTTTCAGATCCACTAATACATCAATAACCAATTTTTGCATTGCAGTTATTTACTGTAGAAAGCTTTAAAAGTTCACAGTTTATCTATTATCAACCATAGAAATTAGGAGCAAGAGAAATAATTTTCCCTGTCCAAGACTCCCTTTCAACAAAGTATTTCTTAGATATCCTTGGTTGTGATCAACTAACATAAATTATACCTTATCCCATTTTTTCGTTCCACCACTTACTGCTATTATTATATTTACCTTATTCTATTATGTTACAGTATAATTAAGAGTGATGTAGCTGTTGGAGAGACATTTGCAGTCTTTTTACTGTTCTAATGTTCTCTGCAGCTGCCCACAACAGTTGCAGCTATCCAGAATAAATAAGGATAGCAAATTTATCTTTCTTCCTTTTCCAAACTTCTGAGAAAAAATTTCTTAGGTTATGGGTGGGACTGTTTCCTTCAGTAGGGAGCTGTATCTCGTTCAGGCTAGGGTGAAAACTCTTTACCAAATAGGAAGGTTTTGCAGAGTTCTCTAAAGCTCTTGCTCATCCAAACCAATCATTTGGCTATAACAACTGTGAATATTTTCTTGCCTCTTCTTGTACCTTTTTATTCTAAAATTGGTAATAGTAACTGACAGACATGATTGCAGAATTTGGTAGAGGTTATCAGATTGGGAAACAATAGCTAGTAAATCACTGAAACATTAGTTGCACAGAAAAAAAGATAAATTAACAGAGAAAAGAAAATGAGAATGGCAGTAATCTGGAACTGTCACTCTACTGCCACTCCAACCGTCTGGCTGGAGTCTGTAACATACACAACACACTGATCTGCATTTTGCATTAGCAAGACTGAGATTCATTATATATATGTATATTAACTCATGACAACCTTTTTTGCAGCTAATCTGAGCCATTCACCATAGGGAAAGTCTAATGAAGTTTACCAAGAGGAACCTAGCCAGTCTCTCACAGACTGATCAGGAGATATTCAGAGACCTCAAGAAGTTCAGAGCACTGAAAAATCTTTGTCAACATGGCGGCCATTTCCTTAGGGATATTAAGGATGTAAACATATTTCTTTCTCTTTTGCTATCTCTGTTTATCTAGTTATCAGTTAAGCACAGTAGTTTACTTTGGGACTTTTCACTAAATATTGGGAGTTTCAGCTACCGTAATGGACTTTAACACATGAAATTTTGTTTCAAAATTTTAGTCAACTGATCAAGTTACAAAACCTGCATAGCCTGCAAAATTGGAGTCAGTATATGAAAAGTAAAATACTTAAAAAAGACTCTGAAACATGAACCACTCAAAACGCAGATGTTAATCACTTGTGAACAGAATATGATTTTCTGACAAAAAGTGAAACATTTTACATGGTTGTAGTAAAATAATTAAAAAAAAAAAAAAAAAGAGGATCTGACAATATCATGGTATCCCAAAAAACACTGAAAATTTTGAATTCTCTATACTGCAGTAACAATCTATAATTTATTTTCATTTTTTAAATTTTCCATCATCAGTATACTTCACGTTTCTTAAGGAAAACATTTTAAAATGCATAATACAGAAAGAAAAAAAAAATAATCTTCTGATCAATCTAAATTTCTCCCAGAAATTTCCTTTAAAGAGAATCGAGATTTTTACTGAGAATTGAAAAAGACATTTTGCAAATTCAAATTCCTTCAAAACACAGAATTTCTTTTACAAACATGATCTGTCATGACCTGGTTATTACGGTAATTGCATGTAAATTTTTTTTAAATGAGATAAATATGCAAAATTTTAACACATATTTTACAAAGAGAAGTACATGCAGATGTAATCAAATGTATTATTCATTTACTGTGAGTCAAAGAATCCCTATTCTGATTTTGAAACAAAATGTACATATCCTCCTACTCCAGGATTTGCCTTTACTTGCATCCTAAATGCTACAAACCAACCATGTCTTCAGGCATTCCCCTCGGTCTCTCCCCAGAGTCTTTACCGCCTCTTAACTTGGTGTGACTTTTTAGTTTCTTTTATGTTTTCTGTTAAATGTGGTGGAAAATTTATTCTGAGTTACAAATAAAAAAATGAGTCTACATCTTTAATTATTAGTCCATTCTCTGATATCCCAACAATTCAAGACTAAAATTCTCACTATCCTTGTGAAAGCATTTTGAACATACACACGTACAAGGCTTCCCCACAAAGCAATAGTTTATGTAATGTATATTACATTACATACAATAGTTTATGTAATGTAATGCATATTACATTGCAAAATTATGGTTTCTCAAATACTGCTTTAAAATAATTGCTAACAAATTGTAATAGGTGACTATGATGGCGAATATGACAGCAAATATGACCATTAAGATCATACTCACTAAGAGAAATAAATACATCGGGACTCTACACTACTCATTAATTTTGGAAGTGTTCTGTATGTGTGTGTGTCTTGCCTAAACTGCCAATACACATAGATACTGGTAAGTAAAATACTGTACATATTCATATAACTTTTGAAAACCATTTTTCACAGTTTTTCTGTCTTGACTACTCAGTTTTTCCTTGAAGACTGGTTTTCAGTAAAACTGAAATCTAAATTTTGACTCTGCATAGAAGACGTACTGCTATTAAATTCACTGTTCCACCGGGACTTTATTAGGTCTGCTACTGAACTGTGCATCATTTTAATTAGAATTAACACTTTCATCTTGTTTATGAATATATGTAAGATAAGCTTTGAAATATTTAACATCTGGGAATACTGTCAAGTTGTCACAGCAAAATTAAGACATTTCACATACATAACTATTATTATATAATAGCCAGATACCAAATAACTAAACATTCATTGTTAGCATTTGGAGTATAATCTCTCTATGCATACATTTCCATGTCCTTTGGGAATTTATTCATGCTTTGATCATTACCCCTTTGAAGCAACGCTTCTTTAAAGAGAGACATTTCAAGTGCAGTCCTTGACTTTGTTAGATGTTTCACTGGTAGGTATGAGACCTATTTTACATAATTTATTCTACCGTTAGCAGACATATTCCTAGAACAGCACAAGCTTACTGCAGTGGGTTGGTTCCCAAGGATCACCTTTCTTTGCCAAGATCCAAGATATTCACTTTGCAGGATAGAAAGATTCATAGAAATTACTGTTCAAAAGACCACCATCACCAGGTCAGCCATCTCTTGTGAACTGAAGGTTCTTCTCTGAAAAATACTCTCCTGTGATTTGACAGGACTCACAAAGGTAAAATGGCAGGGGAGGGGAACATGACACACACACACGACAGGGGCGGGGACATGGAAGGGAACCCAAACTAAACCCCTGTCCTGGTTCAACTAGGATAGGGTTAGGTTTCCCCATCAGAGAGGGGGAAGGGATGTCCAGCCGGGTTATTCATACCATGCTGGCGTCAGGTCCAGGGGCGGAACCTTTTTACTTGCTCTTTGGTGGGCTCGGTGGCGGGAACCTGCATCCGTGATCATTTAGCGGTATTTCTCTGTATATCATTTGTCTTGTTCACTGTTATTGCTGTTTATTGTTGTTATCATTGCTACTGTTGTTGTTCAGATTGTTTATCACACTGTTGTATTAATTTTCTTCTTATTTTAACCCGGGTTTGTGCCTCACTGCCAGCCCGACCGGCTGCGGGTGGGGGAGAGGCAACGGCAACGTGCTCTCCGGTCCCAGCAGGGCTTAAACTACAACAACCCCACAAAACCCTGCAAGAAAAGGAGTTGCAGCACATCAACTTAAACACCATGGAACTCCATTTCTGAGATGTGTCATACAGTAAGCCTTTGTTAATTTAGCCCTTTAGATCTCTGCTTCAGTCACCAAATCCTATGTATTGCCACTTGGATTAGGACAACTCTTAAACATAACGGACACATGCCAGGTGGGGTCCAGGTGACAGGTAACAGTCTGGAGATCAGGTCTGAGGCAGACTCTGTGAGCTGCTGGTGAGGAAACACAGGGAGCAGTGACTGGAAGTTTGGTGCCTCAGAGAAGAAGCCAAGGAAGGAGTGAGACATGGGAGACCACCAGCAGCAGAGAAGGGCTCCCCTGAGAGGGGCTGTGGGGAAATGGAGGTTGACCCCACAGGTAACTCAGAGACACTTTTCACTGCGGCTGAAATGATGTCAGGACACATTAATTCAAATGATGGTTAAAAAGCTGCTGTGACCAATCAGCATAATGACACTATTTTAAATCCTCATTATAACTAAGTTATCAACTGCATAAACCTGAGGGCAAAGGTAATATACAGCAACCAATAAGAATTATCTTTAATTTCTATAGGCTATATTTTCTTCCATACCCTTGCTGTCAGCACCAGACACCCAACAAACACCAAAGTTCCTCTAACTTCACAGAACTACCCTGTGCAGTTGGACACTAATGTTCAGCACAGGAACATACTATCTGGATGATGAAACATGAGAATTTGCGGATTATCTTTGGTAATAATCATTCCTTTAAAATTCTACCAATATAATAGCCTAGTCTTCTCTTCTGAAAAGTCAAACAATTTTTATATTTAGAAAACATTTTTGTCTTAGAAGTATGTAAAAGAATAAAGAAACATGTACTTCTCAAGCAACAAGTAATTAATTATTCCCCTATTACAAACTCAACTTCTTGGCACACTATTAATAGTGCAAAACATTAAAGGACTAATTTCATTATTTTTTATATATAAAACCAAATGAAAAAAAATAAGTATAAGTAGCAGAAAAAGGTTGTAAGAAAAAAAAAGTCGTAAGGAGGAAACCAAAACAACAATGGGAAAAATTGCAGAGATATGCACTCAATCAAATGCAAACTTTTTGCCTGAAAGCACCTTAGATGGATGCATCCACCACTTAGAGCAGTCTGATACAGAAGAAACAGAACATAAACACATTCCAGCTTTCCAAAAATTTTAGTCTAAACAACTAGATACCCATTCAACAGGCATATTGAAAACATAGTTCGCAAATAAAAGCATATTCACTGGATTCAGTTCAATTCTTGGAATCCTAAAGTCAAGTTTAATCACTGATAAGCATGCAGAATTTCTTTTGTTCTATTTATTTTTGGAAGTATTTATCTTTCAATTAACAAAATGCCAAAAAATCTTAACAGAAAACTTTCTGTCAGTGACTTACCTAAAAGGAGAATGAAATCTATACCTTTAGGATATACATGTAAACTTGTCACCAGAATCTTCCAAAGATTTCCCAGCAAATGAGCTCTCTGGATACAATTCAGTTGTTATGTATCATAATAAATTTATGAACCTTAAGTTTTAGGAATTTGCTATCTTCAGGTAACATTTAGGGGGTTTTTTTGTTTGTTTTTAAATGTTTGTGACATTGCACAAAACTGTGCAAAATGCCTTTTGTGTGTCTTCTGAATATCTAAATGAGATTATTTGAAGAAATCTAAGTTATGTGAGATGAGATCCAAGATAGACAAGAACATTTGAGAGAGACAAACTTTTAAATATTTACGTAAACACCAGCAAGACTGATGCTGAATGAGCAGTAAGACCAAAAGAGCAAATTGGAAGCGCTGGTTGAAGCATGACCATTTTGCTCAGAGTATACTGATATGGGAACTGAGATGCCTAGCAAGGAGGAATATTCTACAAAATAGGTCAGTAAATAACAGTATCAAGAACGTATAATAATAATAATAATAATAATAATAATAATAATAATGATAATAATAATAATGATAATAATAATAATAATAATAATAATAATAATAATAATAATAATAATAATAATAATAATGATGCAATAAAGCAGTAAAACAAGTACCAGCAACCACACCTTTGCAAGATTATCACAGCTATGTCAGAGCAGGGACAGATGTTTAAAAAAAAAATTAAACAGAACAGCATCTCCAAACTGTCTCAGATGTTCAGTTGCATTTTCTTTTTATATTACCACCAGATGCCATGTGAAATTGTTCTGCAAGTGAACATTTGATGTGGCCTGTCCAGCACAGTTCCCAGCACAGGTCTTCCAGCTCCCCACAAACTGTAAATCACTAAAGACACTAAAGCATTATGTCACTATAGAACCAATTTCCTTTTCATAATTCAACATCCAAAATTAATATAGCTGCTGACCTTTTGAAATTTCAGTTACTGATCCTCTCTCCTTGCCAAGAGACCTGCAAGTTTTCAAACATCATTGCAGCTCAAAAGGCATCCATCTTCATCACTTCTCTTGAAAACTGCACACTCAGCGCTGTAAGTCGCAGTGGAGAACTGACCATCACTTGCGTCTCCATCAAGCTGAGGTATTGAGCTTTCCCTGCACAAAAGAGGTCAGGGAGCAGCGCGCAAGCCTTGCTCTCTGATCCTGCAGCAGCTCCAGGACAGGTTGCACTCGAGCAGCAGTTCAAGGCGATATGCTGCAGGGAATGTGGTTGTGCTTAGGGAGGAGCTGTGATCGCAGTCAAACTTCTGCCCCCTCAAGAAGTAGCATGGTACAGCCCCCAACCTAAACTACTGAGGACAGAAAAAAAATCTATGTAACTGGCACCTCAACTTTCATGGGAGTTTTCCTTCCTCTCCCATTTCTCTTATGCAAACGTGTCAGTCAGATCTTGCAGTTAATAACATTGCATTTGCCATCCGATGTGTATTTCCCCCCCCCCATTTGGCAAGACCTGAAGTTTGTGAGTAGCCTCCAAACTGCTTTGCTCAAATAATGTCTCTAACACAACACAAAGTTTGGTGAGGGTGATTTCTGAGATTCTTTAAATACCATTGCCCTTGAAACCTAAGGTAGTCCATGACAAAGAATGACTTTATAGTTTACATCACTGTTGCTGTGTAAAACAACTGCTTTTGATATTTTCAATCTTAAATTTTAGGTAGAAAAGGACGTCAGTTGGCTAAGTGCAAAAAGCAAATATAGTTCAAGTTTTTAAACATTTATGTATGTTCTTTTGTATTCAAGATAAACTTTCTGTCAGAAATGTCTTTGTGCTGTTACTTCACTCCTGCTTGTGATTTCTAGGGTACACTATGCAAGTCGAAACTCTACTGATTGCTTTTGAAATTACATTTCTCAGCATAAATGCTTCAATAATTGACTGAATAAAATGATGGGAAACCTCTAAGGGAACAGTTCCATTACAGAATGTGCTTTATGGTTTATTTGTGAATGTGTTACTGATTAATAACCTGCCTTGGAGGAAGTACTGGTGATTATCTTCAGATTTTTGAGCTCACCTTTATGAGTTCTCAAAGGGACATCATCTATATTGAAATACTAATGATATTCTAAAATGGTTCAATTATTTTAAACTATAAATTTAAGTGCTTGTGTTCAGCAGCAGCATGAGAAAAATCATCTTTTAAAAAAATAAAATTCCTAGATTCTGTGAATTTGAGCCAGAATTCTCTGAACATTATATATGTATACATCTTAACACTTTATGTAAGTATGTAAGTGAAATTCCTTATCATTATTTAAAAAATCCACAATCTACTGTAGTATAAAAACTCTGAAACTTTCACTGAGTACCCTGACTACCATTTTTTCTCAGCTTATTTTTATCATTCAGGGCTCCACCACAAAAAATCAATGATGAACAAACATTCTAGAAACTGAATTCCCACAAAGACAAATATATCAAAGCCTCATTAAGCCAGAACTGTTACCTTGATGTAATACATGCCTACGGAAGTCCTTAAGACATAACTTTTACATAATTGTGCTGTACACACAATCAAAGTGTTCCTTTGTCCGATTAGTGGTCAAGTTTCCAAATCACAGCTTCCTCACAAAATATTTATCTTTCACAACTTTCAACGGATTCAATGCCTAACACAAGGCATTTTCTATTCAACAAGCATTTTTAGGTCTTTATAAAGTGAACCATTACAGTTTTACTCTCCTCCATGTGCTTTTCACAAAAGACCTTTTCAGAACTCGAGAGATGTATATTTTTCAGCATACTGAAGAAACCTACACACTGAGAAGAACATAACCATAAGAAAACCCCATCACACTTCTCTTCCAGCTGGAGGAAAGCCTCTAAGGGCAGTAATGCAATACGAGCTACCAATGCTGAACTTTTACATCCATTAAATACAGCAGGTCAAGGTTTTCACTCAAGCAAAACTCGCCAATGTTCAAGATATTTGTCTGTTGAAACAGTCAAGGCTGATCAAGCGTAAAGCATAATGAACATTTTCCAAGTCAAATTAATCTGAAATGTTTGAGATCAAGCTTTAGCTAACTAACTAACTCCCAGAACAAGAGAAAACATTATGGCAAGCAAGAAAAGTTGTATTACCTGAGAATGGAGAGGCACCATTTCTGTTAAGCCCCTCCAGGATGTGACATGTTTTGAGGCCAAATTCCATCACAGTGGAGGAACACAGGACAGTAACGTAGGGTTAGTGCCTTTCTTCTTCATCTCTTGCCGTGCTACAGCATCCAACCTGTCAGTCTTTCTGTTATTCCTATTTTTACCAATATGAGAGGAACTTGTACTTTGTCATGCATCTGGTTATTTCTGACAAATAAATATTTTTAAATTTGTTAATACCAGATTTCCCTAAGAGTCTGGTTTTGGGACAGGCAAGCCAAGTATAAGGCTTGACAAAGAATTCCATTATGACTAGATCATTATTGTTGGAAGACAGCGTCTTTATCATACATAGGGAAATCCATACGCACACATATTTACAAAAGATTTGTGAATGAGACCTACAGACTTTGTCCTTGTTTCCTGTTCTGGCACCTCACATGCATAACACAGCACAAGAATCCCTTGCAAGCTCTCAGGCTATATGCTCCAGTGTGGATCTAAATGTTGTTATCCACTGCGTTGAAACCCTAGGACACAGCCCCACTACCAACCCTACAGTGATGGGACATGTCACACGTGAGCCTAACGCACAGGGTGGGGGGAGGGGAAGATATCAAAGTAGCTGAGAAATCTGCACATCAAGTTAAAAGATAATAAATCAAACGAGAGTTTTACAAAGTACTTATTCTATACACAGTTGAATAGATATACGAATACATTTGTATTTATATGTGCATTTTATAAAACGTAAACAATTTGTTTCCAGTAATATTACAATGTTTTATATGTGACCATCACTGGAGTGTACTTCTCTCAGCAGAGCAAGAACAAATTGTTATTTACTATGGCCTGCTGCTAATGTCAAATCATGCAGTATATTACTGAATCATACACATGACAACAACAAAATCCATCACTGAAGTCCCTTTGACAATTTTTGTCTACTGTTTATCAAGGATAGCTGGTAGGATCAATATCCAACAGTATTCACTAACACGAAACCTGAGGCAAGACATACCTCAGTAATCAGCATGCCTTTGCTTCTGAAACTTCATGCCTATGTGTACAAACAGAAGGTAGTGACAGTTTTTCCTAATCAACCTAGGCTGCTTTCTTTGTTCCACTATCAAGGTAGGTTTTATACCAAATACTGTTCTTCAATGCACATTTCAGTATCAAACTGAAGAATAATAATTTCCCAGTTTGCAAAAAATAAGTTTCCTATACATGCATAATTATGCAGATGCAGTTAGAAAATCAAGGCTTTAAATTTGAATTTTTACAGTGGAAACCAGGTTATAGTGGCTATTGTAAGGTTCCTTATTTGCTCAAAATAATGCAAGATAAGTCAGTATGATGTAACAAGAGTGCACAAACAACTTGTGTTCATTCAGCATCAGTGTAGTTTCCTTGCTACATAAAATCAAAATGCTACAATTAAAAAAACCAAACAAACAAAACCAAAACACAACAAATAAATGCAAACCCCAAGACATGCATATCTATAGAAGCTTTGCAGGAGCTAGCCTGTACTCAGTGTATAAGAAAGAACACACACATATAATTTTAAAGAAAGTCAGATCTCTTCAGACCGGTCCAACTCACAAAAATTCATCTTTCTGATAGTAAATATCACTTTAAATTCACACAGTCCATCACACACAATATTCCTCCTACTTCAGCTAGGCAACAATGCTATTTTTAATCCACACTAATCGCAAGCCTTAAGGACAAAAGGATCCTCTATGTGCAAGAGGTAAAGTAAAGTGCAAATAAAGAGAGATACAGCATGAAATAGCTTGGCCCATGACCTGGTATTTAGGAATTAAAACCAGTATGTATGAACAAAAGTGCTATCAGTAGCATCTGCAATGTCCCTCTGCAACAGATATTTAAATTTGAATCTACTGTAAATATATACTCTTTCTTTCTAATGTATATCAGTTTTGAGTTCAGATCAAATCCAGTTTTTTGCACTATTCTAGCAGTCATACGTGGTTAAGTATATTCAGAAGAGTTGAACAAGTCATTCTCAATTACTTTTTTATACTGTTATCTACAGATCTGCTATTATCCACAATTCAGAATTTTTTTCTTGGGTTGTACTAAAACCATCTATTTAGTGGTTCAACCTAAAAATTGAATTTGGAAATGTCAAACCACGATACCATTCTATCCATATTGGGAATTAAAATATACAGTGAGTGTTCACAGATATTGTGTAGCCTTACATAGGCAGAAGAGTAGGTTTTTCAGTGGAAAATACATACCACTAATAATCACAAAGGTCTTAAGTACTACCATTGAAAACAGTGAAATCTAAACCTCCTCAGACTCACACAAATTATGTAAAATAGACCATAATTTCTTAAGCACAGTAAAAAAGTGTGAACCTCTTCCAGAGCATTTGCATAATTAGAAATTTGCTATAAATGCCAATAAATCATATGGCTGTTTAAAAAAATAAGGCAACTATTTAATCTTTTTTTTTAATTGGACAGTAAGTCACAGATAGTATTTAAAAAAAACCCAAAACCATTTAAATTATCTCCATAAGAGACAAGTGCAGAAAAGATTGTGATACACAACTTCCCTCTCTGAAATCCAAGAAGGGGGAAGAATTCAGTGATTTTTGTAGGCTTTCTGTTCTCCCTGCTCTCTGAGGTGTTATCAAGGGATGCCTGCTAAACAAAACACACTGCATGATGGTGCTGAGGAAACAAAGGATAGTGAAGGATAACCATGGAGTTAATACTGATGGGTGTATCACCGTATCTAACCACTGCTTCTAACCTTCTTTGTGCCACCTCTGGTGTCACTTCTACACATGCTCCCACCTACCTCTCCCCTCCTGCTCCTTCAAAAAGTGACACTGGCTTTCTGCACAGCATTGCTGCATGTGTACACTGCAATGACTGTCTTTGAGGAAGGCTCACTGTGAGGTTTCAGCTGAAAGAAGGATATTGAAATCAAAAGGAGGAAACTAAAAGGCTTCAATTTCAAGAGGAACTGAGGCTTCCATTAGAATTTTTTTTTTATTTAAACTTGTAAGTTTTCATTATCATTCTCTTCTTACTTGTCTGTCCTGTATTTTGAAAGGAAAAATACACTTAAGGGCATTGAAGCAAGTTCTTCCTACAAGGAAGTCACCTGCAGTGGTCTAGGAGACAGATCATATTGGTTAATATAGCCATGTAGCTGCAGGAAGTCCCAGGACCTTCTGCACCTGTGCCATTTCACATCACAGAAACAACAGGGGATCTTCGTGGTTCTCCACTCATTCAGCCTCTCTTGACAAGTTCCCATCTCTGCCTATCCAAAAGAGTTGGCAGGAAACCACCTTTTGTCAGAGGGATCTACTCCAGAGCAACAGAACTGTGCCAGCTCTGCTGCAGGAAGGACCCTGTGGTGGAAAGTTTTTCTCTTAAAAAGATAATTTGCAGTCTTCCAAATTAAAATTTAGTCTTATTTTGTGTGGGTGTCCCTTTTTTTTTTTTTTTTTTTTTTCTTTCTTTCTATGCCTTTCCTTTACAGATCTTTCTTCAGTGCCTATGGGCTGGCAAAGAAGAGTGGATCTCATGAATAAATATATACACGGGAGAAAAACAAATACAATATTGTATCTCTGTTGCTATTAGGAAACTTATCTTTTCCTCTTCCTGTTTTCATTCCATCAGACAGGTAACTAAAGCATGACTGTAACATTAACTTCTTGGTTTCCTAGTAACAAAGACATGCTATAGGTACATATATGAGTACAGGGTTAGTTCAGATCTGCAAAATGAAAGTATTTTCCAACGGAATCAGAAGAAAAGGCTGAAGATACGCTGCCAAATTAGAGATCCTAACACTGAAACATTACCACAAATTCAAGTAATGAATAACAGAAAGAAGTGTTAGTTCAATTAAACAGATGTTCAATGTGTTCAGACTGTAGTAAACCTAGAAAGTGATGCTCAGGCAACTCAAGGTCAAAGAATTTGAACTTTATATTCCCACTTCTTATTGTATTTGTTTTAATTAAAATAAACTATGTGAGTCTGTGAATGCCTGTTGTTTTCCATTTAAAAGATTTCTTCAACCATACCACACAACACCCTTTGGGGGCTGGGCAGTTCCTGAGAATATTCCTTATGAACAATCAACTTTTTACAGTTAAAATACAGATCTGCATTGTGTTTTGTTGGTAACAACTAAAATAAATTTTGAAATTACTATAATAATTGGGTATTTGTTATATGTAATTGGATTTTTCTCTGCAATTAATTGCTAACCTTGAGTAATTCAGATAATTTTCAGTAAATCATTAAAGAATCAGACTTTAGTTAACAGTCACCCAATTATTACTATATCATGCCTAAGAAGAACTGTTGTAATTAAGTTTATATAGTGTTACTTGTTTCTGTGTAAAAACAAGAGCCCCAAAACAACACACCCAAAGCCCTGATATAGCCTGTATAATATATTATACATTTGTTAAATTTAGCACAACTCTTGTCTTGGACTGACATTTAGAGAAGATATGACATTGAACTTGCTACTTTTAATTGATGTTTATTAGAATCCTATGCAGCATCTCCTCCTTCTATGCTTTGACTGGTGAATGGGGCTGGTACCAATAACTTTGCAAAGCAAGCACTTCACATTAGAGCCATTTATGATAAGCATTGCCAAATTATTAGCACTAACTCATTTATTAACACCTAAAGAATGAGAATAATATGTGAATGCTGTTGCTATTTCAGGACTTTGCAGGGAAAAAAAAACTTGAAAGCAGATTCAAATCAAAGAGCAATAGATTGTTTACACAATCAGTTCAGAGAGGATAGTATTTTTTCAGGTGATGCCATTAAGAAATCTACCTGACAAGTAACTGTGAACCTCTTGCAATCAATGTGACTTTTCCCCACTGACTTCAGAAAAAGGAAGACAGTCCCCAAATCAATGACAAATTCTCTATCAATCTGCCTCTGTTCTACACACATTGGGGTATACTTTTAATAAGTATGGATATTTTAATCCAGTTGTGAATTCTAGACACTTTCATTCTGAAATGATGTTTTTAAATGCAAATACAACGGAGAGAGAATACTGATAGATTCACAAAGAGAGATATGCATAAACCTGACATATATTGATATAACTGAAATGTTGCCAGTTAGGTTATTTTCAACTGCCAAAATCTAATTTACTTGCTTCCCTATGATTTTAACAGCCATGGTAAAACGGATCAAAAGACTTCTATTCTCATTCTTAATGCTTTGTGAAACTATGAGCAATGACAAAGGCAGAATACCATCCTTTATGTCATTTAGTACTTCCTGAAGAGAGTACATACCTCCACAAATATCAAAACAGAAATTTAGTTTTTCAATTCTGTGACAGATAAGCTATATTTGCCATGAAGAGCTTATTATTCCCTGCTGAGCCATGTGCTGGTGTATAATTTAAAGTCTGACACCATTTGCAAGCAGAAAAAAAAAAATAAAGTATTAGGAAGTGTTGCCCACTACTCAATTAATTGCCAGAACAGATTTCAAAGTAAAAAATTATTATTTTGAAACTTATTTGCATACAGAAGAAACAGTGGTCAGTTTTGAGTATGTCACAGAGTATGTCTACAAGAAGCACTGACTGAATGGTGTCAAATACTTCCAAGACTCTGATTTGTAACTCTAGCAGTGAATGGGAGGGACAAAAGGAGTTGGGGTCGGGATTTTGGGGAGGGACCTAGCAGATGTGAAAATTGTATAAATGGGTCTCAGATCTTGTTAGCAGAGTAAGATGTAGTGGCTTCTCTCTCCCCACCTACCTCCCCCCCTCTTAAAACAAGCTAAATGCAAATGTAATGCAAATTTTACAAATTTTCCCTTAGAAAGTCAGTAACATTAAAATATTTTACAATTTAATGGGCATGAAAGAGTTAGTTCAGGATGTATTGACCAGTGACAAATCTAAACTCTAAATTTCTGATTTGTGTCTCTGCTAAGAAGCAATACCTCAAAATAGGACATTATGGCTGTCTGAAAGATTACTATCAAAATTGGTAGTGATCTCAGTTCAGTTCACAATGCTCTATAAACAGTCACACTGTAAAAATGCATCTCCACCAGCAGATTTGGCACAAAGGGAAATGTGGCCACTCTGAAAATAGCCCGTTCGACTCATAGTTTAAGCACAAGAGCTGGAAAGGGGGCACTAGTAAAATTAAATTGTTGTACTTTAGTTCTGAAAGTATCTTACACATTTGGGCTTGCCTTAGGCATGACATTCATGAAGGAATGCAAGACAAATATAACTGTCAGAACTAGTAATAATATTAAAATACACTGAAGATGACTAAATGGACAACACCAGACACCTATGAAAATTATTTCAAAACACGTATGGAAGCTCTATTAGATTATAATTTTATAAGATAGTAATTTGTTGCTCTTGGGCCAAATTAGATAAGAATATGCAAACACTCAAGGCTTCAGATATTCCATTTCATGTAGGAGGCACTTTTTCAGCAGCAGCTGGACTGCCAACTGAATAAATGTGTGGAGTCCATGCATAGCAGAAAAATTTCCTGATATTTTTTGTGGGCTTTGGTTACTGGTTATATTGCTCACATATAGTTCTAGAGTATGACTCACATAATGGGCAGAAATTAATTGAGTGTTAATGTCTTGGAAGAAAATCCTTATCCCATTAAGAGAGAAACCTTTTGACCTTATGTAGAAAATTATACTTGTTTCCAGTAATGGCAATGTCAAAATTGTATCTTTGCAATGAGTATATTTTGATAATTAATACCAGCAAGATCAGACAACAAAGTGATTTTCATTTTCTGATTACAGTGCACAGTGTGCTTTTAATGCTGTATATTATCCAAGGTTGCTCTGCAGCTTGCCTAATACCATCAAATCTGAGAAGCTCTTGAGCAAAATATTTGGGCAACAGCAATGTCACTTGTGTAATTTATGGTTGTGGACTCTTCCTTTTTGCTACAAAGCAAATGTTGAACCAAAACAGACTGGTATCTGAGTGGCTACTGAGGCTTTCTTTACAATCATTACTACTGAAAAAGTAACTTATTCTCAAGTCATTTTGAAACTATCATGTATAGTAGAAGAGAACATACAAAGTACATGTATTCTTTAATAACTGTTTCTGAAGCTAACAAAACAACTAGCCACTAAGAAACTGTGCAGTAAGACGGATGCCTTCTATGATTAAGTGTCACCTATCCAGTAGTCCTGGCAGGTGAAAAGTAAGTCTCAATGTGCATTCTCCATGGATACTAGTCTAAATTGAATCCACAAAAGCTCAGAGTCCTGGGCTTTACTCGGGTATACCACGGCATTTACAATGTTTTAGAAATGTATTCATGTTATAAAGTAATCTGAATTTTTCCATTTGTGCATGAAATGCAGTTATCACAAAGTTTGAAAAATGCAACCACTCTCTCAAGAGCAGCACAGAGAGGGTTAATGAACCACACCACCGCTTAGGTTGTACAGAAGACATGCTTTTTGCTCCTGCATGTGTTCACTGTCCTACCTATGAAAGTGAGGGGCTGGTAAAGGAAGAAAATACATTTCCCTTTGTAAGTCACCACCAGCTTGAAACCTGGATTGGAAACATCCTTAATTCTCTGTCATAGTGACAAGGTGCAGTGTTATGTTGTTCTACACATACCACAGCAGAGTGTGGTTTCTGCAAAATTCCGGAAGAGAAATCACCAAGCGCAGCTATCTGTGTACTGATGCACTGACACCTGCTTCACAATGTCTTACTACATTTTTACATTAGTGTCAGTGAAAAAACAATACTAGATACATAGCATTACTCCTATATTGTGATCAAACCGTTTTGAGCACTTCCAATTTTAACCCCCCTCTGAATGGGGCCTTAAAGTCTCTAATCAAACTTGATACCTACTGATTTTCTACTGTATTAACAAACCCCTTTATTCTGCATAAGCATGAATAATGATGTTACCTCTTCAGGTGAATTCATCTCCTCTGTCTTTATGAGCTTACAGAAAAGATATGCGTCCAAGTTAACAACTAGATTCCCTTTTTAGGCATATGGAGGAAAAAGATTATTTTTTTTTTCTAGTCACTGCTCCTCTCATCCTGCAATAGATATCTAAAATGTGGCAGAGTAATCCTTCTCCAAAGTGTACACTTATCTCCAGTAACTAGAGAAGGAGACACAGTGACTAGCTGATCTATACACATATATATTGTGAGCACTTAGACAAAATGAAGGTCATCTTTAGTAACTAAATGTTTTCTTAGAAATCCACAATATCATGACTTCAAATAACTTTGCTTATTTCTGGACAAGAGGCATTCCTTGAAAATGTAATGTAATGTTTCCAATATACAATAAACTATCTGCTGTGCATATAACATCATAAGACTTTTTTTTTTTTAATTAAAAGAAAAAAAAAAAAAAATCAAACCATGTTTTCTTACCATGGCAGGAGCCATCCACTTCTTCATATCCTACAGTGCAGATGCACCGTCCTAGAGGCACAAGCCAATCTCCATCTGCTCCGCAATACAATTTAGGAGTATCACGTTCCTCAGCACTCTTCACACAAGAGCCCCGTACTTCCACCAAAGAGGAAGAATCAACCCTTGGTATAGTATCAGGAAACATAGCCAAATTACGGACCGTGAAAGGGCACTTTTTGTAATAAACACGGACTGAGACCAAAGCAATGCATGCTCCAATGTCCTGAAAAGCAAGATAAAATCCCTTCTTGTTTATTGGCCCAACCTCACGAACTTCTGTGTTGAGTTTAAGAATGCGGTCACCCAAGTCCATCTGGGTAAAGCTCTCATCAGCTGCAATAGTATCAATTTTGGTGTACTGGTTTGGCTTGAATTTTACTCCATGAGATTCATCTGACTCCATGTAGTAGAGATTGAAAGTCTCCTTGCAGGTTCCCAGTACCCATGGAATACTGTTGCAGTCCCTCAGGGTAAACTTCATTTCCACATAAATTTTCTGTGCAGCATCACGGGAGATCCAGTTTGTCTGAAGCCAGTTGTTTTGGTTTGGTTCCATCACATTACATACCTGGTAAGTATGAATGGGACGGTTGTGTTCATCCATTTCAGTTATGGCATCCCACTGGAAAGAAAATAAAATCATTTGAAAACAAAGAAAAATACATATTATGAGTATGCATCTACACAGACCCCATGTATACACACAGACATGTGTGCCCCATGTATATGCACCTATGGCTTAACTAAGAATAATCATTTACTTAAAAGTTTAGTGGAAAGACAGTAGTTAAAAGCAGATACCAACTACAGAATGGTACAACAAGTTCTATTTCAGAAACTCTATAATAAATTTCTATTAATAAAAGCATTTAAAAAAACAATGTGGCTCAGTAGAAGAGGGAAATAATGGCCATGTTAATATTAGCAAATTTTAATAAGTCTGAGAACATTCCTGGGCATATCATTCAATCATCTATGCTGAAAAAAAGCTGCTAGAACAGTCCTGTTTGGTATTCCAGTGGGCTGCATATAGGCTCTCAAAAGCCATGAATCTTTGAAAAATTAGCCACATGCTACGTATGAAAGGCTTATCAAATGCCTAATGTACTGTATAATCCGCTACTCTAAAGGATTACCAACATGCCCAAAATAGCTTCAATATAATTGAGTCAACTTTCCACTAAGAACTCCTCATATCAATACAGCATTAGATATAGATGTTTTCTTATCAAAACACAACAACTAGTTACAGTTCTGTATCCAAGAACAGTGTGTTCCACCAGAAGTTTTTGCATGGTTTTAGATCCACTGTTGTCTTACAGCATTGCATATCAAATAAGCCAAATACCTGTTTCATAAATATCACTCAAATCACCAGACTATGTTGTTTTAATGCCATGAAACATCAAAATATACACTATTCGTGTTCATAGTCTAGCATATCTGGAATAGATTTATTATCAACACATATCTAGTTAAAACTATTTGGTGGCAAAAGAGATGCATAATCTTAAAAAAAAAGAAAGCAGATGTTGAAAAGTTTATGGACTATTTCAACTCTTACCAACTTTTCTAAATTTTGCAGTTACTTTGGTTAAATTCACTGGAAGGCATTCTACAATTTTTATTAATTACATACAGGTGTATACATATAACATGCCAAAGCACACATTCAAATTATGTGCAATATGCAATTCTGAGTACAAAACGAAGATACTGACCTTACACATCACTGTTCAAACATGAATTCAAATTCTGTTAGCCCCATGATACATCAGTGCCGCATATTTTTCTACTCTAATACACACAGTATCAATATTTTTAAAATTAAAGCTACAGTCCTGAAGATGCATTTTGACTACTTGAGCAAATGAATATGCACATTGCCTATTTATTTCAGTATTACAAAGAAAGTATGATTGGCCTGTGGCCTACCAGACTGAGAAAATGTAGGAAATACAAGTTCAGTTTACCATTTTTAAGCCATAAAGAATTATATATATATATATATTTATATCACCATTTAGAAAATATTTTCTTTTTTTTTTTTCTGTGAAAGAGGAAGGTATTATTTAAGACTTAGGTCCTCATTTTCAGAAAAATTCCCAGACATCAGACAACTCTTAAGACCCATGTGAACATGTACCAATTAACAGGCTTTACTTTGAATTTTAAGAACAGATAATGTCACAACATGGAATTGGGGGAACATGCACATTTCCAAGACCTTTCATATAATCTTTATGCAAAAAGAAAAATCAACACAAAAGCATACAAGAAATGGGGGCCAGGAAGAATGCACCACCTTCTTTAGGAATGACCTGATCTATCATGTTGGAAGCAGCAGGAAAAAAACAAAACAAAACAAAACCAAAAACCACTGTGACTCCATTAGCATGAAAATTTTGTTTTTAAGAAATGTCTGAAATTCATGGGAAAAAAGGAATTACAAGTGCTGCCAGATGTGACCAGAGGTCTGGGATTCCTGGTCATGGTAGTATGCACCTGGGTGCTATGCAGAAAAGTCAGGTAAGTGAAGGCCTTTAATACCCTTCCCTTTTGAGGATTCTTCCTATTACAGCAAGAATGATAACCTTGTCTGAAGATCCAGTCCCAAGAATCACAATACTTCTTATATGATAGCCAATCAATGGCAAAGACTTGGCAAACAATCTTCTGACTCTTCAGAGATTCTTACACAGCCAAGAGCTTTTGGCCTCTAGGACTTGTACGCATTCATAAAGAGCAAAGCTGCTATTTCAGCATTCATGGCAAGACCAGAACAAATTCGGATTTCGTAAAAATTGCATGATGAAGGACTAGTTAGCACAGGGATTCTTGTGCCATTGTCCCCATATTGGTTTGAACTATGGTTAAAGTCTAATCTGTAGCAAGCAATATAATACTCCAAGTATTGGCTTTGGGAAAGAAAAAGGGGACTTTAATGCTCTGGAAGAGGCCAGGCATCTTCCCTTTTGCTAAACATGAACTCACACAGCTTGAATTGATAAAAAATCCCACAGCTGTGAAGAATTAAATAATTAAAATAATTTTAAAATTAAAAAAAAAAAAAATCCACAGCTCCAAGCCTTAAAACCTCACCAGAAGAGGTTCTTTAAAAACAAAATAGATATGTACCTCAGCTGCTGATCCCCATTTTGCCTACCATATCTGTTACATGAGCCAAGGACATACCACCTTTTGCTTCACATGTAAAACATGTGCTATAGTTTTAAGCGTTATTACACAACAACAACAAAACAGAAACACAAAAGGTTTTCTGCATTTATTCGTGTATCAAACCACATTAAAAGGAAGATGTGCTATACGCTCCAGAGAGGTCTCAAAAATCAACAAAAAAATCCCCCGAACCCCTCCAAAGCAAACCCACAGGAAACAAAGAAATCCCCCCCAAAACCAGAAAATGACACCACACCAAACCCAGAATAAAGAAGTAGTAGATAAGGTAACAGTGCAGTTTTTAAAATACAAAGCAGTCTGCAGAATGAGAGTAAACTAGCCTAAAGCAAAGAAACCTCAACACTATTGCCTCCTAAAAAAATTAAGAAAGCAATAATCCAACATACCTTCCCCTTACCATAAGATTCTCTTCAGAAATATTTATATATTAACTTTAAATCAATATCTCTATTTGAACTTAGAAATTAAAGCCCTGAAGTTAGCTGCTAACCATGTAGTTAATAATATAAATCTATTACATGTGTAGTAAAAGCTCAGCATTTAAAAAACTGGTTTAAAAAAATAAAACAAGATGGTCAAACATGGACTGTACTTTAGTTCATTTAAAGCATACCTCGTGTGCTTCATGCCTGTGCCTTTCCATTGTGCTCTCAGATAGCCTGATAACAACTCCCAATTTATAAAAATTAATGCATTGGGCAAGAAAAACATTTAAAAGGCATTTACAAAAATGTTTAAACAGAAGTAGTAGTCTAATCATCGTACATACAAAATACCTTCAGAAAAGATTAGCATCTACACGTTTCAACCTAGCCATCACACTAAGACATACTGTATAAGGTATGTGACTTTGTTAGCATGTGCTCTTAACTACTAGTCCCAGATACTGAGAACAAATGAGGTGAACTCCACCACCCCAAAATGTCAATGTAATTTACTGAAAAGTCTGACAGAACTCAATCTGTGATACTCTCTGACAAGGACACATTCTTCCTGTGTGAAATACAATCTGCTTTTAATTTTACAGAAATATTGCATTTTTCTTCTGATAAAAACTGCCAGGAAATATTAAGCAATAGTTAAATTCAGTGCAGACAACAAAAAGCCAAACAATATAACTGCACATTAGTTTTCTTGTGTATTTCATATTATAGCTCCTAATTAATTAATTAGAATTAAAACTGGCAAGTGCTGTCAAAGGCAAGAAGAAAAGCTTTTATAGATACATTGGCGATAAAAGGAAGACTAGGGAAAACATGGGTCCTCTCAGGAAGGAAATGGGAGACCTGGTTACCAGGATATGAAAAAAGATGAGGTAGTCGACAAATTTTCTGCCTCAGTCTTCACCAGAAAGGGCTCCAGCCACACTATCCAAGACACAGGATGTAAAGGTGAGGACTGGGAGAATGAACCACCACTCACTGTAGAGAACGATCAGGTTCGAGACCATCTAAGTAACTTGAAGGGGCACAAGCCCATGGGACCTGATGAGATACTTCTGCAGGTCCTGAGGGAACTGGTGGATGAAGTAGCAAAGACACTATCCATCATATTTGAGAAGTTGTGGCAGTCTGATGGCATTCTGCTGACCAGAAAAGAGGAAACATGACCCTTATTTTTAAAAAATGAAAGAGACCTAGGGAACTAAAGACCAGTCAGTCTCACTTCTGTGCCCAGCAAGATCACGGAGCATATCTTCTTGGAAACCATGCTAGGGCACGTGGAAAAGAAGGAGGTGATTGGTGACAACTAACATGGCTTCACTAAGGGCAAATTGTGCCTAATAAATTTGGTGGCCTACAACACGCTTACAGCACTGATGGATAAATGAAGAGCAACTGACATCATCTACCTGGACTTATGCAAAGAATTTGACATCATCCCACATAACATCCTTGTCGTTGTTGGAGAGATACAAGTTTGATGGACCAACCACTTGGTGGATAAAGAATTGGCTGGGTGGTTGCAACTGACGAATGGCAGTCAACCGTTCGATGTCCCAGTGAAGACCAGTAACGAGTACTGTTCCACAGGGGTCGGCGTAAGGACCAGCATTGTTCAACATCTTTGTTGGTGACACGGACAGTGGGACTGAGTGCACCCTCAGCAAGTTTGCTGATGACACCAAGCTGTGTGGTGTGGTCAACACGCTGGAGGGAAGGGATGTGCCATCCAGAGGGACCTGGACAGGATGGCGAGGTGGGACCGTGCAAACCTCATGGAGTTCAAAAAGACCAAGTGCAAGGTCCTGCACATGGGTCAGTGCAATCCCAAGCACAAATACAGGCTGGGTGATGAGTGGACTGAGAGCAGCCATGAGAAGGATTTAGATGTTATCAGTGGATGAAAAAGTGACTATGAGTCAGCAATGTGCGCTCACAGCCCAGAAAGCCAACTGTGTCCTGGGCGGCATCAAGAGCAGTGTGGCCAGCAGGTCAAGGGAGGGATTTTTCCTCTCTACTCTGCTCTTGTGAGACCCCACCAGCAGTTCTGGGTTCAGCTCTGGGGACCCCAACATAAGAAAGACATGGACGTGCTCAAGCGGGTCCAGAGGAGGCCATGCAGATAACTGGGGTATGGAGCACTTCCCTAATGAGGACAGGCTGAGAGAGTTGGGGTTGTTCAGCCTGGAGAAGAGAAGGCTCCAGGGAGACCTTTTAGTGGCCTTCCAGTACTGAAAGGGGCTACAGGAACGGTGGGGAGGGACTCTTTATCACAGGGTGTAGAGATTGAGTAAAGGGAAACAGTTTTAAACTTCAAGAGGGCAGATTTAGATTAGATCTAAAGGAAGAAATTCTTTCCTGTGAAGGTGGTGAGACAGTGGCAGAGGTTTCCCAGAGCAGCTGTGGCTGCCCCCTCCCTGGCAGTGTTCCAGGCCAGGCTGGACGGGGCTTTGAGCAACCTGGGCTAGTGGAAGGTGTCCCTGCCCATGGCAGGGGGGTGGGACTAGGTGGTCTTTAAGGCTCCTTCCAACCCAAACCATTCTATGATTCTATTCACTAATTCTACATTAGAAGTATTTATAAATATTTTAGTTGTGCAAAAATTATTCTTTGATTAAACTTTAAAAACAAATGAACAGAGCATCTCACTGGTGATGTTTGCATGAGAACATGGTAGCTCCCGCCAGCATACCTAACCTGACATGGACAAAAGTTGGCAGAAGCTGTCTGGTTTAAAGAAGCTGACGTCTCATTGAGTTGGTGTCTCAATGCACTACATTACTTTCAATTTTTTTTTTATTTTTATTACATTTCTTTCAGTTAACGAAAATCTGTGATAATGTTGATGGAAGAAGCAGCAGCATAGAGCTAATTCTCATAACTGGAGTTCCATGACTTATAAAGTGTTAAAAACACTGTTTGGAAGAAAGGCTTCAAAATTCTGTTTTAACATTGTTATCAACAACAGCGAGGATAAGAAGTTATATTTTACTTTCATATGTGGCATAAAGGAGGAGTATATGTCACTAAAATAGAAGAACATAGAATTTGAAGATTGATAGAAGATTTTACGATTTACTTGTCACATTCAAGTACAAACCAGGAGATTAGGCTACAAAGCAGTTCAATAAAATCTCAACTGTTTTCATATGTCTACAAGCTACTTAACGTTTCTGTTTCATTTTAGAACTTTGCTAATATTTAACAGCTGTACAGAGAACACTATAAAGATCAAGTTATCTAATTTAAATCTTGTACTAGCTATATATAATACTGAAATCTGTTTTCAATCTTCCACTCTTTTTGTTACTCTTATTTTAAACCAAACACGACAGATTTACAAAATCACTAAGAGCCATTTATTACAATTCGGTAGGTTGTGTCAGCAAAGCCTGTATGAACATTACAAAAAGAGAGACTATTTCACATATTTTATGTTATCTTTAAACACATTACTGTCCGATAAGGATATGTCTTAGTCATTTACCATGCTACAGAAAAGTAAACACAGTGGACCGTTTTCAGCCTGATGGAAGCACTCATAACTTTCCTGAATACACCACTTTTCAACAAATTCTGAATCTTGACTTATCTTTAAACCACAGTCAGACTCTTAAGCAAACCTTTATTGAGGTCAAACAGTGTTGCTTAAAGAAAAATGTTAAATTGACAACTGGCATGATTTGCCCACTACTAGCCATACATAATGTTGCATTTAGAGGGGCAACACAGAACAGAAAGGACTGAGAGGATATTAGCTCACCCTGCCATCACCTCCAAGCTCCCTGTGGCAGCACTGTGAAGTTGCATATTCTCACATCAACCCTACAGCTCCTCTTTAGTAGGGAGAAGTCATGGCACTGCATCAGGGCCAGGAATAGTGCATCTTTTCTCATGTTAGGACCTGCACTGCAGGGTCTTCTCCATCATGTCACTTGAGTCTCTCATTTCCCACACTGGCAATTTCCATTGTGTCATTTGTGTAGAAGCAAGGCCAAGCAGATTCTCACTATTTAGCAGCAGTCCTGTTTGTGCTTGAAGAATTCATTACAATATTTTATTTGTATGTCAAACTTTATTGTAAAAAGATTTTCCAATTAGTGAGGATAGTTATATCAAGCAGTTGAAAATGTCTATTTCACAATGAGCTGGTATCTAGATAATTTCATATGCAGTGAAAGACACTTTTCCCACAAGTCACACTGATTGATGAATTAATAGTGGGTTCTTAATCTCAGACAACAGTTATTCAGGCACTGATCTCAGCAGCAGTTTGGTAATCTAGGATGGCAGTTTTAGCATCTTGCACAGCTCAAGATGTTTTTATTGACATTTTATTTAATTTAAAAGAAAAGGTAGGGACACTGGTTATCTTAGGGCCACACACTTAGTCAGCAGTTAAAGTAATGGAAGAGACCATCTGCCCTTACAAATTTTGTTGCATTTCTATCTTAAGCTAGAAAGTTGTGCCCCCTTTCTCCTTACCCTTTTACTCAAAAGATAATTCTCTAAAAGTGAAGGGTTCCGCACTTACACAGTTCCTAACCAGTGTATCTTAGCTCACTCCTGAATAAGAAAACGTTGCAGATTTAGTATGCAACACATTTGGATATTAAGTACACAATGGGACCTCTGAATAAAATATTCTACACATCTTTTGTTGTTGAGCAAAACACATAGGGATAAGTACAGATTTGCCATGCAGACAGGGCACTGAAGGAAAAAAGTTGTGCCTGAAAAGAACATGGGATAGGAGATGGAACGAAACCTGTAGGCTTCAGCCATTCTGCATTTGGCTACCTCCTAAGAAAACAGATCTGTAGAAACAACCCCTCAACAGTAGTAAATCTTCTAACTTATCTGACAACAGAAAAAAGATTTCCTTTCTTTAGCGAGCAACAAAATATGGAAGGTTCATACTATACAGATCTGGTTTACTCTATTAGTTTCAGAGCGCTAGGTGATTTGCGAAATATAGCTGTCAACTACTTCTTACACAAAAACATAGGCTGACATTTGAAAATTCAGTGAACCTGAACTGTAGCAATGTAATTTTCTGACTTATATCCCCCATTGCCCACAGATGTCCACTTGGAACTGGTCATGTCCCTAATAGTAAAAGGGATGGGCTATGTTTCTTGTAAAGAACTGCTGCTATCCTAAAAAACAGTCTGGAGAAAGTTAAGAGTGTGTCCATTCAACTCACATACCCAAGGACAGTTAAGCAAGCATTTCTATATTTATGACGTCCAATGAGGGTAAAAAGCAAGCAAACAGTATCTTTATAATATTTTAACTGGTTCTCTTATTTTGTCATTTTTATAAATGGTTTATTACTTATTTTGTTCATCAATATTTGCAGTTCTCAGCTGAGAGTCATCTAATGAAATCTACAAGTGAATTCTCACTTTCAACTGTTCACTATGACAATCTTTTAGATCCCATTTCCATGGAAACAAGCTGAATGATAGAAATACAGAGAGTTTTAAAAGTTTTTAAAATTCCTTTATACTATCTCCAGTGAGATGATCTCCATAGAAATGAGATCAGAAAGGTCTAAGCTAAGAAACAATAGAGAAGGACCTGTACTTGGCATGCAAAGCTGCTGGCTCCATCTGCAAACGCAGATTTGAACACCTAGCTGGTGTAGCGGCATTCAAGCGGAACAAGCTATACTACATAACAATTGCAGAAAAAAACCTTCTTAAATTAACATGCTTATAAAATGAACATTTTAACACACACACAGTTGGAATTTAAAACATGACACTGAAAACAGCAAGATTAACAACTACAGAATTACTGTAAATTAAAGGTATGAGTTAATATTTTTTCCCCGTTTCCTCTAACTTCTTTTTCTTTGCCTCCACCTTTTTTCAAGATCTACAATTCTGTATGTGAAAATAGATGCTCAGACTACCAAAGCCCAATAAGACAAGTGATAATACTGAACTTAAGAAATATGCCTATTTAAAAGAAAAGAAAAAAAGAAATAAAAAAGGCAGACAATACTCCAAGTACAAGTTGGCATAGCAAACAAAACAAAACAGCAATTAAACTATTATGATCTTACATTTTTAAATCAAGCTGATTTAAAGTTGCTTAGGGAACACATAAATATATAGCATGAATTAAATTAGCTCTGCAGAACTATAACAATTGCAGCACAGGTTTAAAGGAAAATATGACACCTGTTTTCTACATAGGCAGCAGCATATAGGCATGAACTACTGACAGTCAGTGGCAAACCCCTTAAAATCTGTAGGAATAAAAGGGAAGAACAAGATCAGAATTTTTAAAAAGTTACATAAATAATAACTAGGGAAATAGAAACAACAGAATACAGGAAAGAGAGCAGCAGATTATTCTGTGTTCTCCAAAAGCAAGCACTGATATATCTTGGGCTGTGGAACAACTGGTCTATGGCTGAAGCGGCCAGGACAATTCAGAGAGCTTTTAATGAACTCAAAATATGAACTGAAAATTCAAAATTGTGAGATGCTTTTCTGTTGTTTACATGAAGCACTGAATACTGAACAGCCACAAGGATGAGCTGCTCCAGATGATCCAACTTTGCTCTGGAAACTGTTCTGGTTCATATGAATGTTTTCTTCAGACTCTCACTTAGGGATTAGACAGTATAGGATTTTGGGATCAGAAAGCAAAATAGGACAACCCTGCTGTAGTTTTGTAGAGCACACTGTGGCTGTTCCAAAAGAAAAGATAGTCACCGGTCCTGAAAGTGGACCTTTACGCAGGAAAGACTGAGATACCAAGAAACCACGTTGATGTTTCAAAACATATAATCTGATGTAGGGCTCAAACTACTGAGGCATTCAATCTGTTTGATTCACCAGAATCTAGACAGTAGTATCATAATACACCCATGAAAAAGTTACTCATAGAATAATGTTTCTGCTGTCTGGATATGGCACAGAAAGTATAAAACAGGAGCCAGAATAATAACACTACACCACTTCTTCCATTCTAGATCATAAGGCAAAGCACATTCAGAAAAGGGGTACATAAAAATGAAAAGAAAAACAAAAAAAGAATTCACACATACATGCATATACATGAAGGCTGTTTATAACAAACTGATATATAATCGAAGCCAACCATTAATATATAAAATGCCATTCTTAGTACTCCAGAACAAGACCATTGTTTCCCTGAATGCATTATGGACTATAAAAGATTCATTAACTTGCATGAAGGATCTGCAAGGATAGCATGACAGACTGTCATTTTCTCTCTAAATGAGACACACTAGTAGAATCTCAGCAGGTGGTGAGAGATGCCACAATTCAGTGATGAAAAGTGCTGCTGATCACCTTTCTAGGGTCATCATATCCTTATGTAATGCAACACTTCCCAACGTATTCAGAATTGAATGGAAAGAGAGCAGAAAGTCTACACCTCTTCCAGATACTATAGCTCTTAGCACTCAATCCTGCTGCATACCCTTCAAAATCTGTCTGTACACCATCTCTGGGGCTTGTGCCATAGCTTGCTGACCTCTGTCTTACAGATGAAATAATAATAATAAAATAAATATATAAATAGTGTTTTACAGGTATCTGCTACTAGAACAGAGTTGAATGTATCATGAGAGCTGCCAGCAGCTGCGGAGTACCTCTGCTAAGGCAAAACACTGAATAATGCTGATGTTGGCAGGTTAACTCAAACAAGAGGCTAGCAATCCCCACTTAGCTGAATGAGATTTATGGGATTAACTAAGAATACATGGAGAATGTGATAGCTCTAAACAGCAATATTTACATGATGAAATACATGGGTCTGTTGTGGACTGACGTGTGTATGTAAGAAACAGGCTTTGTCCCCCATTAGTAAATAAGAGATATCATGACTTAAAATGCATGAGGAAGTGTAAGAATTTACACCTGGAATAAGACAAACAACTGAGAAGAAACTACAACTAAAACATAAATAAATCTGACTGTAGGTATAATTCAGTCAGGCTCCAATAGATATTAGCTGTTAAATAGTAATGTTTATTTGCTGCTATGTTGCTTTATTTCTTGACTATAGGGAACTAGAGCAATCCTGGCTCTGCCTCTTCTAGCACCTAGTACGATCAGAGTAGCTGGAAAGTTCTAATACTGCTCAGTAAAGACACTGTGCTGGGTATTTTGGTAATGCTCCACAATAGCTGGCTGCAGGTGGCCTGGGGGAACTTGCTGGATCTCCAAAATAGCAGAGATAATGTTACAGTAAACGTTTGCATGTCCACTTCCCACACACCTCAACCCTGCAAATTGTTTCGGCCTGTAGAGAGCCAGAATAACATCAGGGCAGGGAGAGACACTTGGTAGAAGATATTCTCAGCCCTCGGCCTGAGAACTGACCTTGTCTACTTTTATGATTTAATGCACACAGTACTGAGTCAAATGACTGACTGCTTTTACCAGTTAACATGTTCAAATACCGTGCATTGCATCATCATAAATCTGACTTAAATGCACAAAGTTCCAAATATTAGTTTCTTTTTTCTTGCTTTCCAGGCTTTGAATCTTCAATTCTGGTATTTGAAATACCTCTTCAGCAGTGGGAAAATCTTCATTTGCCTTTACAACTCAAAGAAGCAGAGCTTTAACTGTATACCACAGAATCACAGCTAAACATCAGTCCTGGCTATGCACACCCAGAAACTCAAGAGTTTCCCATTTTCATTTCCTGGCTAATCACTCAGATAAAAAGCATTTCAGTACCAGTGATGGCAGAAACTATAAATACCTCACAAGTTCACAGTTTTCCTGCTGAAAAGTGGTGCATCACAGAGTCTATTTTTACGTGGGCATTGGCATATTTAAGTTACTGTAATTCGCAAGCAGTCAAGGGGGTTAATATGGATGAAGTATGCACATATTTCTATTCTTCTTCCCATCTCTCCCCGATTCTTTCCTAAAGTCTTTAGTGTTTAAGAAAAAAAAATCTTGTCATTTCTGCTTCTTATTGAATTAGTACTAGTCAATTAGTGTTTTTAATTGAAACTATACCAAATGGAAACAATTAAAAATAATAATTATACAAAGCAGCTATATAAGGCTTTTAATCTCTGGAGTGCTTTACAAACACTAACACATTAATTCAAACTAAGACATAAAACTAAAGAAGCAAAACTAAAGATAATGAGAGGAGTGTTAAGTGACAGATCACTGATTTTTACCAGCATGCTCTGCAAGTTATAGTAATGAGGAGGTTGCTGTATCACTGTGGATGCCTTATCTGACACTACACATATCCACATGAACTGAAGCGATGCCACTTCAAAACTTTTCTGCAGCACAACAATGTTCCTTTAAGTACATTACTAATGGGCTCCTTCAAAACTGTCCTTCATTCCTCTGCAACTGTTGTGCTACCAGGCGAAATGGATCCTGCTCCCGAGGCACACCCCTGGCTGAAATACCTGCTACAAAACCACTGATGAACAACTGACAACACATCTTTCACTGATCACCTCATGCCTTTCACCATCGTTCTAACAAGTGATATTGCTATGTACTGATAACCTTTCATGACTTCATTTCATTTCCAAGCTACTTATCCCTTCTGAGCAGCATATTGAAGGGGAAAACCAAGATTAGAGCTATGGGAACTATTAAAGGTAAAAACTTGTATTTATTGGCTTGCAAGGGATCATGTTGATACACTCAAGTGAAAGCCAAAAGCAATGGCATCGTATCCAGCCGTTTAGCTGACCTCAAAAGTTCTGGAAATAAAATCTGAGAGGCGAACAGAAGAACCAATCACTGGAAGGGGAACAAGCTGAATAATATCAATAGCAGCTCAGTTTATGTGCATGCAAGTTCCGAAGTTTATTTGCATATTCTCTCTACATGCATTACAACTTTACTCATTTTCTAGGTTGAATCAGAGCAGTGCATAAAGATTCTGCAGAAAAATATCCATTACAGGTTAGAAACATTTTTAACAAAGTGTCCAAAATATGTCTACAAATAAATACCTAAAAATCGTAAGCCATTTTTTTTTAAAAATAAAACACTATCCATATCAACCTTATGCATTTAGTCTCTGAACTCTGGAGCAGGAACAGATAAAAACAAAAGGGGAGGAGAAAGGAAAACAAAACAATAACCAATATTTTCCAGCAAATCAATTTGTTCATGCTTCCCATATAATGCTTATTTACTGGGAGCTTGTAAAGTAGTACTGTCTCTTGGGGGAGCCCAGGCTCAATCATATTCCTTAAAATGTACTGGAAGAAAACAATCTGCTACCCTTCCCCAGTGCTCCTTCTTTTCATCCCATTTCAGAGTGCACAAATGGAGGAAGCATAAAGCTCTTGATTATCCTATACTACATACAAGCTGTATCGAAAATACTCCATTCACTAGAGTACAGCACCATCAGAGCAACCTCTTAGACATCTCTTTTCTACATTGTGCTGCATTCTTCAGATATGTCTGAATTAGAAGAGATATGAACTATGATGTAAGTTATGTCATCTTTCAGCCTCCCCCTTCCCATTACTCATATCATCAACTAGATAAAAAACAAAGATACTTTCTAAATCAATTTATGGTAAAGCTAATGACAGTAAAGGAGAAAATTTCTTTTTACTCTATCTTGGTTTATTGTGGTAGACAGAATAATGTTTCATATAGATTTATTCATAAATTCTTAGTAAAACAGATCCTCTGTATTCTTTGTGTTGCACGCACAACTTCAAATTACATGGGTACATTTTGAGGACCGTTTTGTTTATGGCTGCATATTGGGCAGAGTAGGCCAGGCTCTTAGGTAGGTTTGCAATTGCTTTAGGTTCCCTCAAATTAGGGAGCAGCTAGAAGGCATTACTTCCTGTGATAAGACACGTACAGATCTTCAACACGTATCTTTTTCTGTAGGTCTTTTCAGATTTCTGAAGGAAAAACCTCTAAAGAGTGAGTTGGAGAGATTTATCAAGTTATTTACTCTATTTTTAGTTCACTAAGCACTGGTTGGTTTTTTGTTTTGAAGAACACATAATTCCCCCTAAGACACAGCAAACAAACTTTGGCTTTCCAAAAGAACCTTGCCTGTAATATGAGACATCACTCACCAATGTGGGCAACTCTGTTAGGAGTGTATCCTGATCAAGCTGGCTGCAGCTTCCAGGAAACCATTTCTCAGTGATGAATGAAGGATGTTTAGGTCTCCATCTTTTATCCCTTTGAAGGGATGGGCTGTACACAGAACTAAAAATAAAAGGTAGAAATGCCCTACCATATGAAATAATTTACCTCCACTGAATGGGAGGCCTAATAAAGGCATCTTCGCTGTACAATCTTACTCTTCTGTGTCAGAGATTTTGAAGCTTCTTCAGAGACTTCAGGTTCTATAGAAATGAACTCCTTCTAGCTGAAATAACATTAAATGTCACAGCCTTTAACTTATAAGTATTTGTTTCAGTTATATACCAAAATAAAACCAGAACTTGAGTTTAAATATTTCTAGCCATCCAGTGTTAGTGTTGACAAACAAAGTCAGCACGTGATCACCTCACAATTCACCCTACCAGGTGTTTCAAGATCTTCTTGTGAGCACGGACCACATGGCTGCTTCATGTGTCTGTCTAGCACAAAATTCACAAGGGAATTTATAAGGCTGAAAATCACAAGTCAAAGAGAAGTTAGTAAGGAAAAACATGTAGCAATAGCAAACTAATACTTATGCAATTCAGTGAAATGCTGAGTGCTTCAGTTCAAGAGCGACTCCATATTTGACAGAGGATAACAAGCTTGAACCACAATTTTCATTTTAAAAGCACACCATTTAGGGCAAAGATAGGTAAACTTGAGATACTTTCATCTGCTCTTAACTCTAGGAGATACTTAAACATATGTTGATCATTTTTAGCTTAATTCCCTCCCCCCCCCTCCCCCCCCTTTTTGGAATTTATAATATTTATCCTCATGTATATTCCAGATTCTGCAATTGCAAGGGTAGCAACTGACTTCATTAAGTACAGTAAGATTCTTTCACCCAGCTGAAAGCTAGAGCAGTATTTGGACCCCACCATAATAATGTAGTTTGCAGACATATTAAGCAGCTGCAAGCTAATGACAAGTCACTGCAGCTGTGGGTAGTCATGGAATGTCAACTACAGGTCAAATTAGACATCAGATTCTTTTATCATTTACCAAAAGAAAGATTACACTTTGCCTACTTATCAATAACTTTCTCTTTCAGGGGGAAGTTTGTTGTGACAACTAAGAGAACAATACTTTATTACATTAGAGTAGGACACAAATGTTGAGATGTTAGCCCAATGTCCCTACTTAATATATTGCCAGCCAACAGGATGTCCTTTTAACATGAAAATAAAACCAATTCATGTATGTAATTGCTGAGCAGCAAAAAGAAGGAAGTGATTTCTTGGCATGTGTCTTCACAGGGTTTTTTTGGATGAAGGACACTAGCAAGATTTAGGTTTTTATTTAGAAATTCTACATCAGTAATGGTCTTCACATACTTATTAGTTCCATGAGTATTTGGTCTAATTAAGAAACACTAAAGAATGCTTTAATAAAATTTAGATTAATATCATTGAAAGAATGCACATCAGAAGCAGGAAATTTTTATAGAATATTACTAAAAATCTTTTAACTTATTTTCTGTAGACTGAGATAAATTTTTGCTACAAAACACACTATTTTGCAGGGGTTTTTTGTTACTTAAATTATGCTTTTAACTGATCCTACAGTTTTATAGAACATAAATGTTGGAATATTCATGGGGCCATGGGGAAGTAAACAGTACAATTCACCTTTAAAGTTATGAAAAGAAATCCTGTTCGGTAGAATTAAGAGGTCCTGCAAGAACTGAAAGTCCAAGGAAAGAGAGGAAAAGACAACTTCATGTTCAGTTGTTATCTTCTTATTTCTGTTACTCCAGGACTGTCCTCGGGACCACAGCAATGACTATCTGCACTGCGGTATATGATGTGACTACTTTCCAAGCATAGTATTTAGTCTAAGAGATGGTCTTCAGGAAGTTTCCAAGAATCTGGCTCTTGATAGCATATTTAAATAGAGGATTTCATAATATAAGCCCGAGGCATTAAAAAACCCCCAATATCTGACCATCTAAAACTGTAGGACTAACTACCATTTTTGCAGAGGCAAAATATCTATCACACTGTTGAGTACATAAACCATTGTCATCAAATGACTGAACATATAATAGTTTATATTAGCATTATTTACTTTCTTATTGCAGAATAATAATAATTGAGAAATAGAACACTCCCAGTTTCCTAAAAATTGACTTATTATGATCAAATTAGAAAGCTGAGTTCTACAGAATGCAAAAGAAACCACAAGCAACATTTCTCCCTTTTTATAGACATGACCTTGCAAACTTCAAAACTTCCTGACTTTGACTTTTCTGTATTTGGGATGAGACCTGGGAACACAGCATCTCCCTACAAACCCTGCTTATCCTGAAGAGAAAAATGGGAGCCTCTAAGAAAGGAAAAAGCCAGGATCAAAGTCTCCTCATGTAAAGGAACAAGGGACTGAGACTACCTGAGAAGGAAGACACAACCCAGAGGAGATAGAAAAAAAAAACCCCAACATATAAAACTATAGACACCAGAGATCAGTCTGTCATTCCTTCATCACATTTTTCTCCCCTTCATATAAATCACAACTATGTGGATGGACATAGACAATGATCATGTATGATTGAAACAGACCGTTTCTATTAACTTCACATTTTAAAAGTTATATTATTTTTGCTGAATAGTATTTGTTATATACACCCACTCAAATTGCAACTTTTTCTTCCATACCCTATCAAAGCTCTTTAATTCTCATGAAGACACCTATCTTAAGATTTCTGCTCTTATTTATCAGATACAAGAGGCTTACATGTAAACTACAGGTCCAAAAACCAAACACTGTGATAGATAATGTGCTAATCAGTCTCATAATTTTATAATAATCACTTTTGTTGAGACTACATACCTGTGAAAAGTAGTACTTCGTGTGTTGAATTCAAGTCCTTTGCCACCCCCCACTGCCCCCCAAAACACAGTACATGTCTTCCCTAATTCTTCCTATTTTGCTCTTCTGCTGAAACATGAGATGGAGGATAGTCAAAAGGAAAAATGGTTTTGTAGATTGATTTATACCAAATATTTACCTGAAACCCCGTCTCAAATTTGCAGAGCCCTTTCTTGAAGCAGGCATGTTAAAATAAATAAGCATTCTTTTGTGTGTGCATCTGTTTTCTAATGAGAGCTGATGTAGTAATTAGTGTGCAGCAAGCTGGGGCAGTTTAATATACTTTCCTCTTTGTTTCTATCCAGCTTTATAAAAGTTTCATTCATCTTTGCCACCAACAACAGGAAAGCATTACAATATGTATAACAAAGTAAATAACAGCACTTAATAACAATATAACACTTTCATTTTAATTCCAGTATTAAATACTGGTTTCTGAAAAGAAACAGGCTACTTTTCAGAAATGCTAATTAGTTGTTTAGTCAGACAGTTCAAGTAGGCTACCTACTCTGAAGTTCACCTTTTATAGTTGCTGCAGATGAGAAGTATCAGATAAAATTTGGGGGAGAACATGTGAATTTGTTGTGAGAGGAAAGAGTAACACAGTTGTCAACATTCACTTTTTTTTAATGCTCCGATGAGCCACTACATTGCTCACTGTTCTGGCCACAGCTAAAAAACTCGATCTTAGCATTGTAATTACAAAAATCAGTAAATGTTTAATCAAAACAGAAGACAGGCACAGAATGAACTGAAAGGTTGGATATAATACTTGAGGGTTTAGTAAAACTTTCTTTTTTCTTTTTCCATACCACAAACTGGCAAAACAACAATACATCCACACAAATGAATTAAAGCCTCCTCGAGAGTATGGTCTAATATTTTTGTTCTTTACATAGAGAAAAATAAAATTAATGTTTTTGCCATGAACTGTGATTTCTATATCCAACTTTATATTATATAGAAGAAATTTATTTAAAATCTGAAACAAATACCCACAATAACTTCACAGATTTCCTAATTCTTTACCCTGCATGTGTATTCATACATAAGCTTTGTATATGCAAAAAAGGCAACTGGAACCCAGGATTAGGAATGAAAATAAAAAATACTAACAGATTTCATATGAAAGTCACTTTCAGCAGTCTCTACCTGATAGGGAAAAACTATTTACTATAAAGACTGAATTATAAACAGTCTTACCCAAACACTTTTTTTACCAAGAATAAAACTAAGCTACTCTACAGAAAGTTCACACTGGGTCTAGAAAGTGCTGTAAAATTTCTGTAGCAACTCAAGAGCTCTTCAAAGTTAGATCCTCTTCATATCCTAATTCCTTCATGCAGTGTGTCAATAACACTGACACTGATGCTTGATAGCAATCTCTCTTTTGACTCCACTTCCCCCAAATATATTATATATTGTCAGTACTGTCTGTAAACACGGCTCTGTCATATTTGTCAGCCCTAGAGAGACAGAGGACTCTAAATGCATGTCTGTATTGGCTTCCACTTGCCCCTTCCTTGCTTTCTAGTATCCACAGAGTCATACAAAAGAGTTTTATTTAGACTTATGGCCAGGCTTTTTGTTTTGAGATAAAAAAGCAAGTAATAATGAGTAGAAGGTATAAAATGGTCCTGGTCCAAATACAACAAGATAAGTGACATTGTACTAAGAGGTCCTAAGGCTGGTCAGAAGCATTCGGGCCAGGGACTGAGGTTTTATAGCTACTCCATGCTTCCCAAATATCTTCTCTTATTCTGAGCAACTACCATCTCCATCTCCCCCTACTTGGGCTTCTTCAGGGTTAGGTTTTGAATGTTCTCCTTGGAGACAGCTTCAGAGTGCTATTCAATTATATATAGTACAGTGGAGTTGCCTGTGCCCAACGTTTTCAAATTCTGTTTCTACCCCCACCATACACACAAGCCAGGTGCAACACTCCTGGTTGGTTCCTCCTGCTGCACTGCAGCTCACTGCAGCTCAGTTGTTGGGGGCTGAAACAACTGCTGAGTCAGGGAGCACTCCATAAGTCAAATAACTTTTAAAATATTGACTGCTCCTTTCTGAGTGCATTCCTGTTGCGGAAAAGGTATTTTTCATCATCTCAGCAATATGATTTACAGTAAACTGTAATAGCATGACAGAGTGAGAACATGGAGAGGTACAGCAGAAGCAGCTTGGGGCATAAACTTTGCACGCTATCATTGCTGTCAAGTTATCAAGAAATCCCAGAGTGAGCTGCTACTAAGAGCTCATTGCCCTTTCTTTTCAGATGTTATCATGGTGTATGAACTAGCCACCTGACATTTCTTTTTAGCACTGGACCTCTGGAGCACTAATCACACACTGATTTCTTTATAAAGAACATTTTATTAATTCAATATTATATGACTATTTATACATACAGTAAAAATATATACAGTATAAACACACATACAGATCTTATGATAGTGAACAAACCATAGTAAAAAATGACATACTTTTCTCATAAATTGAACTGCAGGACTTGGAAATATTTTCTCTCAGCGTTCTAGCTCCCCACCCCTACCAGAAAAATCCACTTACTTCCCTGCCAGTTTTCCACAGAAACTTCATCAGGTACGTTGATAATGCGCACAGTGGGCCCAGTAACAAGCTGCTTTGCCTGGTGATGCATCTGTGAGCAAGTCCCCTGCTCCATCCACTGTTTTTGAGGCTGTCGAGCACAACAAAAGCCTCCCACAATGCATTCTGGGTGCAGGCAAATACCACCAGCTGTGCCTCGACTACAACCTGCAGATCTGAAAAAAATTCAACCTAACAAGGGCTCTGGGCACGAGCTCCCACCTTTCCTGCTGCTTCCTGCCCATGGTCAGCATCTGCCTTGAGGGTCCAACAGGACAAGGATGACCCCACCAGTCTAATGCCCCTTGTTGCCTTTTTAACGGGTGCTTTCTTACAACTACTGCCTGAGCACATTGGTACCAAGCACTTATAACTAAACAGTTGCAGGTGGGAGAATGACAGGCAGGATGCCAAGATGACAGTCAATGTAGTGAATGTAACAATAAAATAAGATAATAGTCTCTTGTACATAAAACAACAGCTCTTGAGTCAGCTCAGGTGATTCAGAGGCTCTGCTGGGAAGCTTAAGTAAATGCAGGGCTAGAAAACTGAGCAAAAAAATGCTTAGTAAGGAACTCCACATTTGGCATCTTTGAAATCAAGGACTTAAATTTTTATTTTGTCTTAACTGTTGCATTTTGCCTATGCTTTTTTCTCCTCCTGCATTCAAATACCTAAACAATATTTTCTGAAAGTCACATATGAAAGTAAACTTAAAATCTGTTGTGCAGAAACTCTGTTTGTGGGCTTATTCTGTTGATAGGACCTGCCTTGTTGAAATTAGTAGGTACTTAGAACTGAATTATGTATTTATGTAAAGTTACTCTATTTCAAACAGAGCTGTCAAAAAAAGTTTTGTTGGAACAAGCACAAGTACACTGCATAGTTTCTTGTTTTTTTCCAGCTATTTGTTAACTTATATTTTCCCACAGAATATTTGGCCTTTACAATTGCTGTTCTGCTGGAATACTCCAACAGAATACCAGCAATTCCTATTATGCTATTATGTGTTGTGAACTGATAGCACTGCAAGCAATATTTAATACAAACTAAGCCCCATGAGTCTGCTGGTTTAGTTTTTAAAGTCAGCTTTTGCTTACTGTCAACATTATATTTCGAAATGGTTATTATGCTTAAAAGAAACAGAGTAATCTTTGATAACACTGATAACACAGGCTTCACCCCCAATAAAGTCTTAAGAAAGTCACAGGAGCACTGAAGACAATTCTAAGAAGCCTTTCCATTTTTAATCTTTCACAACAGTGTGCTTATGCCATTTAATTTTTGCACTCTAAGTAGAAATAAAGTGTATTACACACCTGTATTTAAATCTTAGTTTGAGGTATTTTAATCTAAATATTTAAATCTTAATAGCACTTTATACAGGAACCTTTAATGGAGGGAAGACTGATGTCCACAAGAACAAGGATGAAAACTAAAACCAAATGAATACTACCTATTCTCAAAATAGGGATTATAACACAAGGTCTCATTATGAGTACATTCCTCATCCCAGCAGGGACACAAGAGTTTATGCTAGTATAGATCACACACCCTACAAATTGTGTCACAGATAATTTTTTTGTAGGCAGAAAGAGTTTGAGTAATATTGCACAAGATTTTAAAGCACCCTGTGTTAACTAAAATATTTTGGAGGAGAAAAATCACCAGTGAACATAGGAAACAAGGTATTATATGCATGCTAGGGTTTATTTATTCAAAACTTGAAAAATTATCAGGGCTGATTTTAAGTACACCCTCCCAAAGTGTCACTGAGTTCTTAAGACGAGAGAGAAACTGATGTTCTGTCAGATGACTTTAGCATGATAGCAGCTACTTACAAACACTTTCCAACTACATCTATTTTCCAGATTGCACAGTACAATGTAAGACACTATTTTTTTTTTTAAAAAAAAAAAAAAAAAAAAGGGCAGGAGAGGAGGCAAGAATGGCTAGGTAACAGTCACAGTGCAAAGCCCCAACTGCTTCAGCACCCTATCCCTAGCAGCACCAAATAGTAGATTCATAGCAAAATTTAAGGACAGGGTAAACAGACAGGGATACTGCTCCAGATTACTGTACAAGCCTCCAGCTGTCTCAGACAACTTGTATATCTTTGTAGAAGATATCAAAGCAAAATTACAATCTGAAACTACAGTAGAGTTAGAGAAGAAAAAATACCCACAACAAAACCTAGAGACTACAGAATACAAGAGCCTTGATTTGGCTGGATGGATAAAACAGTTAAATGCATAGTTGAATCTCGTGGTTTTCCAAGTCTGCCCTTATCTACCTGGCTAAGCAAAGATGAATAGTACTGTCAAAGATGAATAGGACTGTCCCAAGAACACCTTTTCCACTTTCCTTCAGTTCACATTGAAGTCAGTGTATCCATGTGCTATAGTTTCAGTGAAAGCAGCTTTATAAAATAGCAAAAGCAACCAAAAATTGATGTTCTCATTCAGAGATTTGTTTCCCAAGCATACTTTAAAATAAAAGAAAGTCTATTCTGCTTTACTCTTCTGAGCAAAAGAAGTCATCAGCATTTTGTCTTATAATATTCTCATATGCATGTTTCTAGGTAGAGGTGGTGTAAAAAGCACATAAGGCATGGAGAACTAAAATATTTCCAGACTAGTTTAACTTGCTTTTGCCTTCCCTTTCTGTAATGTATTTTGTACCATGCAGTCTTAGCCTTAAAATTCTGCGTATATGTTACAGAGAACTTTTCATAGGAAGAACATTGTTTTAAGTTCCTTGACTTCTGTATGCACACAAAATCAGAAGAATAATTACACTAAAAGATCAGTGGTATTTTCTGTAGCATTTCACTTTTTGACGATGATGAAGACAGCTTGCATGCATTTGTACACACAAGAACAGTTTGCGTGAACAAACGTTTGAATGAGAATTTTCAACTTGCATGGATTATAACACAGCCCTTGTTTAAACAATAAATACTTACTTTCTGCCTTTAATTCTGAAAAGCTCAGGAATTTATCTCCTGGGCAACCTTCCTGCGGTAACTGATACTACCCCACCAAAAATACAGAGAGTGAAGTGCTTCCTTACACAAAGAAATGACTCTCACTTTGGGCTGCACAGGCTATGTGTGTGCATGCACAGGTAGCACCTGCAGATGCTAAACACCAGCATTCCTGTGTGTTGAGCCAAGAGACTACCTGGTGTTTTTAATTAAAATGCAGTCAGCTGAAAATCATTAATATTGCCAGAGAAAGAAAAACAACCTTTACTCTACTGGGCATGGATAATAAAGTTTTGGGTTTTTAACTCACTGAGCTCCATCTGTGAAGGTTAAGATGAAGGTTAGCTCAGAGAGGATTGCAGCTCTATTTTGTAGACCCTGCAGTTGCATATCAGTCAACCCTTACCTCCACAAGCTGAATTACAGATTTTATTACAAGATTACACCTGTATTTTTTTTTCTTAGAAATTAACATTACTTACTCTCCATAATAGAAGCATGCCTATAAAAATGTAAATTTAAGGCAGACCATCTAAATAGAGCATGCTTAACTTCAGCATACCCTCCAGCACTAATCTTGCAGGCCTCTAATAATTCTGATAATGTAAGAAAACTGCAATTGATATTTTGCATAATGGAAATAAACTGAGGCATCAGTATTATGATGAAGACTGGGGGAAAAGGTAAAGATACTTATACTTAAATATATGGTTTTAATTTTAATTTTTTTCATTATGTTAAAATTATTTTTTATTCCTTTGTTAAATGTGCTGAGGAAAAAAAAAATCTCATTATTAAGATTCACTATGTACCACTCTTGTCAGGGATTTGTCTGGGGCAGGGGGGGTATCAGTGCATACCTGCAAATTCTCTTATGACAGCAAGGAGTATGTGTCTCAAAAACTGAATGAACAGAAAGTTTTCTTTAAATGTTCAACACCCACAGAATTTACTTGGATTGTCACTGACCCTTTTTCCCCCCCAATCAAAATTATGTTATAAACCTCACTCCAGCAATAGAAAGATTGTAATTAGAAGTTGCAAAAAGTGTTTGAAATCCAAGAGGCATACAAATGGTAGTTTCTCATACCATTCTTGTAGTGTAAGCTTTTTCATTACTCTAAAAAAAAAAATATATATATATATATATATATATATATATTTGTTCAAATTGGGTTGGAGATGGCTCAAGATGGAGCAAATCCATGATGTCTTCTGACATGAGGGTTTCAGGAAACAAATTCAAGAACATTGTACTAAAAGACAGATCCAGAGTCATATCCTCTCATTCTTTATTTTGGTGATGTGGCAACAGGAAAACAGCAATCTGTTGAAAGCTGGAAGAATAGTCTGGGATTGAAGAGCTCAACTACTGTTTAGGAAATACTGATAGTAGCACTTGTGCTGCCACATTTCTCTGGAACAACTGGGCAGTATATTTAACCTCTTTGTGCTCTAGTTCCCCCTTCACTAAAACCAGAATGCTTTGGGTCATCAGTCTGCAAGCAGAGAGATGTATGATTTGGGCCATAACTACAGTCAGATAGAAAATGATGAGTACAATTGTAATAGCAAGGTGAGAAAAGTCCAATCAGGGATATATACAGATGAGCTTTTCAAAGTAATCTTAAAAATATTTAGGAATTTCAGACTACCCAGTATCTAGCAGAGTTTAATTTTTCTTAAACACAGCTACTACAGAAATAAATAACAAATCTGACAATGTGAGGGTAAGAATTGTTCCAAATTCAGTATATTTAACCACTATAAATATACATGTGCTTCTGCACCTGTAGATCTTCGGTCTCTGTTTACACAGATTTCCTGTTATAGAATGCATGTCTCCCCACAAGAGACCCTACAATCTCAAAGCCAACACCATCTCAGTTTGCTTTTCATTTATGAAAGTCTGTTCTCCCTTTATTTTTTTGAAAAGAAAGATTCCTTAGTCTTTTCCTTATGTTAATTTATTTCCAATTCAAACTGTTGATCCTATTTTATTAGTCTTGGTGAAGAATATTCTGCATTTTTCACAACCACAGGGATAAGGCTGCTTTATAGAGCTGGCTAATATCATATGATCTAACAATTCAATTACTTTGGAATGTGTCTTACTGATTAATAAAACCTTTTACAGAATTTGGTATTTCATCTGTATTCATAAACTGACTCTAATGACTTTCTTAATTCAGCAAGCTATGCAACACAGACAATCAATAATTTATGTTAAGATATTGTCAATTTAATTTTATTATTAAAATTTGATAATATTATCAGAGTTTTGTCTCATTCTAGTCTGGTTTTTATAATTAAATTCTACACATCTACAGGCTAAATGAACTGGGCAAGAGAAGCAGATGAAATTTAGTACATTCTGGCCCCTGCAGAGAAATCGGGGTATTTTCTTAGAAAATCAGAACAGACTTGGTAGTATGCTCATGGAACTGCTGTGACACCAGTTAACATGAAGATGCACAGCATGTCATTTAAATAAACCATTACTTTTGAGAGCATACCATTTTTCAAAATATGCATTTGTGTATAAAATTACAAAAAGACATACATCAGTGTATTAGACTCTCCCAGTAGCATGGGCTAATATTCATACTTGTAGAGAAGTGCCCAGAAGAGTCTAAGTGAACTTCTCAAAAGGGCTGTGAAGCTCAACTCAAAACTTGAGAGGAATTTGCTCGAGTAAAGGAGTTTAAATTCCCACTGCAGACTAAACCCTTGCTGCTTTCGTAGTAAGAGACAAAATTCTATTTTTCAATGGTTTGCTCTGAATTAAAAGAAAATCCATATTCAAATTAGTTTGAGATTGCTGTAACATACCAAGTAGATAAAAAACAGGCCTATTGATTTTTCTACCACTCAACTGGAAAAAACACAAAAAACAAACCAGAATTTTCTGCATGGAGCAATAGTTACCGAGTGCTCATCAAGCAAAGCTTGTCCCACAATTCTGTCTTCGACCACATACAGCACATGTAACCTGCCTTCAATAAAAACTACTCTTCTATTAGTTTTGTTATTGTCTTAACAAAACAATGTGGTCAGCTCATGCTCAGTTTCCAGATTCAGTACTCATATACCATCATCACAAAGATTACAACCCTTAACAAGAACTGTCCTTTTTTGTTTTTTAGAACATGTTTACTTTTCATGTTTTGTAGAGATACAGTTCACAACCATGCCTTACTCTTCAAAAGTGTATTTATTCCAAAATAAATATTTTACTTCACTTGGTGATCAGTCTGTCTCTTCCCTCCATATCACTGCTACACATGATATGTTGCTGATATTAGGAGTAAGTATACCTGTTCCAGTAAAAGTGCATATTGTTCATTCTTAACAGAAATATACTTCAAGATGACAGTTACTTATTTATTTCTAGTTCATTCAAAAGGTACTTTCCAGTGGTAAAACACAAATAGCACTTTCAAGGTACATCTAATGTAGGTTTTACATTACAGCGCAAGGCATAAACCGCAGTCCTGCAGAATGACAAAATGTCTGTACCACTTCTTTATTTAAAAGGAATGTTCCTGAACAGAATCCAGAAGACAAGATGAACGACAACTGGGATTCCTCTACAGCTGTTTGAAATCCCCTGCACCATTTCATATGTGTGTACTTCCCAGTGAACATTTTCAGATGCTCCCGATAGAGTTTCTGATTCTGGAAAAATTCCTCCAATTATAGAAATTGTACAAGTAATGAAAAAAAAAAGTTTTTAGCAATGGAAGTCAAATTGTAGAACAGTAAAAGCTATTATTTATATTTCTTATTCTCCAGTATAGGCAAATTCACGGTACAAAAGAGTCCCCTTGGAAACAAATCTAGAATAATTTCCTTTTAATTATTTAAATCTTACTTCAAGACTTTTCATTACAGTTACAAGTCAGTAGTTGCCTATCTGTGTAGAAAGAATAACATCAAACAAAAATAGAGCAAGTGTTAAGAACATTTTATGAAAACCATAACAGGAGTTAGCATTGGAAGCAATATGGGATAGGAATGAACACATGACATATACTTTCAATCCAAAAATCTGCTATGTTGTATGCCTGCTAAGTATGTCCAGGTATTCCCCACAAAAAATTAGTGCTTTATAGAAGTATGTGCTCCCTGGGCAGCCCATTCCAATGTCTAACAACATGCTCTGTAACGAAATGCTTCCTAATATCTAGTTTATACCTTCCCTGGTGCAACTTGAGGCCATTAACTGAGTAATAAGCGATAGGACAAGTAGTAGAGAGGCTCATCCCCAGCCCCCTGCAACCTCCTTTCAGGGAGCTGTAGAGGGCGATGAGGTCTCCCCTCAGCCTCCTCTTCTCCAGACTAAACACCCCCAGTTCCCTCAGCCGCTCCCCGTACGACCTGTGCTCCAGACCCTGCACCAGCTCCATTGCCCTTCTCTGGACACGCTCGAGTCATTCAATGTCCTTTTTGTAGTGAGGGGCCCAAAACTGAACACAGGAATCGAGGGGCGGCCTCACCAGTGCCGAGTCCAGGGGTCAGATCCCTTCCCTGTCCGTGCTGGCCACGCTATTGCTGACACAAGCCAGGATGCCATTGGCCTTCTTGGCCCCCTGGGCACACTGCTGGCTCCTGTCCAGCCGCCTAAATTACAGAGTACCTTTCACTCATTCTAAGATTCTGGCTGTATCATTTTGTTACTGAAAATCCAGAACTAGTACCGCAAAGCAAAAGGTTTGCACAATGTGTTGCCCCTTACTTAACTTTTCCATTTAAAGCACTAGGATCTAGCTCTGCACACACACACATATGGGTCTTCAGTCCATCATGGTGTGCATATAACACCATCTAGTTTTACAGATTACTCAAACTATGTGCCCACTTTGCTTGCTTAAAAAGCCTTACTAAACATGAGTTCAGTGAGTCTCAAGCAGGTTACTTATCACACTGAATAGTGTTTTCTAATATATTACAATTATCCCCCCTCTCTACAACCCACCAGCACTACACAGAGTAACAGTTTTCCTGCTGTTACGAAGTTCACCATGTTGCAGAAAAGCAGTAGTGGTCTGCATGACCACAGGGGGAAAAAAAGAAAATTGGAAGGGACATGTAGAAGTCACCTACTCCCACCTTGTCTACCCATCAGAGCAATCGGCAGATTTAGATGAGGGTGCCTGGAGCCTTGCTCAGCTCATCCCTGGGGGTGGGCATCCGACCACTTCCCCTCAGCACCTGCCCTAGAGTTTGATGGTGAAAAATTGCTGTCCAATTAAAATTTCATTGTCACAGGCTGTGACTATTGCCACTTTCCTGCTCTACAACCTTCTCTTATCTGGGAGAAGGCTGGAATTGGGTCCCCCAAGCATTTTCCTCTCCAGGCTGAACAAGCCCCACTCCTCAGCTGCTCCTTGTATGTCATATGCTTCAATTCCTTTTCTTGGTGCCTTTCAGATGGACTACTAGTTTGTCTATAACTTATTTCATGGACTTTTCAGTACATCAAACATTTCCCTTATCAAGCAATGTATAAAGTCAGCTTCTTCCAAAAAAGCTTAAAAGGTAGATAATCATTTCAATATCCAAGGAAGCCACTAAACTGGTAAATTAAGTGTCCAGGAAAACAGCTAGGCACTAGCACATCACTGAACTATTATTTTCTATTAATAGTTTCTATTAGACAATATTGTACTGTACTATTAATACTAACAAATTGTTGGAATGGTCCCTTGCATGTTTTGTACGTCTGAACACTCCCCCAGGTAACTACCAGGCACAATTTCAAGAGTTTAAAAAAAAACCCAAAACCAAAACCAAAACAAAACCAAACAGAAAGCTTTCACAGGCTGTTTTTATTATGCAGTTCGCACACAGTGACCCTCTTCTGAAGCTAACAGACTCCAAAATAGCTGCAAGTTTTTTCAATGAACATCCCCAAGCATTTACTGATACTGGTGTCTTCTATGCTTCCATTATCTTAAGGACTTAACCAAAGACTGGGCTTAGGTTTCTTTGGTTAATATTAAAAAAAATATACATTCACAGCCGATGTTTTGTGATAATCAAGAATAAAATCACTCCTCTTCCATCATCAATTGTGTAACATCCATATCAACTTGTATCTACACCCAGTTAAGTTACACCAGAGTGGAGAATCATACTACAAGTCACTCAGTGTCACTTTTGCCCTTTGCCACATACACCAGGGAATGTATTTCCACTGCATAGACAACTGATGATCCTCAATACATCAAGCAGCAATAATAAAAATCCTATCTTTTACTGTGATCTACTTTTCTGTAACTGTTTTGCAAACTGTACAGGTGAAATAAGACTCTACTTAGAACCATAGTAAATACATAGCATGTACAGTAAATACACAGGAAAATGAAGTTAGACAAGAGAAGATACCAGCTAAAGACTCTATTCTCAAGTTATGTGTTTTGGAAGATCACTTCTCTTTTTGATGGTAATCATGAGAAACTTAAAAATGTAAACACCATGAAACAAATGAAGTGTAATTAAAAGTATATCCAAGAGAACTTTTAGATGGCACTTTTTCCTCCTTAATGCCTACCGATGACTTCTATTAGCAATAAAGTAATTTTCTAGTTCCTAGGGAGAAATAAAGTCTCTAGCTGAGACTTTATCCAGGACTATAATTTTTCACAGAAATGTTAAACATAAAATAACTTTTAACATTATTTTACCAAAGAAATACAGTTAAAATGCTCACACTAAAGCATCTAACATTGAAAAGCTCTCCTTACAGACCATAAGAAAATAATCACAGGTAAAATATTCAAATAAGATTTCTCATTCCTTTACAGTTATGATACTGCTGAATATTGATTAAGATTTACTTTTATTTTTAAAATTTTAAAACTTTTTTACCTAGTAATTAAAGTGTAATTAGTGCTGAAGCAATGTCATACACCATTTTGTTTCTTTGTATTAAATTCCAACTCTGCCTACCCCTTTTTATTTTACTAAGATACTTGTGCATTTAGAATCAAAATATCTAAGAAGTAATTAAGTGTTGTCTTGTAAGTCTATTTCCATTTTAATTATTTTACAGTAAATGTTTAACATCAAAGTTTAAAAGTAAAATAAGACATAAGGAATGTTATTGTTCGTGTTCAAAATAAAGTTCTTCAAATCTCAATCTCATTCTAACATTAACTTTCTCCTTTTTATGATAATCCTCTATTTTCCTACTACTAGATATTTTTAAATTCTTTTGAACATTATTTGACATAATTGCTAAAATACTTTGCCTTAACAAAAAAAAAAAAAGCCAAGAAATATAGAAGTATGTGTTAGTTCACTTGAGAGAAGCAAAATTTTAATACAACACGGCAAGCCAGAAAGCCAATTTCATATTTTAAAAAGAAAACTGGAAAGCTATTTAACACCCACATATTATCAAAAAAGACAAAATAAAGACATATGTTTAATAGATATACAAAGGAGCTGAAAAACATTTCTTACAAGAAAGAGGCATATTTGTGGTAACAGAACAACACTAGTGTTTGGCCCCTGAGTTTCCTTTCCTCTCCAGGAAATTCTTGAGAATGCAATTCAGGGAGGCTTAAAGCAATATATGAATGCAACTGTCTTGAGTAAATATAATTTTTCCAACTTTTTATACTCAAATTTCTATTTTAACATTTCTTTTAAGAAGTTGATGATCTCTCTGTAAATAGCACCATTGCAAACCTCTGAAACAAGATTCTGATGTTGTCTTTACATACACAAGATTTCCATTCTGTGCTGCGATGAGGGTACAGCCATTGCCAAAATAAACAGCTATCAGTTGTGACATCTGAGTCTACATTTGTGCTTTCAGTTGTAGTGGAAGATGACTTTAATGGAAAGTCCTAAATGAACCATTCTAAACAAACACTTTGCTACAGTATCTCAAACCCTAACACAGTATTTTATAAGTATCCTAGAACAGGAAGAATGCTTTGATATTGGCTTGCTTGGAACAAGGGATTGATGTTTTGAGTCCTTCCTTCCCTAGTTTATTACTTCTTTTCTACACCAGACCCCCAAAGGAGCTTAACAGTTCTTCAGGTATCTTTAAAATTCACTGTGCATATTTAACTACTGATTTTAGGCATTAATTAGATATACCAAATCAAATGGTTAATGACCAGTTTGACAAAAGCTACACAAAAAGGTTTAAATCCCTTAAGAAAATATGTATCTTTTAAGCAGCGCAGTTGCACTGATATTCTAAATATTGATCATTTGCAGACAAAACAACAGAAAAGTAAATTAAGGTTTATTGGGTGGCAAAAAACTGACACTCTGAATCAATGAATCACTCTGTTACATTTAATCCCAATTGATTTGAGTAGTTCAGTACATCTTCCAAGCTTGTCTTTATGTCATATCATAAAGTGTAAGGCAAATGGAAATTTATTAAGCTATGAATCCTTTATTACTTAAATTCAATAAGCTCTAAATGGCTCATCCATAAATGGCAGCTCAAGTTCTCCATGTTTAAATTTTTTAATACAATAAAAAGCTGAATTGACAGTGTGGTCTAGTGGCAGCACCGTGTACTGCAGTAACTGAAACAAACCATTACTTCTAGCCCAGGGGAGAGGGGTAAGGCCACAGGGAGCATGGGCACAATCCAGCAGAGACTGAATGCTATCACTGAACTCTGGAAGCCAAAGATGAAGCTGCCAGACACAGAGAGAACAAAGTCCTCCCAGCAGAATTAAAATCTCTAAGATGTGGGGTAAAAACTAAATTATATATTATTTCCTGATGAGGAAGCAGCTGATCTGGAAGCCTCACTGAAATGTAACAAGGGTCAATGCCTAATGCCTACCAGCTGCTACAGAAATCCTCATCACAACCATTAACTACTGAAGAGGTGAAATCCTTATGATTAGACAAGGTAGCTGTAACTGGTGAGGTTTTGCAGATAAAACCGATATGAGAAACAGGCAGCATGGAAGCTCTTCAAGAGGTAGCAAGAGACCAAAGTGCACATCTGGAACATTTAAATTCCACACTGGACTGCTGCAGCTGACAAACAAGTATTGTTTTTACTTGGGTCCTGGACAGAGATTTAGCTCTTGCAATTCGCTCAAATGCAAACAAGCCAATTTTAAAACTAATTGCCTTTTGGGATCCAGTTCTAAATTAGTTTTCATATTCAGAATGCCTAATAAACAATATTGAAGTCCAACATGGAATAAGTTATAATACTTGGAAACACTGCTTGGTGTGATTCTGCAGTAAAATAGTACAAAACACTGTGTGGAGAAGTATTCTATACAGCATATTTTTGAGAATAATACTAATTAAAAAAACCCACACCAAAAAAAATCCCCCCACATTGTTTACTTCTTGGGAACATACCCAAGCTGACTCCATTGGAGCAGCAGCATTAACACCCATCATAGAAGCAGGGTCTGATGTAGACATTCTTCTCAAGGTGATCTTCATTCCCCCCCCCTCCCCCCTTTTAGAGAAGTGTTGAGGGGGGGTCTGGAAAACCGCAGGAAAGCCATATCAAATATTTTTTATAAGACTTATTTGGTGGGGCCCAGCAACTTTGTACTGTGCAGTAAGAATACTACTGCATGGCATCATGTTGGCATGGTCACCAATCGGTCCTTCTGTGCTTTTTCACGTGACTTAAAACAGTTTACTATGCAGCCATTGATATATGAAGATGAGGTAATTAATACACAGTAAAGGAGTTTAACTTCTAGTATCTGCTAAACACCAAATAAACTACTGAAAACTTTCTGTTGCATGGGGATATGTAGTATCAATGCTGAGTGTATGTTTGTCAGGAAAAAAAAAATTAAACCACTGACTGGAAAGACTCAGTTTTCAACTGAATGCTGAGCCAATTTTCTGTCGGACACGTCTAGGAACTGATTTGTTTTGTTATTAGCCTGATATTAAATCCATCTGTGGATATTTAGTTGAATTACAAGTTATCATGATATACTAAGAGGATGCAGGTCTCCCAGATTCTAGGTGAAATAAATTCTCATCGCAATGAAATAAATGCAAATTTTGTCATAACTTCGATATCCTAAAAAATTCACCCACAATCTGCTATTTGGTTTGGACTTGTTCAGTCTTCATAGAAATGTGCTTAAAATGAACTATATGTTAAATTCTAGACGAGCAACTCCACGAAGCTTTTCGGAAATTTCTTCAAGAATTCCTTCAGGGAATACATAAACTATCACCTATTTTACCAACAAAACAGTCTTCTCTGATTATAATGGCAGTACACCCCAGAGCCAAATAATTATTCTATTATATAGTGACCACATCAGGAAGGAAAGTGGACTGAAGTAAAATAATTTTTCTGCTGGTTGGCAAAATGAAATAATAAAAAACCCACACCCACTTTTGTCAAGTGACACAAGAACACTCCATTCACCCCGAAATGAATGGTGGATTAAAACAGCCAACCCTATTTTTCCTTTCACTTTTTTTTTTTTAATCTAGATCTCGTAAGTTATATATACTTTAAAAAAAATAAAGCATTGTTAGAACATAAGAAAGTAAAACATAGGTGTATTTTCAAAATTAAGCCCTTATGACACGCTCTATCTAGCCACGAGAATTTGCTGAATTGGACAAAGTAGTTTGAAGTCTGGATTATTCCCTTTAAAACTCTATGCTTAGTGAAAACCTTAAACAACAAATAAATCTACAGCATTAAGCTGCATTTTCTGTATTTAGAGATGATCCTATTTAAGGTTTGTTGGGTTTTAGGGGTTTTTGAAGCTGGATCCCACTTGCCATATTTATGTTCAAAAAGGAAGCTATATTCTGTTAGTCTTACAGCAAACATAAACCATTTTGGCTTCTGCTTTGCACACTAATATTTGTATTGAACTGTGGTTTTAATTCAAAGTTTTCTTCTTGTCTTGAAGCAGCTGGAAACTAAAATACTCACACTTGGATTGTTCTGTAGGTCACATTTGACATTTGATAAAAGAAAGGAAGAGTAGTTTTGTGGAAGGGATATTTATTAACAGTAATATTGAGAATCCAATTGTGTTAAGAGTAAATTACAGTATTCAACACAGAGTCTCCTTGAACATTACAAGTCTTCAAAACTTAAAGAATTTTGAAGGTTCCCCCCCAACTTCTTTATGCTTTTAACCTTAATAAAGTTTGTCAAATCCTGGTTAGACTGCATGCATAAAAATAATAAATGGTTACTCGCATTTCTAATAAAATAAATATGTAGATATTGGAAAAAGAATACTTTAGCATTAATTCACTGAAATACCAAATGTCACTGTAACATATGGAAAGAGGGCTTCAGTCTGAGATTTGTTTTCTGTTTAAATCTAAAACCAACAAAAACTAGCCTTTGAAATAAATATTATGCTATGCACAGAAGGAATAACATATCAGGTGAAACTTTAGTATATTTTAAAATCTTATTCTTTCTTATAAAAGAAATAAGAGATGGACAAACTGAAATGAATTTCACCATGACTAGATATGGAATGGACTGTTATCAAAATATAGCCCTCTCCTAAAATATCAGAGGAACTGCTAACCTAAAAAACGTGCAAGAGATCAGTGAAAGTGAACCTAGAAATAAATAATGGTATAGAATATGCTGTTAGCACCGTATATAATTTAATATGCTAAAACAGAAATTATATTCTATTCCACTTCAAGATCTCTTGAACATGAGTGAAATGCTTGATGCTGTGGGAATATTTGTATTTTATGATTCAATTAAGAACATAACTAATCAAAATTACATTCAAGAGAGACTCCTCTTCCTGTGGTTTGCATACAAACTCATTGCTTAGGAACACCAATATGAATACTGATGTTTAGATATCTTTCTATCTTCTATATATTGACTTCTACTGATTTTAAAGTAAATCCAAGTCTCCTATTGTTTTTTCCAGATTCCCCATCATCAGCTTTTTTATCACTCAGGAACCTGAAACTAGACATTTTTTTAGTTTTAACTGCCAAATCCTCATTTCTAGATTCACAACTTTATGTGTCTGATTATAACCACATCTGATCTTGCTGACTTATTTCTAATTTCAAGCTTTTTTTGGTGTGCTCTTCTTACCATCTTTTTGTCTTCTCCTTAGTCTGTAAACACTAGGAGAGCAATCATCATCTTTCTCATCTTTGTAACACACAAACCCCACTGAGACCTGATCAGTAACTAATACCTTTTTTGCAACACAGGGACACGAGCACAAAAAGTACTGTGGATTATTTTCATGGTCACCCTCTTACAGGAACAATCCTAATATAGCTTAACAAATTCACAAAGCAAGCCTGAGGGAAAAAAACAGACGGCTCTACACATCCTATATATACACCACTATATACTAAATTATAAACTAAAGCTGTCCTGTCTTACCAACCACCCATAGAGACAGAAAAAGCAAACAAGACCTCAAAGAACCCAAGATCCCTACTTGAACTGTAAGAAAAGTGCAGATACAGGCAAAACCAGATAACTCTGATACCATCTTGCTCCTCTATAATTTTGTAAGGGGAGTTTTGTTTTGTTTTCTTGTTGTTGTTGTTGTTGTTGTTTTATTATTTAAAAGTCAGCAAGTTTTACACAGAAACATATAACGATCAGGACGGTATCAGGAGTGGCTACTGATATTTTAAGTGTTAAAGATACAAACAGGACAAAAAAAGAATTCTTAAATAAAAAAGTTACTTTCAGAAAATGTTATTCAATTCAAACCTGCTTATTTAGGTTGATTCCAACAAAAGTCGCAAGAACATGAAGAATAATTTTAATTTGAAAAGGCTTTTTCCAGTATGGAAAATTATGTTAATATGCAGAATCACTTAAATATTTAAACACACTTAAAATGCAAAGAGTTTTTGCTCCTAGTTTTTAGATACATATATTTCTGGCAACTTTTCATTATGTGAAAATATTCATTGCTTTGCCTTTTCATTCTTTATAGGATTTTAATATGCTTTATAGCTCAACTATTCAAATTTTCCACAGGTCATAAATTCTACTTTTTAAACATCTCTACTGACTGACTTCAAGACTAGAATGAGATTTAGATTACTTGCATCACTTTCTGTCAATTACCCACCTATTACTTATTCACTTGAGCTATCCAGGTGTTACAGCAATACATTAATAATTTCTACATGAATTCCTATGCATTATTTTTCAGTTGCCACCATGACAAATAACTGTATCATCACCTCTGTCAGAACTTTTTAATCAGTAGATCTCAAAGGTCTTGGCAAAGAGTGAAAACACTCAGCAGTTAACACTGCTTCAGCAATTCATTACTTTATCACAGAGAATCAGCTTGTTATGGGATTAAAAAAACAAAAAACAACCAAACACCAACAAAAAATTGACTATTCTGTCATGTTAAAATGCTGCAAATATTCTGAAGTTCAGGAAGTTTTCAGAAAACAAAAGAACCCAATTGAAATATTCTGAAAAAGCTGATTTCATTAATGCATTGCTTCATAATGAAATAATTAAATATATAAAATTTTGTTCTTCATTCTGGTTTGAAAGATTTATCTTAGTATTCCTGCTGGTATGTGAATTCAATATGCCATCTACCACCAGCACCTCATTCTTGTGTTACAGATGAAAGAATAGAGAGACAGAGACACCTAGAATAATGGCAGAGATTGGAGAAGGCAGAGACCTGGTCTTCTATCTCTGCCAGGCTACATTACCTCCTGTGGGGGCCATTTACTTAAATGAACATGCACAGAATGCGTTTTCACATGCACAGCCATGCATCCATGGAAACTTGCAGCACAGTTATAGTAAGCACATTAAGACTACCTTACAGTTGCCTTCATGCCTACCCATCATAGCACTGAGAATTTTTCTCGAGATGTTATGCTATGAACCTCCTGCTCTGAACAGACACTTCAGATGAGCCCTCATGGGGATCCAACACCTCTGAGTACTCTGACAACATCCTTCCATCTCAGCTGTTCCACACACAAAAATTTGTTATTTCTACCCCTTCCCTCCAAAAAAAGGCAAACACCTTACCTCAGTTAACCCTTTAAAGAGGATATTTCAGTAATGGATTCTTATAATACACTTATTCACAATACAAAAGTGGGCATCTAGAGGAAATTTTTAGCAGGGTCAGAGAGGTATACATAGGTGCTTTTACAAAGCTTTTTTTTTTTTTTAATATTAAAATCCACCAGTATTGTTGGGCAGAAATGAGTTAATAAATTGCATCCATACACTTCAAAACACAGGAAGAACTAGGTAGCGCAGTATGGCTTAAGTAACAACAATGAAGTTTACTTCAGTTAGAAAAATTAAAAGGTAAGGTAAGGTCGAGTACAGAGCTGCAGGAACTGAATGTAGCTATCTCTGCCAAAGAAAGCAGAGTCAATATTAATAGCATAAAGAGAGCTAGAATGCTTTTGCTGTAGTTTTTACTCCAGCTAAAAGCCTTTTGACAATAGTTACGGGAAAGAGCCTAACTAGGAAAAGCAAGTTACACAGACAAAATTGTCAGAGGGCACCAATTAAAGAGAGATATTAACATAATTTCAGGAACTTCAGAAGCAAAGGTGTTGCCTGCTTGTATTCACGCATGGTAGATCAACTACTCCAACCCAAACTTCACACAGTCTACTAGCCAAAGCAATCGCTGCAGGAATTTAGCATTTCTCATCAAAAAAGGTTAGCTCACAGTTACTAACTGACAGAAAATATTTCCTCTGTGAAGGCAGGACACTAGTATCATACCAGAACTAGATTAGAAACTGAAGCAAAAACTTAAACTTACTAGGTGTTTATTCAGGATGGATCCAGACTTTGTTACCTACTGAACTGCAGTGTATAGGCACCAGTGCAATCTTAATAAAAACAACAGTAGGACAGGAAGGACTTATAATAGATGCTAATATATCTTTACAGAGCATAAAAACACTGACACATAAATTCTGAAGGAAGCTGACCTTCAGCTAGACTTTAACAGCAAAACATCCAAGTGACTCAGAAATAGGTCATGTAGCTAAACTGTGATTAAAATTCATATAAGCATCTTGGAAAAAAGAGGAAAGGAAAAAAAACCAACCTACTTATTCAGAAAAGTCAAATCACAGAGCTTTACCTATGAGAAAAATACTTACAAACACAACACTCTATTTACAACACTCATCGAACTTACCTAAATTGAAGAATTTTTTTCTCCAAAACCAGAAGCTCAGACTTGTTTCTTATAAAATTGTGTTCTAAATCCCCCTAACTACATCAAAAAACTTATCCCTGAATTCACCATGCGTCTTCCATCACCTTTGTCCCTTCATTTCTGTCCTTCCAGCATGGCCAGCTGCAAGCAATACTCTTGCTTGGGCTACAAATCAGACCTGCTAATTGGGGAGGTGTATCCCTGCCACTAAAAGCTTGCCTTTCTTACTCGCTTTGCAACCTTCAGTTTTCAGAAGACATGTAGGAATTGCAGATTGTTGAGACTTTCATCCTTTTGACAATGGGAAATTAGCTCCTTATCTTTCTCTCTGCTTTTGGTTTTCTCCACACAGTAGAACAATTGGCATGGTGGTAAAGCTAAACCAGCAGAAAATAATGAAAATAGAAACCCCTTCCCCCCCAGTTCAGTATTAAGAAGCTGTAGATTACCAGCTGGATGATGCTGTACTGAAGAAAATACATGCTCATAGGCTCTAAAGGTTGAAAGTTGAAGATACTGGCCAATTCATTGTACTTCTTGTAGTAAAGCTATTTGCTAGTTTTCTGCAACAGCAGAGCTGGCACTGCCTTTGCCTTCTGAAAGACAAAAGGGCCAAGAAATACATGGTAGCCATCTCTGATGAGTCCACTTGTACTCAGAAAACAGAGGTCAGGGTGCTCACAAGAAAAGGAGTAATAGATGATCAAAATACTACGACAACATTAAGTAGCAATCTCTGGAAATATAAAAGAGTCAAGCTAAAATAGAAGCAGAACAAATAAATAGAATTTGCTTTACCTCTCTGATTCACTCTCCAAAAGCAGAAATTAGTAAGTAGTTCTAGAAATCTATTGTGTGTAATGAATATTGAAAGTCAGAAATGGAAAGGTACATTCTTAGAAGCCCATCAGCTTGAGGGAGTAAATCACATCTCTGATTCCTTTTCCAACAAAATTGGTGACAAAGTTCCCTTTGAAAGAGCCTTGATTTATCTGTCTGACCAATTTTCTCCAAAAAGAAAGCTGTTATGTTAAATGTTTTTCTCGGGGAAATGCAATAAAAACCTGCTTAGGCAGTCACTAATATTTATGACAGATTATGACGCACAGAATTTTTTTTGAAATCCTGACAAAATTGCTACAGTTTTTTTCATCAATCTTTGAAGACTAATACGTAGCAAGAGCACACTGGATAATAGGTCTCTCATGAGCTACAGGATTGGTGAAATAGTGTAATCTAAGAATGGAAAACAATGATTATCCTACAAATTCATAAACCCATAGCTCTGGAAAAGCTTGTCTCAAGCAGTAAGTTTTTAATAAACTTACAGAGTGGGCAGATATTTCCCCTGAAGTATGATCAACATTTACAAATCACTACAACAAATGCAATCAGAAAATACAAAATAAAGTCTCGTGGTAACAAGCCACTCTCCAATGAGACTCGAACACAAGACTAGGAGATAAATGAGGTCTGGAAAATGCATGAGCAAGTGTAAGAAGACCTAGCTGGTCAGACAGGGAAAACACACATTTAATATGTGACAGAAAGAAAAACTTTTGCTGTATTTACAACACTGTACCAGAAAATAAGGAATTTTCAGGGCTCACTGGCATTAGTATCCAGATCATATCTGTCAAAAATAAGTCAAATAAATATTGCTGCATGCAGCAGCAAAGTGAAGAAAACTGAAAGCAAAATAAAAGAGAGCTGGTAAAAAAAAAAAAAAAAAGAATCAAGAAGTTTTGCAAACAAGTCTCTCAGCCCCTTATCTCACTGTTGTGCTGCAAGAAGTATACATTGACAATTAGAAGACTGTTCCTTTCTCCCTGCTCTGGAAAGCCTTAAAGGATGGTATTACTCTATCAGTAATACGAATAAATTGTACTGATTCTGGGTTACCAAAAAAATCAGTGTTACTTGGAACTTCGTTCTGGTTTGTTTGGTTAATACATTTTGGGGGACCCTTTGGCCAATTTTGTGTTAGATTCTCAGGCAGGACTGAAAAGTGTTTCATAAACCAGTAAGAATCCATAGCACAGGTTAAAGCAATCACACTGAAGCTTCACATGAAGGATGTTCTCAAAGCTAGTAGGCAACTCCTTCTTCCTTACTGAGAAAGCAAGAAGAAACACAGGCGGAGAGTGTGGTAGAACAAAAATTACATGCTTCATTAGCAAAGGCAGGAGAAAGGCAAAGCTTTGGCTGCAACAAAGAGCAATCATGAATCTACTGAGGCCTCAGTGGGCCTGACAACTCAAGGCATTGCTGGTAGAGTTTGTTCTACAAACACTGAGAACAAATAATGTGGCAGCAATTTGCCTTTAAAGCAGAGATTCCCAGAATGGACCTCTGTGGGGCTGCCCATGAACCACACGGCCATAGCATTTGTTAAATGAACGCACTCAGGCTCTCCTGCAATGACGATGCTATTCCCCAGGTCTCTGCAGTACATGGCTGAGGCCTCTCTTCCTTGGTTCCTTTACCCAGCTGCATGCTGACCCAGAATGCAAAACAGTCTGGCAGCCATCAAATTATACATTCACATGGAAAACTGAAGCTTATTGATCTGGTGAAATCTCAAAGATATCCCAGTCTGCAATGCAACCGGTGCACAACTGCATGGTACCATGTGATTGGTGAATGTGTGCTGGAGCGAAATAAAGACCCTGATGCTTTGTGGTTAATTTGAAATGTTTCCTCTGGAAATTGAAGAACATTATTTGGTTTTGTTTTTACCTTTAAAGCCTACAGGATCTATGTTATTTTACCTGAAAAATACCATTTACCTACTAGAATAGGGCAAGATTCACATTTGTTAAACAGTTTAGATACTGATTTGAAATAAAAATCAGTAGGAGTAATAGTGAAACAGTGATGCCAAGCATGTCAGCGAAGTTGATCAGCAAGATGTATTATTTAAATTTTTACTAATAAGATTAATAGATGGAATAAATAAGCAGAGAAAAGAACTAAAAAGTTGGAAAAACACCATATGAATTTTTATATAAACTATATTGTCTTATGTAGTTTTCTATTTTTTGTTTGTTTTAAAAGAGAGGAAGAAGAGAGAAAGCAAAACCTAGGATACTTGTAACACGACTGTCATCTTAAGAGTTATTATATACTTAAAATTCAATTCCTAGCGTGAAATTTTGGAATTAGTGACAGGGTGAGTACCATGGAAATGTACATCATTCACAGTATGAATAAGAAAAGTCCATTACTTAATTTCATACATACAGTAAGTATGCTAACTGGTCTAAATTATATATCAGTAAGTTTGATTGTGTATCTGTTAATCCTTGAAAAAAGACACTAAGAAATTAAGTTTGTATCCAGTATACAGAGGTTCACTGTATGGAGGCTCTAGATTCAGGGTCAGCATAGGCTATCAAACGTTTCAAATGTATATAGTTTTCATATTTAGTTCTCAAAAAGAAAAATCCAGAGTGATTCCCAAAAGAGAGTATTTTGAGAAGAGTTGAAGTGAACAATGTTGAAAGATCACAGGGTTCTCTTTCTACACCAGCTCCTTAAGACTTTCATATACTTTGCATATCTGCCTGTATCAGAAATACTGAACAGTAAGTTTAACACATTACATCTGAGTCCTGAGAAAATACTGGAATCATATAGAAGTTATAAGCATATAATAATTCAGTGACTAACAATAAGCTTTACACTTATGAACAGTAAAGAAGGATTGTGGGTTATCAATTCTCTTATTTTAAAGCAAAATATGATTTCTCTGCATGAAAGTAATTCACTTCCCAACATACATGTAACCTCCCTTTACTAACAAAAGTCGAAAGTACAGCCAATGCTGGTGATTTCAATACTCCTTCCCATGCTGATTAATAACAAAATTAATGCAGGACCATGTTATGAATTCAGAACTACTTCACAGCTTTATTATATTTATTACCACATCATTCCAGACAAGTGATATATATTTTTCATCTCTGAATTGGCAATAGAATAAGTAAGAAAATATTTAATGTGGGTATCTTGGTTCAGGCAGTGCTATTCAACGGTGTCTGTTGCCAGGTTTTCACTCTTCAAAATCTCTTTTTTCTACAGGAAACATGTGGGGAATACAAGACATATCAATTTTACTGCAACTCAAATCAAAGACACTCAACCATAAGCCAAGTGCAAGGGATGCCACAGTAATAAAATTGGCATGTGTTTTTATCCTGAGATTATTGTTCATGTTATAAAGCCACGCATGAACTAGTGGCAAAATACCCCTCTTTAGTCAGTGAAAACCAGAACTTTGTTATAGGTGCTCTTACTGCAGTAGCTCTTCATTAAATTCAAACACCTTATAGCACCCTCCCTGCCCCACTGGAAAAAATGGCTTTATGAAATGCCCCCAACCATTTCTGTTGGTTTTTTGTTTTGTTTTGTTTTTTTTTTTTCACTCCATAATTTACTTTCAAATCAGACAGAAATTTTAGCTAACAACATTAGTGGGAGAGACTCACCTCTCCCACTGACAATTTGAGCCTTAGCTTCAGTGCTAGTGATTAAATTAGCAAGTCAAACAAGATAAATGTGGGAGGAAGAACAGAGACATCTTTGCTGCACCTTCTATTACAAACTGATTATGCTGATGGCCACATTTTGTTTTTAAATCACTAATATATCTACCCAAACAATCTATTTGACATCATTTTCACAAATAAGTAATTTCAGCTATGGAAATTTTTCAGAGAGTCTAATCGGCTGACTTAATAGGGGACAATTGAGGAGGAACACACAAACTAACATCAGTAAGTTCCAGACACTGGCAGCTTGCCTGTTCTTTACAAAACCGATGTGTCCTTTGTTTATTAAGATGGACAAAACATTCCCTACTTGTTCAGCCAAAGACATTGGCAAAACACGGACATTTATTTTAACAACCTTAAATTCAAGGGCAATCTAAAGAGAACGAAGCAGGAGAACAAACTACTTCATAAAGCATTAAAAAATCCATCATACTGACAGAGCTCTCTTCTCCAAGGAACCAAGAAAAAATTTCCAACACAAGGTACTGAAGACAAGCCTACTGCCAGATATCTGCATCACTTAAACCTTGAGAATAAAACAGATTTTGAGTTTAAATACTCATTTCATTCATTCATTCATTCATTCATTCATTCATTCATTCATTCATTCATTCATTTCTCTTAGCTGGGTTTAAATAACTACCTGGTTTGCGTTGAGAAAAGTCACTGGCCAGACTCTGTATTCTTATCTTGATTAAAACTATGGTTATCATTTATGTTAAGCCACTTTATGTCTTCACTTTGGCTTTTCATTGAAAAACTTCCCTATTTTTTTAAGTCACTCACAGGGGAAGCATAATCAAACAAGTCACAGTTAATGAAGAATATGTTTAAAAGCAATTGTACTTCTTAGTGTCAAATGCAGACAGTCTTTAAAATTGTTATTTATTTTTGCCAGTAAAATCAAACTTTTTCCAGAAGAGAAACAGTTATTTCCTCGGACATTACATCTACTTATTTCTGTGGTTGAGAGTGGTGGATGGTGGTGATATTTTTCTGATCTTTTTTCAAAGACACTACAGTCCATTCTAATTGCTTTGTATTTCAGCAAATCTGGCAGTGCGGGTTGCTTCAAACTTGATAAAAGCTCCTATTAGGTGAAAATGCCCAAGCTGCTCTCACATCCAAATTTAGGCAACCCACGTGCTTGCAGATATTCTTCTTATTATTGCCTTTCAATACTTACAGAGGGCTTTTAAGAAAGACAGTGACAGACTTTTTTAGTAGGGCCCGTTGCGATAGGACAAGGGATAGTGGTTTTAAACTAAAAGCAGGTAGATTTAGACTAGATATAAGGAATAAATTTTTTACAATCACGGTGGTGAAACACTGGGACAGGTTGCCCAGAGAGGTGGTAGATGCCTCATCCCTGGAAACTTTCAAGGCCAGGTTGGACAGGGCTCTGAGCAACCTGATATAGTTAAAAATGTCCCTGCTTATTGCAGGGGTTGTTGTTGTACTAGATGACCTTTAAATCCCTTCCAACCCAAGCCATTCTATGATTCTATAAGTCATGATTCTTTACTCTTTAAATCCTCCTAGTACTCATATCCTAAGATAGTTCATCAGTTGAAAATGTCATTAAAGGTAAGGCACATCATAGGTGCACAGAGTCACCCAAACTTAAACACAGTATTTTTGATAAGGGAGGAAGGTAGTTATTAAACTGGTTTTCCCTCTCAGATTTTCCCACTGAGAACTCTTCCAGGCAGACACCAAATGAGTGGTTTCTGCCCTGGCCAGCTGTTCTTTTGACCATATAGTGATTCCCAATAGTTCTTCAACATGAATGAAACTGTGGCCACGTCAGCCTACTGCAATTCGCTCTATTGACAGGGCTGTTATTCCATTGATTTCCCTCCAGTTTTATGTTAATATAAGTCTGGATCATGTAGTTTGCTAGTAGAACAGTATCTCCTGCTAGAACACAGCTTTCAGACTATGTCCACTTTTGAGTTAAGCCTACCTATTGATAGCAAATCTACTCTGTTTAATAAACTATCCCTACATTATCTTCTCTGTAACAAATTTGCATCTTCAGTCCATATTTCACAGCTCTACAATAACCTAATCAAATATCAACTGAGATGTTAATAATTGTGGTGACTCAACGTTTTAGTGAATTAAATTAGTGTGGAATCTTATATGCAAGATATGAAAAACTAAAATATGTTTGTAACTGCCCGCTCAAAAAAAAAAAGAAAAAAAAAAAAAGGAAAAAAAAAGGAAAAAAGAAGCTGTACATTTATCTACATTTACCTTTAATGTTTAGTTTCAGTGGAAAGGCTGCACAAACTCAAGTGGCAAAATTCCTCCTTGCAGGAAGCAGCAAACACTTTGGTGCTCAGAAGCCCATCACATTTTCAACAGAGTAACTTTTAACTGCAGAGCTATAGAGCTCAACCCATTGGGTATTTTTGCTGAACAATTTCCTATTAAATAAATGTCTTTTTCATTTAATAATGGCAGTACAACATTGCCCATTGGCAGTGATAACTGCTCAAGCGAAGTTCAAGGTTACTGAAGCAAAGCTACTGATTTAAGTAGGAAGACTGTACAATGAAAGTTATTTTTAAGGAGTTACATTTTTGATATTTAATAAGCATAAAAAAATTAAGCCACACTGTACATTTTAGCCTGTCTACTAAACCAAAAGGAAAGATTTGTACAGATGGTCTGAAAAAAACCCAAAAGCTAAATTGTCTTTGTGGAAAAAGAAAAAATATCATGGCAACTACAGCTGCCCCAGTTTGAAATCTAGATCATGCAGACAGATATAGTCATCAAAAGTTTTTATCCTCTGCCACTGAAGGGATCACCATCAAAATATGTAATGGCTGTATATAAAACAGTGTTTACATTGCTTGTAGAAAAGTTTTATTAGAAGTTCTGTGTGATGGATTACTTAGGCTAAAAGCAGCAAGCAATCAAGTTGGAACAGAAATTTTGAATAGAACTAGTTAAAGAACAGAAAATAGAGTATAAACTAAAGAAGATCTATATCCAGCAAAGGGAAAACACTTAAGAGAAGTCCTACTGTACATGCTAGCATTATAGCAAGAAGGGCATTTCTGAAGACCAAAAAGAGTAAACCAGACACATCCAAGTATTCAAAGAGCAGAAGTGTGGACAGGTAAAGAAAAAAAATCTTCATCAATGTAGCAGAAAAGACAGCTGTAAGGGAATGAGCTGCAAGCATGTAAAAGTACAGAATACGTAGAATGCATCACTTTGACTTACATTTTAAATAGAAATATTAGCCAAAATAATATAAAAAGAGATTAAAGAGAAATACAGACAGGACTTCAAAAAGACACTTTCTGAATTAAAAATACATACAGTAGCTTCCATATAAGATAGAAAATTTGAAAAACAGTTGAAGAAAACCCCCTGCAACCATTTTGTGTCAAACAGTACGACAGTTTACAGAAGGAGAAATACTAGCCACTATAAATCAAAGTGTAATGCACATTTTCCCTTTATGTGCATCTCATGTGAATGTTGGCAGAATAAAAACAGAGGTTAGGAAGTGGAGAACATGTATTTTATCACTGTGTTTCTGTTTGTCTAAAGGAACATTGGAATTTCTGTAACTATTCAGCACGAAAAGATATGAAGGTTTTGCTTTGTTACCTGAAACAGCATGTTTCCCCAAAGCAACAGATTACCTCAAACAGCATTCTTTTTAAACTGCTTTATTGCAACCCTTGGAAAAGATAGATTTTAGGGACTCTTAACTCCAGCTACATGTTGCTTTAAGTAGTTGATAGACACTATATCTGATCTCAGTGAAAAGACCTATACTTATCCTAATTAGATGTTTTCAGCAAGTATATTTGATAACAGATTGCTACAAAACAGAAAGGTCAGTCATGAGGGCACTTCATCATAAAAGATGGAAAAGTACAGAGTCTGGAAGGAGGTGGGATGGGATCAGCCATCACTGTGTTAACAATTCCTTCATAAACCATCAAGTAACACTGATGTCTTACAAAGTGATGGTTGCAGCTTCAAGGGAATGAAATGCTACTTAATGTAGGTAGAGAAGTGTTGGGATTCAAGAGGACCTTCTGAGAGACAATGGACATGTGAGCAATCCTGCATGAGTACAAGACTTAGAACCTCAGCCTGAGCAAGAATGCGATAAGGACGTGACCCTGAATGACAGGGGAGAAACTCGACGAGACAAACACCCCCTGGAAGGGGTTGGGACGGAAGAGGAAGTTCCCCAAGGCAGGAATCCTGACAAGGCTGATGTGGCTCTTTTTATCCAGTCATAAGAAGGTTTAAAGCGCGGGCTAAGTTAACTGTCAAATCTTGAGGACTTGTACTGCATGTTACTCACGTGTGCGGGAGAACATTATGAAAGGGCTTTCTTACTTGTAATAAACGGGCATTGCTTGCTCACGTTGGTCGCGTGTGTGCTCAGCTCTCCTGCAGGTGGCGTCCCTGGGTGGGGCCCTCAAGATTGGCACAAAGTCTTCACTAAGGAGGACTCATCGGAGTGCAGTCTGAGGGGGAGAAAGCTAGTCGAGAAGTACAGGCACTGCTCCGGTGTCTGAAGGTGAGGATCTACGCGCTGTAACTTTAAAAGGGAAAGTGAAAGGAGAAAGATAAAAGGGAAGATCCACAAAAAGCGGTGGCCAGGGAGGAATGGGGTCAACCCATGCCAAGGATGAACAGGCAGTGGTGAAACTCCTCCAGTATATGTGCTCAATGAGAGGGATAAAATATGATAAGTCTACTCTGGAAGGTTTATTAAGATGGAGCCAAGAAAAGGGTCTTATACCGAGTGTATGTCTTGCGTTTGACACGTCTACCTGGGAATCTATAGGGAAACATCTTTGGGATTCAATCGGTAATGAGAGAAAGTCAGCAGAAGAAGTGAGCGGCTATAGCACACTCTTGAAACAAATCTGTGAGACATTACAAGAGCTGAGCAGTGAGCGTGCAGCTGCTGCTTCTGCCTTTGCAGAGATCGGAGCAGCTTCTAACTCTGACAATCCGCCTCTGATGCTGGAGCCCCTAGCGGTTCCCATCACTTTAGGTCAGTGAAAAAATCCACTTGCTTCATTGATTGTGCCACCAAAATCGTGACGTGTAGCGGGGACTAAACTGAAAGCTGCACAGTCGGGAGCTGAGAACACCAGAAGTGCACCTGATGCCATCAGGAAGGAGCATGAGGCGGCATCGGAGGAGTCCGCAGGGTCCAGCAGTGGGCGGGGCGCGGAGTATGGAGTTGGCAGCAGTGGCCCAGGGCCTCCCCGAGCCCCCCCACGCCCCGCCGCGGAGTGACCGCATGCGGCCGAGCCCGGCACTGTGCGCTCGGCCCACCCACCCCCGACAAAAGCGGCAGTTTTTCACAGAGAAGGTGCTGACGCTGTCATGCAGCAATGGCTTTATATTCTTAATGCCTTAGTGCAGAGCCCTAATGCTCGCCCACTGGGTCATCAGTGCTGCTGTTTATTCGGGCTAAGTGTTTTAACTGTTACCTGTGAAATACCTCCTCTAACGGGAGGTTGTTGTCTTGAATTTAGGTGCATACTCGGCGGGGAGAGTGCACCTCTGTACCATCTGCCTAACAGAAATATTGTCAAAAGATCATCTACAACCTTACAGGGGTTTTTCGTTTTACCAGGGGTCGTAGATACTGGTTATGAAGAGGAAAATAACAATTGTGACTTGAACCCCTGTGTTCAGTAACAAAAGGGTCAAAAATTGTTCAGCTTGGGTTTTTTTACTGCAGTTTCCCCTCATAGTATGTCAAGAAGCCGCGATGACTATATCTTTTAATAACCTGGGGAAGAAGTTATGCTTGTGTCTCCACAGGTCTCGGTCTCCAATGGTCACCGGCAAGGTGTGTGCAACCACACCCGAGGCGTGAGAGGCAGCCAGCACTCAGGAGCCAGCTGTGGGTGCTGTGGATACCCCTTTGCCAACAGTTTGCAGTCATTTCGGCTGATCATTTAAACAGAATGTCTGGGTAATGTTTGCTACTGCAACAGGACAAAATACACTACAGTTGCCAATTCTTTTAAGAGAAAATACTAACAGTAATTGCAACTCCTTAATGAAATATCTAGGCTTACTAGTCACTAGTGAAAGATGTAGTTTAGATGAAAGGTAGTTATCAATAAGGATGAAAAGCTGTAAGAATGTGTGTATTCAACTTTCTTTCTTTAGCAATAATAAGAATTAAGAACTCAAGTGTTTAACCTTATTAGAAACTCCCTTGGTTTTTCCCCCTGGAGTGGTGGCCAGGCTCTAGGTGGAACCCAATAGGAGGATGAAATCAGATGTTTCCACTCAAAGAAAATTGCCAGTTATTTTGGCCTGTTGATTTAGAGGCTGGACCTGCTTGCAGCGACTTTGGATGCCTCACCTATGGATGGACACATCGCGTAGGATTTCCAGTTTACTAGGAAGGGTACTCTAAATCCTCACTGCATCCAGGGTTCCCTAGCAATTGCGGATCTGAATGTTAATACCTCATTAAGTACGTGTGCTACTCCATATCTTCCTTACTATTTTGTAGTAATTAGTCATATCCCTTAATTATAGGCAGTGAAATTAGCTTACTCTTTTTAACTAGTAATTTTAACTGCTGCGTTGCTTTAGCCTTCTGTGGAACTATTCTAAGTATGCTATGTTTTTTGAAGTTTGTCTAACCCTTAATTGATACAGCTCTCAAACAAGTCTTGCAGGTGCCACTGCAAAACAAAAAAAGGGGAGATCTGGTAGGCATCAGCCTTACACAGCCTCTGACACATGGCTGGTATAATCAGACAGTCTAGCTAAGATGGCAAAATGTGACTCCTTCAGCAGTACTGGTAAATGACACTTGGTTTTGTAGTGATGCTTACATGATGGGTTTACATCTTGAAGAAGGAAGAATATTTAACAGTGATTCAGCTAAAAGGTTACCAATTACTGGATGGTTAAAGGATTTGGTTTTATATGGAATAATAGTTTTAATTGTCATTATAATCTTTTCATGATGATAAGCTGTGTGTGGAAGCGTTTTATGAGAACGATGGACAGAACAATGAAAGGGGTCTAGATTGCTCAAAAACAAAAAGAGGGATTTGTGGAATGGCTGGAAAACAACGGATATATTATGAGCAATCCAGACCAAATGGCCTCACTGTAAAAACAGGCTGTAGCTGGTGTGAAGAACACCTGCAAAGCCAAGTGGCTGAGAAACTGTGAGTAGCAAGAAGATAAGGAAGCTGGACTGTTGAAAACAAGATGTTTGCTTAGCAGGAGAATGGCGCGCGGACACCACACTGGGACCAATCACAGGATGGTTGAAAGAGTTGTTACAAAGGGGAATTGTTGTAATTATTGTAGTTATCATGCTTGCTGTTATTTTGCCATGCTTAGTTTCTTGTATTAGACAATCAGTACAAAAGGCCTGCAAGGAATTTTGATTGCTCAAAACCAAAAATAGGGATACGTTGGGATTCAAGAGGACTTTCTGCAAGAGAATGGACATGTGAGCAATCCTGCATGAGTACAAGACTGATAAGAGCCTCAGCCTGAGCAAGAATGCAATAAGGACATGACCCTGAATGAGGGGGGAGAAACTCGACGAGACAAACACCCCCCAGAAGGGGTTGGGATGGAAGAGGAAGTTCCCCAAGGCAGGAAGCCTGGCAAGGCTGATGTGGCTCTTTTTATCCAGTCATAAGAAGGTTTAAAGCGCGGGCTAAGTTAACTGTCAAATCTTGAGGACTTGCACTGCATGTTACTCACGTGTGCGGGAGAACATTATAAAAGGGCTTTCTTAGTTGTAATAAACGGGCATTGCTTGATCACATTGGTCGTGTGCGTGCTCAGCTCTCCCGCAGAGAAGTGCTAAGACTGAGGAGGGCTCTCTCCTGAATAAATTCATATTAAATGTGTTTCAAGAAGGGCTGCTTCTCACTACAACTCCTAAAGGATACTGGAAAGAATGTAAACTACAAAGGCGTATTACAGAGACACAGCACTTCTTGGGGAAATACAGCTGATGCAGGAAGATAAAATCCCTATAAAGATGTATTTCAGGATAGCATCAATAGCAAGTTATCAGGGTGTTTATCTGGGACACTACTCAGGCTTAACCCAGTGTATAAATACAGCAAGTATTCTTCCAGTTTTCTGTTTATGCCCATTATTAAAAAACACAAAAAAAAAAACCCAACAAAAAAAAACCCACAACAACAGGTTGTAGCTGTGCTGTTCAGCTTGGATACTGAACCTGAATACTTTTCAAGGTATTTTATCTAAATCTGAACTTGAATCCATGGTGAAAAAGTGGCTAACTGGCTAAAAGCAAGGTATTCCTTGCCTAAAGTCCACAATGCAGGGGACGCTGAACTGGGGGCTGGTATGTCAGCAGTGAGGAGGAGGAGGAGGATGGGTGCCCCTGTGCGATGACAGAGACAGATCTGCAAAGTAGCAATGTAGCAGGAGCTTGTCTGCCTCTCAAGGAGTTTAAGGATACTGTTATAAACTCTTTTGTTTTAAAACTGGCTTTCCTTTGGAATCACATTATATTTACTGAGACATAGGCAGTAAAAAAAACCCCTAGACACCCCTCCATCCCCCATGAGTTGTGAATTTTGTGGCATATCTCTAAATATCATAAAAGTTATTATTTTGTGATTTTTAAGTACTTTAATGATTTTTCTAATATGTCCCTTCTGCATTTTTTTATCATACTTACATATTTCTTCACAGGAATCTAATTAAAAAAAAAAAAGGAGAGCAAGAAGGATTATGATAAGAGTTCAGTAAATCATAATGAAAATACCTTTCTAATACTGTTCCCTCAATGAACACATCTAAATAAGTGCATGGACTTAACTGTAAATAACTGTTGTGTTCTCATAGTTACCATTGATAATATACTACAGTTCTCACAAGGTTTAAAAAAAACATAGAAAGGTTTAAAAAACGGCCAAGAGCATGTTCTCAGACTGCAACATGTGAAAAAAATCCTACAGTATTTCCACAAGCAAGTTGGTATACCTCAGGGGTAAGATTAAGAAAACATGGAAGATTATTATGTTCTTTATCTTTCCAGTGGTTTCTTGGGTCCAAATGATCCCAATATCCCACTTAGATTGAAAATATGCTGGGTTGTCTTTTCCCATAAGTTTATGAAAGTATTTGTTTCTCTAACAGTAGATATAATCAGGGAAAAGGGGGAAATTTTACAGAATTTAAAAGGGACTTCAAAGATGTGAAGTAGAGATGTCCAGTTTTCCAGTAAGCCATATTCAACTTTATGCTCTCTTTGTAAGCATGTATCTAAAATATTCTGTACCTGTTTTGGGTTCTGTCTTTGCACCATTCACCTAAACCAATGGCATAGCACTTTTCTTTTGAATTTTTCATATATTTTGAGATTTTAAAGAAAGTAAAATTTACTACCAGGAGGTCTGGTGTCAGTCAGTTTGTTAAGTAAATTAGTTCTCTCTGCACAATTTTTAAGGTTGTTTTTAATGGTACATCTTTTGTCCCTAAAAAGAAATTATGGGATTAAGACTGAACATCTGCTTCAAACTCTGAATTTTCATTTCTCCCCACTTATGTTTTTCATGCGAGGCATTTCCAATGAGGTCATCTGCAGCTTTGGAACAGTCTTCGAGGTTTTCTTGGCATTCAAATGATACACAAACTTTTGCCACAATAAATGCTAATATTTGCCAATTGCTGTGGGGCTGCTGAAGCAGAAGAGGGAGCACTAGCATCCTTTGTGCTCCCACACAGACAACCAGAACAGAATTACCACAAAATTATCCGTTAGTACCAAATGTATGTTCTTTATTGTATTTATTTTAATTCTCTTGTCTTTCTCTTAGGTAATAGCATGTGGCCAATAACGTAAGAAGAAAAATTAACACAATTACATCATATATAGCTGTGCAAATTTAAAATAGCAGGAACTGCTATTTCATTATTATTTATTTAAGTATGGCACATAAATCTTCATCTCCAAGACTTAATACAATCCACCATGTCATTTCCTACCACCGTACACGCTGTAGTATCAGTATTATTTACTGTGAGGAGAAAATGCCTGAAACAAATTCGTCTCCACTCTAGTTTTTCAGTAGGATTTACTGGATTACCCTCCAACACAATCATGTTGCAGACCATGGAATGCTTGGTGGAAGCCCAGTGTCTTATTTAGAGTGCTGTGCAGTGTATCACTTACATCGCTTATCATGTAGGAGGTTTATGATGATTATAAGGATAACATGTGAGAAAACCTTTCTGTAGGGCTAAGTTAAATGTAGTGCTCCTAGGATTCATTTGACAGAAAATACACCTTTGTACATATTAAATACAACTTATAAACTAATCTATTCCCTAGACCTAATTAATTAATCTATCTAAGCGATCTATTTTTTTTATTACTTATAACAATTAGTTTATGAAAGAATCTATGATGATCCCTTTCTGAGGCACCACAGAGTGAAAACATTCTATTAAGCATTCTCTTCCATCAAGTTGTATTTTGAATTTCATTGGACTTGTCACAGATGTTAAGGTTATACAAAAAAGGAATTTCCAAGATATCAAAGGAGAAATTCTCAGTAATTTACATACGGCAAACTACTGAAGCAATTGCTGTTTAAAAAAGATATTGTGATTGCTATTTCTAATTACAGCATTTGCAAACAGATTACCATTTGTCTAACCTTCTTTAAAGTATATATTTGAAAATAAATTGCCAATACACAACCAATCTATTTAACTTGTGAAAAAAGATGGAGTCTTTTAAAGGTAGTGGAAATGTTAGCTATTGGAAACATGACAATAAAAGAAACCAATACTAGCTTCTCTGATTTGGTACATTCTGTGAAATTATTGGTAGAGGAAATAGAACAATCTGAGGATAAACTGTTTCAAGACATTGACCAATCTAAAATAGTTTGTCTAGGACACAAAGGATCATTAATATGAAAGCGTACCAAAGAACAAATTAAATGATCATATCCTGAGAGAGGTCAACAGACGTTCTGGCCAGGATATGGCTTACTGCATATAAAGCAAAAAATTCATCTAGCTAGGAAGAGCGACATGCAGGCCTGTATTAAATTGTTGCAATATGCATTTATTGTTTTACTTTTATTTACTTAATTTATTTATTAACTTTTATTTAGGCCTTCTTTACAAATCATAGAAAATACATGAAAATGAATTCCATATGATTTCACCTAAACATCTGGAGGGCTCAACATTACCCCCACGTTGTCAGTTGCTTACTGTCCAAGTCCAACTTCAGGACTCAGTATCTTTGTTCCTTTAAACTACATGCAGCTGACTTTACTGATAGCTCTGCCACCTCACATCAGCATTTCACAGGCACTGAAATGACTTTGATTCAGCTTCTGCAATAGTATTTTAATGGTAGTGTCTCATCCACCTTTTACTAAAAATAAAAGACCAAAAATTACTAAAATTAAAAGACTTTAAAGTAAGACGGAAAAAGATTTCAAACCCAGTAACATATGAAAAGAGATAGCTGATCCCCTAAAGAAATGAGGTTTCTGTGCTGTCTGCCTGTCTGTAATTCCTTCCATTAATAACTGTTGAACCTCTTAGCTTAGTTTACAGAAAATCTGCATGCTACGCCAACTCCAAATATTTTGTGAGAATCAGAGCATGAAAATAGTGACCCAAATGAAGGAAAGATCAATAGTGCACCTCTGCTGTTTGGTCTCTTCTGTGTGCTGCCTGGCAGAGAGCACACATGTAACTGGAACCACATACAGCACATCTTGTTTCTTGCCCTTGCCGTGGTGGTAACTCCAGCACAAAACTCGTGCTGCAGAGCATGGTCAGCAGGATGAAATGCAGTGGTAGGACACAGGTCCACAGACAGCTTGGTGTTGCTGTTATTGTGTCTCATAGATCAACTTATATTAAACAAGGTACTCTTTTGCTATTACCGTGTTCCTGTCTTCCTTTTGCTATGTAATATATTTGACATTATAGTTTAAAAAAAGCTAACAGGCCTAATTGACTACGTTTACTACACTACATAGAAAGCACTACATTAGAATCTATGCTTGAAGTGTCCACTAATGTACCACATTCCTCAAGAAGTTGAAGACACTTCGAGAGATACCCAAAGCTCGGGTTAATCATTCTGTAAACTGTGCTTTATATCTTCTTCTACACTTTTTTTTTTTTTTTCCTGTTTGCTGGAAAGAAAGATGTACACATTTCTGCATTGCACATGCTAGCAAGTTTATGCTGGGATTACCCCTCTAAATATTTAGCCCAAATTCTTAGCATCTAAAAGAAAAATTCGAAGAGCTTACTGCTGTACACAGAATTTACACATTTTTCCTCATTTAGGAAATAAATGCATATTCATCATCACTCACTTCAATATTTCTCCAGAATCTAGTTCTGTAAAAAAAATACCTGCATTAGGTACTTTTGTTGAGATTTATAAATGGGCCAGCTTTATAAATGGGCCAGCTGAGCCTGTGAATAATGAAACGGCACAGCCTGCTGTCAAGGAACTGGGTACCAACACACAACCTCACACTTTATTTTCATGTTTAATATTAAAAAACCCCATAAACATAAGGAAAATCAGTAAATTACTAAGAAAAATTCCACTTTCTAATTCATTAGCTTTTCTGAAAAAACTATTTGTCTTTGCTAGTTAAGGTCTCTTATCTGAGATGATCTTATGTATACAGACCTGTATATATTATCCTTTATCCAAAACCTTTTAACTCTACCCTCCCACTCAACGCCAGAAGGCATTGGGTACCAACATCGCAAACCGCCACTTGTTTTCCAACCCTTAATTTCTCAGTGAGTTAGAAATGTTTTTATCACTGTAAGAACATCCTCAGTATGCATGTATGGGGCTGAGCTGCCACAATCGATTTTCTCACCAGCTTTTGCTTTACCATCACTAGTGTACTCATCTTCAGAATACCTTTCTGAGTCAGGAGAGGATCACCTTCTATAATAAAGGTACTGAAACACAAAAATTACGTAACTTGTGTGAACAGCAATCTATCCTAGCCTACTTCTCTGAGAACAGCTGATGAGGTGGTGGTATCTCAGCCTCAACATGCAATCTGTCATTTCCACTCATGACAAAGATAAACAGCACCACATTGTGTTTCTTGAGACATTTACTCAATCTGAACAAAGACAGTATCAACAGTGGTTACAAGCCACCTGTCTTAGAAACAGGATGCCTCTGTAGTGACAAAGTGTCCATCTTCTATGGGAAATAGCACATTTCCATGTCACAGAACACTAACATATGTCAGTTAAGATACCGTTTACCACAAATCTTTTAACACTCTATCAGCGTATTTAACCATTTTCAATGCATTAACATTTTGAAAATCAGGCTCGGTATTCTAAATACCAAGACAAGGTCACAAAGGAAAAAAAAAAAAAAAAGAGAGATTTGAAACAAAGCAGTATGAATTCACTGTTACATTCTTGTCTTTGCTAGTGACTGGAAAGAAAATTCTTCAAAATACTTTATACCTTTTAGGAGTCAAAACAGAATACATGTTCCAAAGTTATCACACAAAGAAATGAATAGTCTGTGTTGCTACTGGCTGGGTATTGGATTGAACACAAACCCTTAGGAAGTTTTCCTACCACATTCTATTCTTGAGGGACATGCAGCACTGCAATATACAGAAATTACTTTTCTGTCCTTGCAACATTTACTTCAGTGTTATCTACTATGATGCACTAAAAGTCTTAAGCCAGTAAAATCACAGGCTTAATGTACAGTAACAGAAGCAAATTATCTGTATGTATTTTCCTAATATTTGCTGCTCCTTGCCCTGTGATTCATTACAAGTAAAATGTCTGTTTATTTACAGAGATTACAGAGATCTCTGTATATACTGGCCTCAAACCTATTCTATTTTTCTTGCTGAATTAAATAGGAGCAGGATTAGATCTCTGATTAAGCTTTACTGCACAGAAAGCATTGAATTGAGAGATTAGCAATACGCTGTTGTGGTAAAAGATATTCTTCATCACAGCTAAGTAATACAGATTACAAGACGGTCTGTTGAGATGCCTTATGTGTTTACAACAGCCTGTGCCATTTTTTTTCAAAGTATAGTTGATTACATAGCTTCATTTTATCAGTAAACTGGAATGGCATTAAGTAATTTGTGTGTGCCATGGAGTATTCCAAGGATTTGCAGGAGAGAGCAAGATTTTTTTCTTTATCTCTTCCTATCAACTTTCCTCAGAAATCAGAATTGGACTGCTGCAGTCTTTGCTAGAATGGTGAGACACATTTACATTTACATTTATAAAACTGAGCCACAGAAGTCTGCATTTATAAGTAAACAGTTCCTAAACTAGTATGTAAAAAAACAGCTGAAGAGGATCAGTATTACTGGAGGTGCAAAAGGTTCCTGAGTTTTCATAACATTACTGTGCCACAAACCCACAGAATGCCTTAAGATATTTTAACTTACTTTATTATACACTCAGTCTACATGTAATATATAACAACATTCTTTTATGATCATTGAGATGACTAAGGACCATGCCCTGCATTGAGATATGAGCAGCATTAGTAAAACGTAACAGAAATACTGGTATAAGAAGCATACAAGGTACTGGTATAAGAAGCATACAAATTTGAATGAAACTTTGCTCATTATTAAGGGCTGTCCACATACTTTTCAAAAAGAGCTTCAGCTCCTTCCTCAATTCTTCTTAATCTAGGTTTAGATTACTAACAATCTAGTATAATCTAGGTTTAGATTACTAATAATCTAGAATAATAATTCTACTTAGGGACTACATAAATCACTTAATTGGGCCCACATACACATCTGTTAAATTATCTTATCAACATTTTTGTTTTATTCCAAGCTATCTTAATAGAACAGGAAATTACCAGGAAAGTTGTTCAAAAACCTTTTATATGTGGTCCCTGTGTTCCCACAATCAGCACATTTCATGGTCTCAGTTTTCACTGAATTGAATGGAAACGTGAAGGAGTCGTAGCTCACACACTTCCCTGAGTTGCACAGAATCTGGGCTTCTGATGCCTGGCTACACCTCACAGGGGTGCGGATCTGTGGAGTGCCTTGAGTTGTTTAATATGAATGAGCAATTACTCATAGCCTACACATTCAGTCCCACTAGTGAGCTTGTCTCTCTTCTTCTGTGTCAAACTCAGTTCTTCTAGAAATGGATCAACGTTTTTAAGCCTTTGTACTGCAAACAGTTCCACATTTACTAAAATTTGTTTATACAAATCTCTTAGGTGTACTTATTTCTATAAATCCTCCATATATTTAAATGAACTTAGGCTAAAGATTTACTTACCTACAATGTAGCCTTAGTTACTCCCACAGAGCTCTAGATTTTTATTATAAATGTGCATTTAAGCAAATTAGATCACATTTCACATGTTGAAACTTGCATTTTTATTTAGTCCCACCTAGGTATGCAAATTTCAAATAACCTATTAAATTCAGAATAAAAATATTATTGGAAACAATATTCCTAATGTAATCTTAATTATCCAGTGCTTAAGTAATTCCTCTAGACAAACAATATTTTAGTAGCTGTTGTGTATTGAGGATTTGCAGTTGTGCTTTGAGATTTTAAAGTTTCAAAATTTGCATACTGTTTAGATCATTGTTTACCTCAGTGGTTCTCAACCTGTGGTCCACAAACCCCTGGGGAGCCGTGATGTCATCACAGGGGGTCCATGAAGGCTTTCTAGCTTTTGTTTTCGTGTGACTTTTGTATGTGTAAGTTGTATTAATGTTTCCATGTGATTGTAGTTTTGGCGCTGGTATGGTTGGGGGGACCCACTTTAACTAGGTGTTTTTTCTCTTGAAGACATTTTCTTAACCCAACGGTCCTCTTTAGGGCCACAACGGCGCTGCAGTCAGTTCCTCCAAGTTGTGGCCTTGGACCCGTAAACAAAAATATATGGTGACTGAACACAAACAAACAAGGGAGGAAGGTAAGAAGAATTGTAAAAACTTTTCATCAAATTGTAATGTAAAAATTGGCATCAAATTCAGAATTAGCAAATTAAAATACCATAAAACAGGCCATTTGAGCAAGAGGAGTGTTGATGTTATTGTTTTAAATTCAGATGGAGTCATTGAAGTAAAGATAATATAATAGGAGTGTGTGCATTAACAGATTAACTTATTTCCCCTTCTCTCCAAATTTGAAAACCCTTCAGAAGAAAACTGAAATAAATATTGGATGCAGTCTGGTGCTTTAAATTGTGAATTGCCTTGGTGGTCTGCAGCCACAAAAAGTATTTAAAGGGGGTCTGTGGTGAAGGAAAGGTTGAGAACCCCTGGTTTGCCTGCTGGCACTTTTACATGTTGAAATAAACTATTTTATTCCATGGATAACAAAAGATTTGTAGTTGAAGGTCATAGCTTTTACTAGACTAATTAATATCATAGAAAAAGCAGATAAATTTTCTACTCTGTCTAAAGAGACCAGAAGAAAGGATTCTGTGCATGAAAGACTGTGAAGTAGTCTGATGAATTACATCACCTCCACCTACAAACTTTGCCTAATTAACGTCCACATACCACCATCACCTTAGTAAAATCACTACCTATACTTTATATGGAGTGATAACGCATCTCTTACCACTTGCTTCACCTACATCACTCTCCCCATGGCCATACTATATCCTCAGCCTCAAAATCTGACAGCACAATCCTGTAATTAGAGATGACACCTGAAAGCAGAAACTGTTCTGTTAAGGCCCGTGGCCTGTTGCCTTGCAGATGGGAGCTTTTTAGTGAACTCTCTCTATTTGAAGAGTGAGGGTTTTCATGCTCCACTTGATAACATTTATGCAAATTGTACCTTCCAGAATCGAATTCTCAATATTTGTTCTCTGCTCAACTAAATATATTACACAATCAAAAATGTGATACCTCAAATCACAGTGAAAAAAAAAAAAAAAAAAATCATTATTTTACCTGCAATTGAGTATGGGATATCCAGATTTTAATACAACTTTTACCGTACATTAATGCTAATGTTTTTATCAATATGGAAAATATTCATTCTGTAAGTGAACAAATCCAGTGTTATCCCTCACTGCAACGGGATAGGAAATATCAACACCAAATGCAGCAGAGAAGTATTGGTACACAGTTTAATTCGTGATAGGTCTTTAGCAATTTTCAGCCTCTTAGGAAGCTTTGTCCTTTACTGAACTTTATTTCCCACAACTCACTAGAAAGCCTAAGTTGACAAGATTTGGCCCATTACCTATAAAAAAAATGTAAGTTTTAAACATGCTGTTCTTTGCAGGATAGTAAACTTTTAATAAAGCCTTTTTTCTATTTACATGTATATCTTGTTTCCCATTCTTTTACAGTATCTGGAAATAAAAAATAGAAATAAAATGAAAATATTAAAATATTACAAGACATACTATATTTCTAATCCAACTATTCCACCCAAAAGCATTAAATCAGCCAAAAAAACCTGTTACATAGCTATGCTGAAGGGGTATTCCTCACAAATGTTAACATTTTTATTAGAATTTTGTGAACCAAGCTAAAATCTGTATTTCTCTACATGGGCAAAATACTTTCAAATTTTCCTTCTGTTAGAAATATTAATGTGAAACAATTGTTTTGAAAAGATCCACTGGAAATGAATCACATTTTACACATGTTCTTGTATAAAATATGTGTGGACTTGCAAGTACATATCAAATCAGATTAAGAGGGGAAATCTTTAAATGAATTCAAATGAATTCAGCGCCTTTCACTGACAGTGTCTGTTCCTTTGTAAGTATAGATATGACTGCTGTTTACTGTGGCTGAAGAAAATCTGAAAGCAGGTGTTGTGATTTAAAGCTCTCGTGATATACATGTTTCACTCCTGACACCATATTTCTAAAAGTCTTAATCTAAATGCTACAGTTCTGACCTAAAAGTGACATGTTCCTTGCAGCCTACGCTGGAATGCTCATGGTCACTCTTGACACCTATTTGCAGATCTTCCTTCGGTTTCCCTTGGCATCGCCAAGCCTCTGATGAAACATAATGGTTGCTGATAGCTGTCTGAAACAGTATGTCTAGCTTTGTACTTGAAAGTAGGCTTCAATTTAAGTAGGGGGAAAAAAAAAAACTTTTGTGACCCTGTGAAACAGAGACTTTTTCATGTGCCATTGATCAAAAGGATTAAGTTACACCGAGAAAAGGCTCTATTACGATAGATCAGATGTTTTGATTAAATTTTCTAACCTCTTTCAGTGAAACCAGTTTTCACATAAAACTATCTAGTGCTGTTCTTTAAAGAAATGTTCCCCGTGTCAGTTCTCACTACAATAAATATTGTTTTTAAAATGTCAAATTAGGACCCTGAGTATGCTACCAGTAACTGCAAAAAAAATGACTTATTGTAGAAAGGCAGATCATTATACAGAGTGTAATGATGTGAGAATGGAAGAGAAAGGAAAAGCTTTCTCAGGCTTTAAAAGCTTCTTAATTCCAAATGTGGGTCCACCACTGGCTGACCCCAAGGTAGCTTGAGTGAGATAAGCCACTTCTTTTCTACTGCATTTCGAACAGTGATTTGATCCTTTTCATGGGAAGAATTTGGTGTTATTTCATCAGCATTATCTTGATCTCAGTAAGCCTAAAAGGTTAAAACCTGTTTGCTTTCCAGAAATACCAGGTATGATGAACCCTTTGGAGTGACAGAGAGAAAATCTATGGAAAACAGGAGGGGAATGCATCTCCTAGGACACCAAGCCTCACTGCTACAGGTACGCTGAGATCCCCTTCTTCTTGTTGGAAGGCTGATCCAAAGCACTGACTGTGAGAAATGTAGTAAGTTAATAAAGGTAATAATAATACCAGAGTATATCTTCCTAACTGATATTCTAATAGACAGTCAAAGTCCACAGGATATGTATCACAGCCTCAAACTTGAGATTATGTTAAAAAAAAAAAAAAAAAAAAGAGTCTTGTGGGGGTATAGAACGTAGGCAGAAATTAATTTCAACTGAAATACATTCTTCTCAGGAATTCCTTCCTATGATGCTATTTAGAATCAAAATGGCAAAAGCATCTTAATTTGATCAAGACAGCAACTTACTCTAAGGCTTTACTTCTCAGTCAGTACAGTGGATTTGATAGGCTGCAGGAATAACCTTTAGTGTCAATTTTTATTTTTGTAATACTTAAACTTTGTATCTTTCTCAAATTCCTTTTTATGAAAGATAATGGACACAAGTTTTACATCAAGTCATTTTGATAAGAAAAAAGCCTAAACAGGTCAATGATGTTAGTTAGAAATTGCTTTACAAAGATGTGAAAAATAGCCACTTGCCACAACGATATGCAACAATTTACTTTGTTATTATATATTTGTTAAAATGATCTGTTTGATCCCAAATACTGCTAGGCCACTGGGTCAAAATATGTTTCAAACATTGTACGTGTTCATTCAGGTACCTGTGAAACTTTGAACACTATGCACCATTGCATCAAATAAATTTAATTAATTTACACTGGTTACACCAAGTCTGACCAAAAGTGCTTAGCTTTCACCCAACTTTTTAAGTCTGGAGGGAAAAGAATAGAGGACTGCCAAAAGATGTTCTTAAACAAACCAAAATGAGTTAATGCAAGTAGAAATATTTTTCTTTTTAATGTATTAACTGTAGAATCAACCATTTTGGAAGAGCCTTTGGGAAGTCACATAGTTCCACCTCTACCTCAAACGAGGATCAACACTAAATTCAGACCACATCACTCTAGGTTTTATCCAGTCAGGTACTGAAAACCTCCAAAGATGAAGAATCTGCAGCCTCACTGGCCACCCAGTCCCACTGCTTAATTGCCCTCATGGAGAAAAAAAGTTTTGCCTTATACCCAGTCAGAATTTCCCCATTTTGTTCCATTCTGTCTCTCACCAATCTGCTACACCCCATGAGCAAGAAGTCTGGTTCTGTCTTTTTCCCCTTGTAGGTGCTGGCAGGCTGCTCTTAGGTCCTCCCAAAGACTTCTGGAGGCCGAACAAACCCACTTCCCTCAGTGTCTTCTCAAAGGACACAACCATACTGGTGACCTTCTGCCAGATGCTCGAGTTATTCAACACCTTTCTGTACGAGGGGGGCCCAAACTAGATGAAGTCTTCCAGCCATGGTCTAACAAGTGCTGAACAAAGAGGAATAATCACCACCACTAGTTATGCACCTGTTAATAGAGCACATCCTGTTAGTGTTCAGCGCTGTGAGGGCACACTGCTGCCCACCAAGACTGCTAAGTCAGACCTTTTCAGCAAAGCTGCTAGCCACTCAGTGATTACTCCATTCCAGCCACGGAACATTGCTTTTGTCCTTGTTAAAGGTCACAAGGTTCCTATCAGTCCATTTCTGTAACTTGCCTAGGTCCCACTGAATGGCAATCTTCCCCTCGAGAATATTGACTGCACCCTCCAACTTGGGTGTCATTCACAGCCTTTATAAGGGTACTTTCCAGGTTCTCTTACACGTCTTCAATAAAAGATATTTATAAGCTTAGATCCCAGGAGAGACTCCCAAGAAACTCCAGTAGTAAGCACCTTCAAGGCAGATTTTGAACTGTTATCTAGTATCCTTTGAGGCCAATGATTCAGCTAGTTTTTCACTCATATGGTAGTATAGTCCCCTAAACTATAATGTCCCAAGCTGGATACAAAACCACTGTGAGCATGCCATACCAACAGAGAGAAACTAAAAAGTCAAACTCTTCTGACATGCTATCAGAAATTAAAATTCATTAATACCTATTTTTTTCTCTCTCTTCGACAGACTGGATAGACTGCTAAGTAGCTCACAACACAGTTTAGATCTCACTTCTATCTCCATGTAGTAAGTTGCGAAGTTCTACCCAAACTTAAACTCCCTCCAGGTACTGTAATTCAAATCACGTACTAACTCAGTGTTCACCACAAAAACCATGAATTTTCAAAGAGATTACACAGCTTTATTTAACATTATGGTTCAATGAACTTTTTATTTAGGAACCAGTACAAAGAATACTTCAGGTAGAAGAAAGGATATAATGACCACAATGACCCCACATTTTAGTTTTGGTTTACATAACCTAGAGCTTCTGCATTTTCTACAACAACCTTAGATCCTATCTCTGAAAAATTAAAAGGTCTTTATTTGACTATCTGACTCACCAAATCTTCAAGAGTTAAATTATTCATGCCCATGAGAGTACATATTACTAGCTGAACTAAAATGTACTGATTTTTTTCACTTATTTTGGAAATCCACATGTCGGTGTGTCTCACTAGATTAGAGAACTGAAAATATCAGGAAAAGGGGAATGAAACTCCTGACATTGGCCATGGCAAGTCTTCAGATTAACTGAAATTGGGCATCCTAATTCTCAGATCTTATTTCTATGTTAATGATGGCAACAGATGTGTCATATTTCACAAGTAACATTTCTTTCCTGGGGAAAAAAAAAAAAAAATTCTCTCTAAGTGTACCAATGGGGCTATCTTTCGGTAAAATGAGGTTTCAGTATCCAGGTCACAAACCCAATAATTTTAGTTAGTTAGATTATTTATATTCCTTGACCATAAAACTTCAAATGGCTAATATTTATCTGAATGAACAGTTCTTAATGTCAGCATTTACTGTTTTTTTAACAGAGCAAACAGGTCAAGATTCAGTTTCCTGGTAGAAAGCATAGTAGTTAACACAGTTAATTCTTTGATGAAGTCACATTTCTTTTTAAAATACAAAAAATAACATTGTTTCTTTGGATGAGGATACAATCAAGAAAGAGAAGATACTGTCATTCTTGTGAAGCACCCAGCTAATGAGCAGTCATCCAAAAAGAACTTTTTGCTTTTTCTCAAGACCATGTTTCTAGTGCAATTGGGAATATCTTAGCATGCTTTCTGTCACCTTTCTTAAACTCTGTTTTGTATGTTTGTGATTTTTTTTTTTCATATTGAGGGTTGAGAGTGTTTGTTTCATTTGTTGTTTCCCTCTTCTTCAGTCCCTCACCGAATAATTTGCCAAGAGGTTCCTTACCCTCTTGTTCCTTCCGAGCACACTGGTGTTTCCAGTGGAGTGTGACTGCTCTGATAAATTATACTATCATTTCAGTTTCATGGCTTCTAATGACTGTCTTAGGAGAACAGCAGTAGTTAACGAGCAAATCACATGAGTAAACTTGAGTCATAACACAGAACACAGTATATTATAGATTAAAATAATTCTTCTATTTTGGTTTCTTCAGTTAGTTCAATTACTAACTGATGTTGAATGTACTGATCTTTTAATCTCTTGGAATTCACATACAGACAATGATATGTAAGACTCTCATTAAATATAAAGGACAGAAAGATGTGAAATTAAAGGTATGTCAAAAGAGCTTTTGACTTATGGCATAATCACTGGTAAAAAGAAAAAAATAAATTTGTCGCATTATTTTTTTTTTTACTCACCCTACAAAATGACCACAAAATCCATTATCCTTAAACGATTTACTGAATCAGTGTATTCTGCAGTAATAATAATAAAGACAGTAATTTCGCATTCTATGAGCTAAACATAATTAAAATCATGAATGTCGAAAAACTGATCAAAATATGTAAAGCCTACCAAAAATTTAAACTTCAATATCAAAATCTTAATAAAATTTATCACAACTTGGACAAGATCCCACATCTGCAAAGGGTCTCTATTTTAAAGTGGGTTGGACTAAGCTCATTAAGATTGGAAAGGGTTTTTTTTCTAGAAACAGAAATAACGTTAGCATCACTGCAATAATTCACATGTATATATTTACAGTAACCACAATATATTGTTTCTTTTCCATAGATATTTGGTTTCCTTCTGGCTTAAATAACAGTACTAACAATAATTATAACACTGATAATATCCTTCACTTGTTAAGGGTATTAGGATGAAACTCTATTTTAAAGACCTCATAAGCCTTCTAGCACTTGGAAATATGATTTTGGTAGGTTTTGACATGAAGGAAATGCATATTTTGTTCACTGACCTGAGTGAAATACTGGGGCAGCTTTTGAGTTCCAAATTTCTGTGCCTACAGTTTCACCTGTTGCTGTTAACACAGTGTGAGTTACAGTCTTAGTATCAAAATATACATTACTGGACAAAACCTAAAAGCATAAAACTAAATTGATCGTTTGGTAACTATTGATCCAAAAAAAGATCAATACTTATTTGAAGATTCTAAATTCCTGATATACTTGCAACACTTATCTGGAAATCTTGAAGAACCTTGTTTGTGCCTTATTAAATCTATTGATATATTATCAGAGAAAGAACAGATAGCCAATGAAATTATCTGAAGCAAATGAAGGAATTCATTTCTATGAGGAAGCTCATGCTGGCCTGTCAAGGTGTCCCCTTTCTAATATATGATTCAGACAGCCTCTGAGACTGGACTGCTTGATGGGGGTTCATGTACTACTAACTTATTTTCTGTAAATTCATACTTGTATAAAGTGTAAATTAAAAAAAAAAAAAGGGGGGGGGATAACATTTGAATCTGGATATATTTGTGCATATGTACATGTACTTGTATCGTCACAGAATTTTTAAAACAAAAGATTACTTTAAAAGAAAATTATAATCAGTCTTTAACATTGAAGACAAACAACACCGAAGATTCCAACAGCCTGAAAATACTTCTCTCTTGCACCCTCTGAGCAAGTTCAGCTACAGCTGCAGACGGGAAGTGGGATCTGCTTTTTCTGTGATCAAAATAATGCAGTGCATTGTGTTCGGTGATTTTTGTGATTTGTGTGAGCAGTAATATTAATAACAATTTTGTGTTCTTTCCATGTTAAGCTGCAGTTCTATTTACTTTTAAAAGTGTATTAATTTTATACTGTGTTTCCTTTCACTGGATCATAGATAATAAGCATGAAAACTTGTCTGTTCAGGTTATTGGTACAGGTCAAATTAATTTGTTATAACTTTTTTTCATCCGAGGACTTGTACAAAACTTTAACACATTAAATGTTTGCAGATAAGATACAGAAAAATTGCTTCACTTTTCTCAGCTTGCTCCTCTAGGCAAAAATATTTTTCATTCATCTTTACCTAACTCAAATCTGTCCTGATATTCTAGACTGCTCTTCAATATTTGGTTGATTGATCTTCTAGCACAGGAATGGCCTGCTGCAATGCACAACAAGCAAGCAGGCATGGCAGAAGGTCAACATGGAAATGGGCAACTAACTCCTGACTGAGCTCATACAGAAAAAAGAAGCGTAAGGAAAATGAAAACAGGGTCAAGCCATCCTGGGAGCAATACAGAAAGGGTAGATAGCAGTACATATGCTGGGTATGTAGGAACAGAATTAGAAATCTAAAGCCCAGCTGAACCTGAAGTGGGATGTAAAGGGTGACAGTAAAGGCTCTTGTAGGTACACTCTCAACAAAATGGGAAAATGTGGGCTTACTGCTCAGTGAAGCAGAGAACTTGAGGACAAATGACATGAAAGAAGTTAAGGTACTCACTAGATTTTTTGCCTCAGCCTTTACTGGCAAGGTCTGATCTCAGACTAGGAAAAAAGCAAATCTTAAATCCACCTTCAAAAAGGACATGAAGGAAGATCTTGGGTCCCACAACTGGTTCAGCCTAATGTCTGTCCCTGGGGGGATTATGGAGCAAATCTTTCTCAAAAGAAGGCACATGAATGAGAAGAATGTGACTGAGATCACCTAGCACAGATTTACCAAGGACTAATTTCATCTGATCAACCTGACTGATTTCTATGTTAAGATGAGTGGCTGTGTGGCCAAGGGGAGAGCAGTGCTTATTGTTTACCTTGACTTTATCTAGGCTTTTGGCATGGTCTGCCATTGTATCTGTAGATACGTTTGAATAAACTCACAGCTAGTTTGCATATGACACTTGGGCAGAGGGAGAGGATGATACCATGGAGAGCAGGGCTGTCATTCAATGAGGTTTTGAGAAATGGGTCAACAGAAACTTCTGAAAGCTCAGCAAACTCAAGTGCTAAATTTTGCATATGGAAGGGAATAAGCCTATGTAGTGGTAAAGGTTGGGGGCTCATTGGCCAGGAAACCACTCTGCAGAAAAGTGTTGGCAGTTTTGGTGGACAAGTTGAATGAGACTTCCCAGTACAAGAACAACACTGACATACTGGTGTGAGTCTAATGACGTTCAACATGACGGTGATGTGGTTGGAGCACATGAAATCTAAGAAGAAGCTGTGCTCAGCCTGAGAAAAGAACATCAAGGCGGTATCTACTATGCTGTCTACAGCTAATTAATGTCTGGTCACAGAAAAGTCACAGCCAGACTGCTGTGCACACAGTAAAAAGATACAAGGAAATCACCTCACACTGCAGCAATGAGAATTCTGGTCAGACACAAAGGAAAAAAAAAATGTTCACAATGAAGACAGTCAAGTGCTGAACTAGGCTGCCCAAAAATGAGGAATCTCCATACTTGGAAATATTCAAAATTTACCTGGAAAAACCCTAAGCTACCTGGTTTAACTTTGAAATTAGATTTACTTGAGCAAAGGGTTGGACCTCCAAAGATCCCTTCCAACCTATATTATTCTATGGTTTTATGATTTTGTGAGTTTTCTTGCTTGACTGGCATTGCCTTCACCAGTCTTAGCATTGTCAGAATATGCCACTTAACAGTGACAGGATCTGTCACTCAGGAGTCATCTGACCACATTCAAATATTGTTCTCTTCTCTAAAGATCATGGGCATGATCCTTTATCTTCTGATCTTTGGAATTAATCTCTTAGAAAAGAATATTCTCACTTCTACAAGCCCGTTTCAGTCAATGCAAAACATGACTGCTATATCTTGTTTTAAAATTGACTGTTGCTCTGACCATGTCACCCCTTTCTAAACATCTTTACCGATTTTTAATTTTCTTTGTTTCAATCATACCAGAACTCTACACCTCCTTCTCTATTAGTGTGTACACTGTTGTGGGCCTACACAAATAACTAGGCTGTCTGGCCTTTAAACCATTTCTCATGGCTTGTTATTGCCATTCCACTTATAAGAGATTAGGTAACTAATAACAGCGAGACAGATAATAGGAAAAATGGGTTAACCATAATCTATGAAACCATAGATTATTTTTGCTGCTTAGCTTACTGTTCACCTATATCTCTTCAGCATAGTGAATTAATTTTACTGTATGATGGCAGGCATCTAATATCAACTGGGAAACTTGAACAGAAACAAACTGTAGTACTCCAGCAAAGACTAATCATCTCTGTATCATAACCTTTTACAGTTACAAGAGACTTAAGAGACTGATATATGCTTCAAAGTTTTCCTTAGGTGTCTAGCCCCAAAAGATCCATACCAATAAAAGTAGAGATCATGCATGTATATGACCTTTCTGGTCGTATTTCTGTCAACGTCAATCTGACAATGTTAAATTTCTAGTTTTGGCCACTGGAGCTGCCTTTCACTACAAGAGCTAACTATAAAGGTAGTTTCCCCTCTACTTTCATTAAATAAGTTGTGGCCTTTATGGACTTTTTCCAAGGTAGGTTTATTGTCCTCTTGTAGCAAAAAACATACAGTTGGTATAATTACATGCTGTATAAAAAAAACCATTGTGGTGTTTTCATTTGTTTATGGGAAGTGTCCACTCATCGTATTATATGATAGCTCTTTCTGATCTCCATAAAACACTCACAACAAAACCTTATTAGAACTCTGGTGTATTTCACCTGTTGTAGGCACTGTATAAGGTAGTGGTGAAGCAGTGAGAGTAAATTCTCTTAAAGGTGAGAGCAGAGCTAATGTGAACATAGGGAACTTCTACTAGCTTTTAAATTAAGTAGAGTACACATATAATGATTGTATATGATTTCTCTTTTGTCTTGTGTCTGTTCATAACAGCACTGGAATTATTTGCAGGCTGAATATAAACAACTCATTTTCTATGGGACAGGGAGAGATTGCAACTTAAATGAACTCTTTGCAAAAGGTATAAATTCTGTAATAGAATATTTATATTTCAAGTATATATATATATATATATATATATATATATATATATATATATATATAC
>NW_020799091.1:113308610-113371629 GCF_003259725.1 Athene cunicularia
CTCCTGATACACCATGGTGCTGTGCTGGTGGGAGTCTGTGGGACCCTGAATGACAGCATATCCCAAGAGGCATTGTAGGGCCATCTCTTTCCAGATATACCCTTTAGAAAGTACTGCTATGAAAACCATATATGAATCAGAAAGGAAGTTCTTTCATGTGAAAACAGGGGTTTCTATGATTTTTTTCTATTAATCTTGTGTGTGTATGTAAATGTACCAGTGAGTTACTGCAAAAGCTGTGACCTACTTGGAATTGTGCCTGATTTGCTCTAAATGGGATTTTCTTCAATATTTATTGTTGCTGCTACTAAATATTGTTTGCTAGAAAGAGGAAGGCTGGCACCAGATCGGAAATGGTAATTCAATTTCAGAAGGATTTCAGAAACACCTTCCCATATTAATTTTATCTAGCTTTTCTGTTTAGTTTAGAAATAATGTTAGTGAAATTGGCATGTTGCAATGACGGATTGTTTCCCATTGGTATACAAATGCTGATACAAACCTCAGCGTTTGTGGAAAACAAATGTTGAGATGAAGTAAAGACATTTATTTTCTAAGCAGGAGATGTTGATTCTCTGACAACATTGTATTGCATGGCCTTTATTTCTATTATGCCAAATGATTGATGTGGATTTAATCATTAGTTTGATGGCTGCTTTGCTCAGTGGAGAGGCAGCTGAGCATTTTATCATTATTAGTGAGCTGCATTTTGATTTTTCTATCAAAGACACTGCTGGCCCCAATTCATCCCAGGTGTAAAACCAGAGATTCATTGTGCCCATTGTTTTGTGACCAAGCCAAGAAAAATTTGCTCGCAAAATACTGTGAATATTTGTTTTGATTTCTCAAGCAGGAACCTGGTTTTGGTTAAGACTTCCATATATATGTTTGATTCTTTAAAAAGAAGAGTGGTGTACCTTTTATGAGTAAACTACTTACCGCATGGTAGCATATATATATGTACATACATACTTGCATACATGCATGTGTGTGGAGATATATATATATATATATATATATATATATATATACACACATAGAGTGGAGACTTAATGCATACCACTAAGCATCACAACTGTAGTTTGAAGAGCTATCATTTTAAGTGTTTACTGGTACAACTCTACTGGTACAGCTACACTTGCCTGGCCACTAGTGAGGCATGGTTTATATCAACAGTGACTGCATGTGTTCATATATGTAAACAATCATCCTGAACAGTATCTACTACATAAAAGTAGATGATTTCTTGACATACTTTTTGACCTAACTACTCCATACAGTTTAACTAACCATAATCCCACATCTCCATTTAAATGGGAAATTTAAAAAATAATATGCAAAGATAGTTTTCTATCTAATAGATATTGTTTGCTTCTAAAAATCATCATTCTCTTCCCCTTCCTCCCTGTGCTATCAATGAACAGATTAAATGTAAAGTTTGATTATTCTCAATTCTATCCACTAACTCAACTTTTTTATGCTCCACAGCCTAAAATAAGGAATGTTTTATGACAGTAAAAGGCAGCTGAGAGTAAACTCATTTTCTTAGATTAAGTAAAAAGAAATCCTGTAAAGTTAACCTGATACAACCACCTAATTACATGGTCTTCCTAATCACTGTGTTTTTTCTATTCTTCTCCTTCAACTGTATAAAAAATTATAGATGCCATAGATTTTTGACAGAAAATGTAAATAAAAATGTTTCTTTTTTTGAACTTCCTGATTCCATAGTAGATTTTTTCTTAATAGGCTGGTATCACTTGAGCAACAACATTAATTCTGTTTAATCTTTAGTTAAAAAGAATAGTAAAATGCAAGGCACCACAGAGGAAAAACAAAATCTTCCCTAACTGCATATATTGTTTGCTGTATAACAGAGGACTGTCACATAGCTGGGGTGCACTGACCCTGTCTTAATTAAAAGGAAAACTACTAAATTCAGTTTCCTGACCAAGTTCTCTTCCCCCTCTCTATTTTCTGTGTATTTTTCTTTCTTGAACAGGCAACATGAACAAAATGTCCCCTGGGAGTCAGTCTACAACTAACAGAAACAATCTAAGAAAGAATCTTAACTACTGTATGTAGTGATAAAATATTTCCAAATTGTACTGAAGAAAGTATGAGTATTGGGACTTTGAGTCGGAGCTTCCAACAGAAATAAAGCAAGCTCAATAGAGAAAGATGGTACATATTTAAATATAGGACTTTTGAGTAAATAAAACAAGCCCCCAATTGTACTTTTAAAAAAGATTTCAAAACTTCATGGATGTGATTAATCATCTTACAGAAACAGAAAAGGTACTGATAAGCAGTAGGTATTTTTCTTTTTAACCTAAATTTGCATTTGTGATTTTCTTAATACTTTAAAAACATTGTGAAGAATCTACTTACTGAATGACCTCTCAGTAAAACACGAAATTATATTCTGGCAAGTATTCAGTCAGTACATCAAACAACTGAGAAACAGCATAACAACGTTGATTTGCTTGGGGCAGAACAGTTCAGTATAAATTGCAACGAACACAAACAGTGCTTCATTCCAAGACACTTTTGGTTCTTAACTGGAAGAGCAATACACATGTAAAGAAAAAGAGGACTCTGTAAATTATAACAGAAAAAACCACAAAAGAATAAATTCAAAGTTTTCTAGTGATCTGTTACAGAAGTAGATCTAAATGAACCACACTGAAAACATCTACAACAAAGAGTTTATTTCTGTGGGTGTTTTTTAGCAAAACACAAACTCTTCCAGCCGCGCTCTTCTGAAGCCAGAAGCCATGGTGACTCAGCATATCACTAAATCTTAGCTGAAAGACCTTCCTCATATGGCTGCTCAAAACATACATAGGTACTGCCATAATATTTAATTGACCAAAGACCCATTGACCAGCAAACTGATAGCGTATTTTGAGTTCTACAAAATGCATGTTTGGAAAAATTCCCTACCCCTACTATCGATTCAAATGCATAAACAGTGCTCTGAAATTGCAAAGTAGTTTAAAATACATGTAATCTGCAGCAAGAAACATAGTGTGACTAAATTAAAATATGTATATGAATAATATAGATTTTTTTGAATGAATAATGGATTGTATGTTAGGTCAGGGTCATATCACAGCAGTTAAATTGTGTTAGAGTCCAAGCAATCCTTACATTCAGGCAGTGTAAGTAATGCCTAGTCTTGCCAAAAATTCTGTGATGTGTTATCACAATGTGGTACTTTATCTCATTTCCTTCGTTTTTAAAAAAATCTCAGGTATCTTTGAAGCTACTTCTTCAGACTGTCAAGATCCTGTCTTCCAAGATACTTGCAGCCCTCACATCTTATCTCTTGCAAAATTTGTAGTCTTTTTTATTATATCACTGAACATGGGAATATTGGCTAGTTTTACTTGGTAGGAGAAGGGACACATGAATTTGCATTTCTAACATTTGTTCTAATAATTTCAGATTTAGATTTAATAAATTTAAACGTATTTGTATTTTAAATTTATGAATAGACCAAACTTCCAAACTTGTACCTGTATTGTGCCAAAATCAATTGGGGTTACCTGTCAAATGATCCATTTTACTGATCTGAAAGATTTCCACTGTGTATTATAATACCTAGTCTATCTGAAGCAATACTACACTCAACTTTACCATGATTCTTTATTGATTTTTTGATGCAAATTGTCTCCCAAATAGCAACTAGTCTGTCAAATTTATATTGAGAATATACTAGGCTACTAAGCTTTATTGAAATTCATATTGTAGTGAAATATCATTGTGTACTTTTCAGAACAGTATATTCCATTGCAAGCTAATACACTGTGACATTTTGAAATAGTGATAAAACTCATGCCTAATCTATATTGCATCAGTTTTACCAATTGTCCTATGTCACTTTCATGCACTTTCAGATTACTTACACTGATTATCTTTACTCGCTTTTCTGGCAATTTAGTTATATTATAGATGCAATTCTTCTGAACCACTTCAGACATCTGGTAAACATTTGACATGATGTGTTTTATCTCATTTTACCCATCAGCCTGAATAAAAACTAGAATTCTACTGCATGTCTATATTTGGTAATGAAACATACATAACACAAAAAAGTAACAGCAATATATACCAAGAAGATACGACCTCACATTCACTAACTTTAAGAAATGATCATGTTCTTATTACCTGTTGAGAAAAATCTCTTACATTACGCCTCCCTTTATTTTCTCTTCAAATGATGGCATCTTCAAAATCTCTGTGTTGTCTCTTTCTCTCAGTGTGGATTTCATCATTTAAACTAGAGCTAGCCTAGTTGTCAACATCTCTAGTTCTTTATTCTCAGTCCTTGAATATGTGTCCAAAACCAGCTATTCTTAATGACTCCTGAATGTGACACATGCAATGTTACCTGGTTAACATGACCTAAAAAGGGATGCACTCTCTTCCTAATTCCTGTTTCTTAAAGCAGTTACTGTAATGAACATTTGCAGCATACCTTTCCTGCAAAAGGCCTTCCTAACAATCAGAGCACATCTTTTATTCAAAAATTTTCCAGGGAGCATTTTAGTATTCATTTGCTGACACACCCTTAATGCAAATGCATAGTTGTAATAAAGCAGTATTTAAGATAGCAACAGTTGATGCTGTCGCATACTGTCACTATGCTAAACAGACCAACATCTCTGTTTCCAAATTGTTGCTAGTTGGAAATCAGCATATTTCTTTTCGATATGTACTTACACAGAGGAAGGCTAAAGGGTTATGCTTCAGGTGGGGTTGGTCAGTTAGGTATTGTCTTGAAAGCATGATTGCTTTTTTAAAAAAATATCTACAGCGCTTTGCAGGTGCTAACTGATAGCTATTTTACAAGTTGAAGATTTAGAAGTTATGCTTTTGAATATGAATGTAATAAAGAAAAATAACTCCAGTTGCACAATACTCCAATACTGCACTGAGACGGCATACTAATGACAGAATATGTTCAGTTGACTTTCAAGTCCCAAACCATAATCAACTGATACAGCAATATAAACATACATGGGCAACAAAAAAACCTCCCAGTTAACCTAATTTAGATGATGTGGACATGGGAGACTGGAGCAAATCCTCACTCAGTAACTGGGATCATGACATCTCCATCTTGAAGGCTAGCTATAGTTGGGAATATTTTCCAGATGGTGGTGAAAGTTTAAAGATGAAGACTACATATTTGAATTACAAGGCATTAATATTTTCTAAAAAAGCAAAATTTCACACTTGACTCAGAAAATTCAATCATAATGCACTTGTCATAAATGAAGTACTTCATTATTAAATTATCCTCTATATGATCTGTCATTTTTGGTTTAAGAACATTAAACTAAAGTCATTGTAATTTCTTCGCTGTCCCATTTTCCAACTGACCAACTGTCAGTTACTATTTCTAGACACAATTATAAATTCAGCACAGAACGTGGCAAAATGAATGCAGAACAGATTGAACACTGAGGGGAATCTAACCAATGCAGCTACCACAAATGAAAATGTTGCAAGCCTGCTGACAGATTGGAAAGAAGTAGAAGGAAGCCAAATGAAGTGACAAATGCAGCCAGAAAACTTGTGAGACAGCAGGGCACAAAAAAGCTAGACTTACGACAATTGGGATAATAGTGATTTCTAAAATGCAGCATATCAGAAGAAATGCATAATCACAGAGAACGATCTACAGATATTTATATATTATAATACCATTACTGCTATTCACAAATCAGCAGCTAATTAATTAAACAAATGCTCTCTGCACTTAACACAGTATTTTAATTAATTCAAACGAAGTGATAAAACTGAAAATAGCCACGGTTACCTAAAACTCTATGAATTTTCTGCTGGAAAATGTATTTCTGTCTATAGAAGAATTATATGCCTAGAAAGAAAATGGGAGTAAAAATGGGGCCTTTATTGATCACTCCTTATTCCAGGATCCATATGGCAAAATTCCTTTAGTACTTTTGTGTAGTGCTATTTATTCTCTTAGATAGCATAAGTCTAAACTTTTCAACAACTCTTTCAAAAGGTACAATACCAGATATACAAAATATATTGTCACATAGCTTGAAGACTATTTTCATTGTGTTTGGGATAGCAAAGAATGCACAATATTTCTACAAGGAACAAGAAGACACACTTCAGAATTCTCAAATCAGAATCAAAAATAAGTGAAGAGTATTTCTTTCATTGGTCTATAGGGTCTTTAAAATTAGATTGAGTTTCCTTTTTATAAGATATGTCAATCTATCAATTCACTTAAGAAGAAAATCCCTAGTATTTAATTTTATTTAAAAATTTTAGGGACATGGAAATTAATTTTCAGCTAAAACTTGCTATTGAATTCCCTTGTCCTTAAAATGTTGTCCTTCCAGTTGCATTCTCAGCAACATTTGCATAAATGATGTACACTGCTAGAGATTTCTAACAAAATGTCCTTGGCTGTGTAGACCCATCCTAGGCAAATGGAAAGTTAGATATCGGATGCATACTCTAAACCTTAAGTGCACTAGAAGTGCCATGTCAGAAGTTAAAGATTCTGGGGTTTTTACAATACATAAAAAATCCATTAAATCTACAGATCAAGCTAACTGCCCAGTGTGGTCTCAGGTGAACATACATTTAGTCCATAAACACAGGCTCAAATATTTGCACTCCACTACCAGAGGCAGTTAACTGTAATACTTTGGGTTTTTTGTGATCATTGTCCTGCCTCCACTCTCGTTTTAGGTAGATGAATTTACTTTTGGTAAGATGCATTTAATTTACATAACGCCATTGGTTCACAGATTTTTGTTACTGTCGTTTCTGTAGGGTTTCACACACTTTTGAGGCATTTACTTCCATATCACCCACCTCTGTGACATTAACAGGTACAAAAACATACCTATTGACCTATACTGCATATATTTTTAGATCAAGGAGGACCATCAGGTATGCCAGATGCCAGATGCCATCTGCATCTATACTAAGGTGTGGATATGGAAGTATTCCACTTTCAGTTGGTGGCCAAACCACTCTCCCTGTTCCTTCCACACTCATCTATAAGTGGTAAAATTTATTCCCCTCTTTAACAAATGAAAAAGAGCAGAGAAATCCATGAATGATAAGAACTTTATATTTGCCTTTAATTCAAGGTCTCAAAATGTACTTTACTTTTTAAAAGGATTTTTTAAAATCCTGGGAGTAAGAAAGTTGCTGTCTCAAATATCATGTCAGTCAGCATTAGCTGTGGCATTATTTTAGACAAACTAGGAATATGAATAAAAATATTATTATTCTAATGTCATATTCCTGAGGGTAATGAAAGTTATTATAGAGTGTATCAGACAAGGCTATGAACTTACAGGGCTGTGTTTCCTTTGCCATATGAACCATACAGTATCTAAAAATTATTGAATTCCACTTTCAAGGAATCCAGGTGTGATGTAGTTGATGCAGAACTTCTTTATGACACTGCTCAACACTATATACATGCCCTATGCCAAGGAACTACAAGAATTACATATCATTATTCATAAAATTTTAAAAAATCAGCTCTGATATATCCGTGCAATTGTAAGCAGATCAAAAATGAGTAATAAACATTCAACTCTTGTAATGAAGTGAAATGTGAGGAAGTCAAAATATAGACCAAAAAAAATCAAAAAGGGTTCTATTCAAAGTAACTGATAATTGTATAAAATCACCCACAGAATTGCAAAGAAACAATTTTTCACTAATCTTCAGAAACATTTTTGGTATCTTCAATATCCTTGACTTTATTCTTAAATTACAATTTAGTAGCTAATCCATTTAATTTTCAATACAATCACTGAAAATAATGGCTTCAGCACAGTATATTGCTTCCTAACAAGTAGTTTAACACTCACTGCGATTTTGACAATATTTCAGTTCTTTTACATAGCACCTATAACAGTTCTATGCAAAATTTCAACTCTAAAAAAGGAATTAGAAATGCCATTTCAAATGTATCCATTTATTTTAGCTAAAATTTAAAAGCTTTCCAAAAGCATCCCCCACCTGACTTTTAACACTTGTGAACAGAATCTTAATAATATACTCTTTCATAATATCACAAGAAGATAAATTTAAAAATCATGTTTAGGCAGCATATACAATTAAATGTTTTGAACCTCTATGCATCCTGTGAGTCAGCAGGATGTAGGTTAAAACTGCACACAGTCTCAGTTTGGAGGGTTTTTTGTGAACCTTTCCAAGAGTTGTTGGTAAGTGAACTATGACAACTACAGTAAGCTTGGGATTTTTTGCTTACTGGCAACATATCACTATATATTTAATTGATTTACTTTGTAAAGAAAAGAAAAAGATACTGAAAAGAAAAAAACTTCTTTTCAGTGGAACAGTTTAAGAGAACATTTTTCTGGGGCTGAAAGCCAAAAAAGCTTTCTAGGGTTCTTTCCTCTTTTCTATAATGTAATGCAGTTGACTATAACCATGTATTACAACTACTACCATTATCCTATTTCTGACATTTTGCTAAAAACCCTACAATTCATTACTCTTAGTAAATGTTCCTGTGTCTAAATTCATTTTCACTGAAGTTCTGTCTTTTCTCTGACTAACCCTAATTCTGCAGGCACAAAAAATATGTGATGAAAATTTTAAAAAGCCCTGTTATATACAACAGTACCACACAAAAAGGTATAAACGTGATAGAAGTGAAAAACCTGTCTCAATACTCCATAAAGATTCGAGCTTTACTCTTACACAAAATTTATCCCATTGCTTGTGATTAATTTGCTATCTCTACTACCATATTTTATTGTATATTCATAACTTTAAAATACATGCAGGAAGTTACATTACTCCGAGGGAGTCAAGAAATATAAAATTTAATAATCATAGATTATAAATGATCTCTAACTCAGGCAACCAGGTTGTAGATTCATCATGATTCCCATGAGGAAGGAATATTCAGATTAAAGACATTGCAGTAACTCTTACACTGTTCTACTGGCTTTTCTGTAGCAGCCAAAGAAGGAAATCGTTCACCCTTAGAAACAGTCTTCAGTATATAAATCAAAATAACTATGAAGAACAAAACATTTTCCCTCAGGAAATTTCCTGAACTGATCCAAATGGTGGGGGTGAGGAGGAAAGTCTGAGTTGTTTTTTTCTTCATCAGACGCTGATTCTATATTATGGGTAAATCAGCCAGGCTTGAATTAAAGCCAAATTTCTTATAGTATTGCTACATCAAATACATTACAGATAATTTGATTTTTTACTGAAGTGGTTTGCTGCATGTTTCTCTTAACATACTATTATTTATTCCATAAAAGGCTCAAGATATACAGTATTTAGGAGGTTAGTGATTCTGGAAGAACTTCTCCATTGTATTTTTCTTTTTTCTCTTCAGAAAACTGCAATTCATATTCCGAAGTGTCACAGCAAAAGAGCCTTTGAAATTTAAAGCTGAGTTAGGGCAATGAAGGCACAAAATCAGACACTGAGTTCTAATGAGCTGCACAAAGCATGAAAGAAATTCCGGAACAAGCTATAATCTCAAAACAGGCAATTGTACAACTCAGAGGACCAGATCTAAGCACATACAATCCTAGAGGTGTGTATCTCTATTTGCACATCTCTCATGTTCATATACAGTCATGACTGAATATATAAGACTGAAGTAGCTGCACACATAATAAAAATAACCAGCTTTTTGAGCTGTCAGCTAGTAACGCCAGCTGCTAGAAAAGTTTTGCTATATTCCATGGTGGAGGACCAAAACTGGAGAACAGCATACGTTTTTGCAAGTATTCTCATAAGAATACTGTCCCTAAAGGTATGTCTGTACTAGTACAGTAGACAGGGCTAGGGCAGGAGGCTCAAACACTGATGCACTATCACCCATAATGCTTACTGGTTAGCAGAGCCTCTAAGACCTGTTTCGTCTTTGCCAACTAGCACTCTGGGCGTGGTGCTACTGGGCAGTGCACGTCAAGCATGGACTGCTTCCATCAAGTAGTATGGATGAGGCCTGCAGCAAGCTAATGGTTATTAAGCTAAAAGCAAATGTCTCTTTTTTTCTGAATGTTTACATATGTATTCTGACACAATATGGACATAAAAGGCCAGTCTTCACATAATTTAAACACATTTTTAACTTTAAGCACACCACTGCAAAAGAAATACCTATACCTTTTGAAGACAGGCACATGTTAAAGCATTTTAGTAAGGAAAAACAAAAAAAATTTAAGCACTTCCAGTACACAAATAAGTAACAATTAAAAGTATATAGATTATCAAGGAAGCTCATTAGTGTCTGGATTTATAGCCTAAAAATTTCTCATTCCCTAGATAGAGACTCAGATAGATCAAGTATTTAAAATGGCTTTGTCGAGATGCTTGCCTTCAAAGCCAGGGCACAGGTCCTGGTTTATTTAATAGCACAGACATAAACTCATTAGATGTGCTTGAAATACCTGTTTTGAATTTACGTATAGACATCTCATTTGCTTCTAAGTGGTTTGAAAAAATATATTAATTTGTGCTAGCTGCACAATGTAGTTTGGTACAAAGGCCTCAGAGCTTTTTCTACTGGAACTGGTATATTCACAGAGGCAACGTGATGCAGAAACACAGGAGAGTTTCTGAGCAGTCAAGTCTAGGGTTTTTCTCCCTAGCTAAAAACATCCTGTCTTTCCAGAGTGACTGTTGGCTTGGATTTGGTGCCACACTGAACTGTCTACATTATTTGTGGCTCAGGTGATACCTTCATTGGACTTGATCAAGAATCTCTGCAGTTTTGCTCCAATGGGAAGCATAAATAGTCCTCTGAGTCCTTCATCTACAGCTGAAGCTCATTGCCAGAAATAAAATACTGCATTAGACGGACTAGCAGTGTGATCGGTTTTGGCAATTCCTACACTTGATTTTAATCAATGAAATACTAACATTTGAGTGTGAATGAGGAAGAGAACAAAAACACATGGAATTTCATTACTTCTCACTAATTTCCCTTAATGGATAAAAAGTACGGTATTGGCCATGGGCCTTCTAACTGCAGGGCAGAAAGCTTGAAGTAAAATAACTCTGGGCAGTAACAACAGAGGAGAAGAAACTAAAATAGGAACAGAAAAGGGAAGAAAAATCTTGATGCAACCACATGTGCAGTAAAAGCAATTGCCCTTAGTTATTTTGTCATGGAATGAAAAGCTAAAGCTAATCCCTTTAGCTTTCCCACGTGAAAGTGGAAGACCAAACTAATCCTTTTATAGTAGCTATACCACATGAAATGGGGTGTTTAAACAAATCCCCTTAATCATCATGGAAAGAATCAGGGAGCTAATAGTCAATCTCCTTAGCTATCCTACATGAAACAGGGAACCAAAGCAATCTCCTTAGTTATGCTAGTATTAATATGAACTCTATCAACCTTTTAAACTATTTTGATAGAAAATTAGTAGCGTTCTTCTGGCATACCAAGACCCGATGTGAGTATGCAGTAGTATCCATGGTACAGTAAGTTGAACATTACGAGCCAAATTTTATGTCATAAATTACATGTCTCACCACTTCATGACTTACTAGTCACAAGCATAATGCAAGAGTATCTATGTATCTGTTAGCTGAGAGGCAAACCAAAATAAGGTCTTCCTTAAGAAAAATTAAGAAATTGGGAGTATTCCTTATAGCATGGAAAGCTGACAAAAATTACTAAAAAGACATGCAGAGAAATCACCGAGCAAAGCCATATTAAGCATATCATCACATTATTTAGCTGTTGTGCCTGCTAACTTAAACTTTGTTCCTTTTACTTACTCTGCAATATGCAGTTTTTAACACTACTAGTCAGTTCTGAAGAAACATTAATAAATTTCTTAAAATAACTGTTGCTAGTTGAATCCATACATATTTCTTCCATTTAGTGATAGCCTTGTTTGGGAGACGCTATTGGTTTGGGTTTTTAAAAAGATCAGGTTGATAAGATTCTTCCCGAGCATTAAAATATCCAGAGGCAGGTTCACCTCCACCTTGTCTCAGTGTGTCCACTGGACAATTTTTGGTTGTTTCCAAAAAAACGATAGGATCATCAAGCCTGCAGGAATACTAAATTAAACCTGTGCCATTTTTGCCAAGTAAGACCATCCATTTCTGTTCATTTCAAGGTTATGTGCTTGTCTTAACAAAATAAAACAAAAAATCAGCTGGAACATCTGCATTCTTCAAATGTTCTACATCTCAACAGCACTTGTGATCTTTCAATTTATTTCTGCAAGTCACGTATTATGTTTTAAACTCTTAGGAAAGTATTCTTTTGATTAAATACAATAGAGGACGATTATCCTCGTAAATCTGAAATATAGTTATAAATTACTATTCATAAACGCCTGGATTTTCTATTGGGTTTCTTTTTATTTTGTTCTCCACAGAATTGTGATTATTAAAAATAATTCCATTTCCTTATTAGCAGTCAATAAACATATCACAAACTATCTATTTTCCACTATTTGAAGTAGTTTACTAGGATTATATGAAGAGTATCCAATTCTGCTATGACTGCTTACATAAATAGATAATCCATGTGGTAAAGGCCTCTGTACTCGCTTGGATTCCTTTGCAGGGTATGCACATTAAATCATGTGTGCAAATTACTGTGTAAAGTGTCTCTTCTTAAATCTGAAGTTTTCAATTCTTTTTATTTTGGACTAGCAATTGCTGCACACTTCAAGTGTTAACTCTTCCTCAGAGAAGAGTTTTCAAGCTCAAGCATTGTACTAGAGGTTTAGAGATAGATATCTACGGGCAGAGAGAGAGAAAAGCAGAGAAGAATTTCTTCAACACCACACTATCAGTCTAGCTGGAGTGATTTTTTCAGTAGTCTCAGGCCTAGTTTTACTCCTCCAACATTTATAAGAGGGCCAGGATCCCATCTCAGCCCTAAGTTCATGGAAGACTTTTCTTAGAGACAGCAAGTGGGATCACTGCAAAGCAACAAGGAGGAGCTTCATAGGCAAGGAGTGTTCACAGTCCAACACTACTCTACTGCTGCTTCTTGTCTTTTAGCTAGCAAGTGTTATAGCCTATATGTCTACTTAAGTCTTTAGCATGAATACATGGACAAAAAAGGACATGTCAGTGAGGAAGCTAGTAAAACAGGGACCTTCTGACAGAAGGTAAAACGCATACAAAGGAAAAACAAATGGAGCAAGGAAAGGCAGAGAGAAAACTCTGTCTCCACCTACAAGGAAGGAGACCAAATTTATTAAGCCTTTGAAGACTGCAAGTAACATGAAGATTGCAGACAATGTCAAAATGGTAGTGATAGAGTCCTTCTTAACACACACTTTATCAAAAAGAAATTGACAGGTCTGTCTCGGCATCACAAGGGAAGAAAGTCTGGGAAATAGAGCAGTATTTAACTGTGTCACAAACTGTTCCTAATTTCTGTACTAAGATCCACTTGTTAAGAATTCCAGCAGAGCAGAAAAACTATTTGTATACAGTCTTCCCATCCTTACAACTGCTAAAACTGTTGGTATCCATGTTGCCTCTCATAATTTAAAGCACCATTAGAACATAATTTACTGCAATTTGCAAAGGGAACTGACTATGTGTGTACGTAAGTATTTAAAAGAGGCTTAGAGAATGTCTCACGCTTGCAGGTTTCTTGATAAATTGGTTACTTTTCTGTAACCAGAAATTCATTCAGTGTGTTTAAACATCTGTAAAAGGATCAAAAGTAAATGTGGGGGTTTTTTTTTAACTTCCTTTTCTGTTAATTCTCTAAAGGCTTCCAATATAAGGACAGCCTACTGCAAATCCTTAAGAATATATTAATTCATTCATTTTCATTAAACACAGAAGATCCACTTTTAGAAAAGAAATTATTCCTGGCACTAAAAATGTTAAAATGAAAGCAGCAGTTTGCCTAGAGTTTCCCTCAATTACTGAACACAGCATAAGAGTAAAAAGCAGCAACTGGATGTGAGCATCTCTTGCTGCTGACACTTCTACAGTATTCTCTTTTGAAAAAAAAAAAAAAAAAAGTATTTTTTGTGGCTTTTGAACAATCCAGAGAGATTGCTTTTCAGAATACCTATTTATCAACTACTTAAGCATTTATGAGACCATCTCCTAAGCACACAGGAATTTCAAGGGGTATTTCCCATGAGTTCAGCATAGCAGTTCTTAAGTCTCTGGAAATACAGCAGTTCAGATAAAGAGATATTCAGTAAGCACCCAGTATTTCCATAAATATTGCTTTTCTTCCACTTCCCTTTTGTCCTTTCTTTTCCGTGATTTTACAATGAAGGCAACACGCAATCTGGCATTCTTTCTAGCTCCACGTGTGTGGACAGTGAACACTAAACTATATCAGAACAATATATTTAATTGGGAATGGGTACGACTGAAGTTTTTGAATTCCAGAGTATTTACATGCTGGCAGAAATCATAAAAATTCTGTAATTCGACACTGTTAAAAATATGCCCCACACAGCTTAAATGTATCATTCTTCCTCCCTCAACCCAGTACATTTTCCTTCTCAAAATCTGATGCTTTCTCTATACAAAAAAAAAAGGCAAGTATGTGTCAATTTTCACTAAATTATGCTTGCCTATTTTTTTCTTACTGACCTTTTTGGTAGCCAAGATATTGTAAACTTCTGAATGCAAGATATGAATGTGCAGCCTACAAAGATTTAAAAGCTATTTGTCATCATATGAGTACATAGATGTGTAACCCATATATGGTACTCATTTATTTTAACTTCCAACCAACATGTTTTTGAAAAAACAATACAGGATTTAGCACACATTTTGTGGGGCTTGCACAAATGAAAAGGTTAGAGGTTTTCTGTGCTCTACTACTTACAATGTTTCTCATACCTACAATGAGAAATGTAACAGAAAATATAAATACTGCTACTGCCACTTTGTGCTCTTTTTTGCTACATAATATACAATATTATACAATATTATACATATTATACAATAATATATGCTGAATAATAATCAGTTTTCTTTGTGCATTATAATTATATATGTATATAATCTTGTATATATGTATGTATATCTTGTGCATTATAATTATAGTATATGTGGTACGCAAGATACATTAAAGTCAATATCCTAAGAAAATGAAGTAAATAGGTTTACATTTGCTCTTTAGCAGTTTCTGGGCACTAAGTGCATGAACTGCTTCCAACCACAGTAAAAGCAAATTTTTTTTTAAGAAAAAAAGGTTGGTATTTTAAATACCACTCCTCTGCATCAAGGACTACAAGACTGCCTGCTTTATTTCCTTCTTCTTTTATGTTCCTGATGTTACTCAAAGTGATTTAAAAAACCCAACAAACAGAGTCCTTAATGGTCATGGAAACATACAGACAAGTAAGAAAGCAAAGTGTATTTGGTGTGAGGAGGGAGTCATGTAAGTTAGATCTTGAACAAGAAAGAGCCCAACTCACTAAGGGTCATATCATTTCACTATTAAGTTGATACACTTGAATTTCATCTATGTGACTTCAATATGGATTTTACCCCCCTTGATATGTTTTACATTTAAATATTTGAATAGTCATAGAGGATGAAAAGGAGAGGACAAGCTCCTAGCTTGATATCTTAGTAAATGATCATCCTACTACAAAACCAGTACAAAAAATGCTTCTGCTTTACACGTGGCCCATAGTTCCAGTTATAGACAGGAAATTTTGCCTCTACTAGGAATATATTTGTATAGAGTACTATTTCAATTAAACTGGAATGGAAAAATAATGCAAAAAGTATATGCAACGTTATTATCATAAAGTTCAAATTTACCACATAACACACTAAAAATACAATAAATTTCTTTTGGTTGAGCAGTTTAGAGATTACTTCTATTGCTTTACTATTACAGATTACAATTTAAGTATATAGCTGTTCTGTACTGAACCATTCAAATATGTTTATAATCCTCCTTCATTATATCTGCTTTCCCACAGTGGTTTGTTGTTGTTTGGTTGGGTTTTTTTTTAAATTTACAGCAAATTATATCTCATTGTTCAGGCTATAAATGCTTTAGATCTGTGACTGCACAGTGGCAAGCACAAATGGGCCAAAATGTGTTTGTGATATCCAAACAGGAACACAAGTTTATTTTGCAAATAACCATCCTCCATGGAATCTGTAAGTAGATGTTTCATACAAAACCAAATGAAAAATAATCAGGATACTGCCCAAATACATACACACAGACACACACACACACACACAAAAAAAAAAAAAAAAAAAAAAAAAAAAAAGAGGATGACAAATAATACCTCTTCTTCACAGCACCTGGAACATTTTGTGAATTTAACAATTTCAGATAGAACATGCTCTGGTAACCCTGCATCTAATCCAGTAGATACTCATATCCCCAGCACAGTCACAGCTAATTCTGTGGTCAGGGTTTTCAGGTTACATATGCAAGCAAATTAAGGAAACAGAAGCAAAAAAAAAAACCATTCAGGCATGCACCAAATCACTTACATATTGACAGTCCCAGGAACATACCGTTTTCAAGAAAACCTTTTATGTTTTAAAAGATGCTCCTAAAAGAAATGGGAAAATTGACTCCCACAGGCAAGTCATCTGTTACTAGCAACAGCAATTCCTTTAGAAAAGATTTCCTGGACACTGAACTAGATCTTGGATATACCTAACAGTTTAATCCCTGCAGATGGAAATTAATCTAAAAAAAATACTCCCTCAATTTGCCTTTTTCCTCATACAATATCTTAACCATCAAAAAGGATTCTAAATATGGCATTCCAGGGCATGGTGTCTTATTATGTCCAAATTACAGCTCAAATACGTGACTTCAAATATTTTTCTTAATGTCATGTCTGTAAATTCTCCATATTGTGTGAAAATCTGATTAACTTCCTTCTTTTTCCTTCATCCCTGTTAAATGTTCTGACAGCTAAATCTCTACCTTTTCTTAAACTTGTTATTAAAACTACAGCCTCTGTGACACCTCTGAAATCCTGCTGGTGAGCTTTCATAGATGTAACTACCTATCTTTATTGCAGTTGAACTGCTGTAATAGAGGGAAGAATTTAGACTTTTGGATTAATTTTTTCTCAGAACTGTCCTCAGTTCTTAGTTAAAACTTTGTTTGTTGCTGCTTCTGCAACATCTATCCACATGGCTGCAGTTCTCTCTTCCACAGACTGTGACCATGGGTGCCAAGGCAGCAAATAACACCCTGGCTTGGGTCAGAAATAGCATGACCAGCCAGACTAGGGAAGTGATCATCCTCCTGTACTCGGCACTGGTGAGGCTGCACTTCGAACACTAGGTTCACTTTTGGGCCCCTCACTATAACAAAGACACTGAGGTATTGGAACATGTCCAAGGAAGAGTCATCAGAAACTGGAGAAGGGTCTGGAGCACAGGTCTTATGAGGAGCAATCAAGGGAACTGGGGTTGTTTAGCCTAAGAGAAAAGGAAGCTGAGGGGAGAACTTATTGTTGTCTACAACTACATGAAAGGAGGTTGTAGTGAAGTGGGTGTTGGTCTCTTCTCCCAAATAACAAGTGATAGGGCAAGAGGAAACAGCCTCAAGTTGCACCAGGGAGGTTTAGATTGGATATTAGGAAAAACTTCTCCACTGAAAGGGTTATCAAGCATCGGAACACACTTACCAGGGAAGTGGTTGAGTCACCAGGTGTGGCATTTGAGGACACGGCTTTGTGATGGACTTGGCAATGTTAGGTTTAGGGTTAGACTCAATGATCTTAAATGTTTTTTCCAAACTAAATGATTCCATTATTTGCTTGGAATAAAAGTGAAACGGCTTCAGATAGTCTTATTTTGGTATTGATATTTTTTCCTGTTGACTTTCACACAACTTTAATTTTAATTATGTTTACTGGGTCTGCCCGGGATAGGGTTAATTTTCTTTATAGCTGTCCAGATGGTGTTGTGTTTTAGACTGGTGACCAAAACAGTGCTAATAACACCCCAGTGTTTTAGCTGTTGCTGAACAACACTTGAACAGCATCAAGGCCTTCTCTGCTTCTCACTCTGCCCTCTCAAGTAGCAGACTATGGGTGGGCAAGAAGTGGGGAAGGGTGTCATGATTTATACGTGGCCAGCAGCCAAACACCACAGAGATGCTTGCTTACCCTCCCCCACTTGGAGGATGGGAATATAATTGGAGGTGAAAAGGAAGACTCATAGGTTGAGATAAAAAGTTTAATAATTGTAATAAAATGAAACAATAATAGAAAATACAATTGGTTAATGTACAATGTGATTGCTCAACACCTGCCAACTGATACCCAGTATGTTCCCAGCTAATGATCCCAAAATACTAAGATCCCAAAACTGCAATCCTGGAAGAGAGAGAGAATACCTTCCTTTCTAGCTGACCCTCCTCTATATACTGAGCATGATGTTACATGATATGGAATATTTCACTGGCCAGTTTGTGCTCTGGCTCTGCTCCCTCCCAGCTTCTTGTGCACCTGCACACAGGAAGGACGTGGGGAGTTGGAGAGTCCTTGATCTCTCAGCAACAACTGAAAACACTGGTATATTATCAGCATGCTTCTCATACCAAATCCCATACTGAATCCAATACACAACACTGTTCTAGGTACTAAGAAGAAAAATTAACTCTATCCCAGCTGAAACCAGGACAATGGGACACAGACTGACGAAAAGAATATTCAATCCCATATAATATCATGCTCAGAAATCAAACTTGGGAGGTGGTGGTGGTAGTTTTTTCAATGTAGACATTGCTTGGAGACTGGATGGGCATCGGTCCAATGGTGAGAGATGGTGAATAAGTGCCACTGCAACACTACCCACACCCCACCCCCACCCCCCTTACTAAACTGTCTTTATCTTGACCCACAAGTTTTTGCCCTTCCATCCTCCTGGGTGGGAGCGAGCAATCAACTGGGAAGGGGCTAAACTGATGGCTGGGGTCAATCCACCACAATATGTCATATTAAGAGGCAGAGAATGTCTCTGAATTACAATTCCTTGTTCACTAAATCATGGTTCTCCAACCACAGCCCAGACCAGGAACTAATAAATACAATTAGATTTCTTGATTCTGGTTTTAAATGCCCTAAAGTATCTTATTCACCCCACAAATCCTGACCTTAAGCTATGTTTATGCAAATGGTTTAGTGAACATAACACGCTGTGACCTTTTTCAGCCATTATATTGGGAGTCACATTATGCATAAAAAGTAGTTCACAATATTCAAGCACATAGTAGAGATTAAGAAGCATTATCATCCATTGTATAGTCATATAGCATTATAAATATCATATTTAGCTATAAAACCAAAACACTGATTTTTTCTAATGAGATTTTTCAAAGGTAAGTTGTTTGGTAAATATTTAGAATACAAAAGTCACACAGAATGATGTAAATATTCTGGTCAGGAACACTCACTGAAAGATTATGTATATTTACATATCTAGGAGTGGGAATACCAGTTTTACCTAACAGATAGATTACTATGTGGTATAAAACTGCAGTTCTGGAAGACAATTATGAGTCACAGTGAGAACCAGCTGAACATGAGCTCCCAATATTATTACTGTAATGAGAAAGCCTACTGGGAGCTCTCTTTGATGGTTAATGGGAGAATCAGAAAGAAAAGAGGCATGATGATTTGTAACGGTAGAAAATAATGAAATGGACTGCAAATACTACATACTTGTGTCCCTATTTTCATAAAAGAAGAACCACACAATAATTTGAACTTCGGAGAAGTAGGAGAAGGAACAATGAAGGACTTCATCGATTTAGATACAGTATAAGGCTGAGAAAGACAGTAGGAACCTTTTTTAAACAGTGATCTAATTAATTAATGGAACAAACTACCAAGGGAAATTATGGTTTCTTGATGTCTTTTAAAAAGGATTACTTCAGTGAGTTACTTGTTACTGAGTAAATGCAATGACAAGACTTGAAATCTTACAGCCTCTGATATAAGGGTGATCTGATGAATTGTTCTTTCTGGTCATAAAGAATTTAAATATCTATTGGGTTCTAACAGTTACAGTATTAAAAGTGAAGATTAGAAGTACTGATGATCTTATAATTCACGCTGCTACATGAAATGTTTAAATCACCTTAATCCTTAAAATCAATATTGAATTGGCCATGTGGATTTGAAAATTTGTATGTCTATAAATACACATAACATCAGGTTTCTATTTCATAAGCAAATCCAAATTACTGGGAACTACAGTGAGCACAATTTGCATTTCTTTCACGCTATTATCCGTACTATTTATCTGTTGTTATCTTGTGTAAAATGTAGTTCTCTGTAGTTCTCTAGTAATATGAAATACAGAACTAAATTGTGGACACTAAGAATTACCGTATTTACCATACATGCCCTACCTTTTTCTTATGATGCCATACTGCTACCTGAGCATGTTTAATGCACTAACCTCACTTTCTGTTTATATATTAGTGATTTCACTACACACATCTCAGTCTTGTATCTCAGACACTTGCTTACATTTTACTTGCTTATCTTGCTATCTTTTACCACTTTCATATTACTTACTCTGTTCTCTCATCATTTCCCCACCTTAAATTCCTTCTTTCTATCATATATTGTGTGTTGTGCCTAAAGCTGCATCTGATTCTTGTGTTATCATTTCACACTATAAAGTTGTACTGCCTTTCTTTGTTCTTTTCTTTAAGTCAACTTTCTTAGCTAACTTGTTACACTGTTTTCTACTCTTTATGCATACAATGAATTTGTATTGGAGAGTGCTACTTCTTTTGCTAATTGCTTTGTTAATTGATAGTTTTAATAAAAGAGGCCTAAGCTGCTCTCTCTTTCTTTAGAAGTATTCTGGTTTTATGTGACTTCAAAGGAAATTAGGAGAATTCTAAAAAATAATCAATCTACTTAAGAAAATTAATAGTTAGAAATCTTAAATATTGTACAAGAATGGTCCAAGACATATTGGCCCAATCACCTTCAGAGATACCAGTGAAAAAATGAAGGTGAAGATGGATGCAGCTACATTGAAAAACATGTTTGCAGGTTGGCACTGGAAAACGTCAGTATCATCCCTGATTAGAGCCTGAAAAAATATTAGTGCGTACTGGTGACAAATAGTACTAAGCCATTCAAAAATGTGTTACCATACACTACAGAAATGTCTTCTAATTAATTAAGAAGGAGCTAAAAAGTAATTGTTGACTGATGCATTTACTGTAAAACAATTATTTTAACAGAGAGGATAAAATAATCGGTCTGGTAGGGAGAAAAAAATAAGTACTTTGACAAGTCCACTCTCAACAAATTCTTAACAGAAAAAAAAAAAAAAAAGGCCTAAAACTGTATATTACTGAGAGTTATTAAAAAACTTTAAAGATCCCCTGAAGAAAGAAGGTATTCAAAACAGAATTACTTCTGCGGTTAAATCAATAGGAAAATTAACAATTGACAAGGAAGCTGTTCAAATAACTGCAGGAACTGGGATTAATATAGTTTCATCACACACAGCTGTCAAATAATTTAAAGGACTTCTAGTAGGCTCTTTATGGCTGAGGCTATACATTTTGCCTACTATGACAAGTCAAGAAAGCTGGTACAAGCCCCTTCCACGTGAACAATTTCTTTTAGCTTTCTGTTATGAGTCACCTTGCCCTCCTCTTATGATAATTTCAACTTTTTTGGGAGTTTATGAAGTGGCTACACAGAAGTTAAAATTTAGATTAATGTTAGAAGCAGAATGTTTTTTTCATTAATAATTTTCTTCTTCAAATAAGAACACTTTATTCCAAATTAACAGTTGCAAAGTAGATTCAGCTCATGCAAAATACGGCATTCTTAGAGTTAAGCAGGGGTACTTATAGAAGTTTATCAGGAATAGACAGGTCCTTATGACAACAGCCTCCAAACAATAGCTCATAAGCAAATTTTGCTCACAAAATTGTGTTACATTGCTTAATGCAATGGGTAATAAATAATAATTTTTTTGAAGTTACAGTGAGGCCAGAAGGAAAAAAACAACAACTGGAGTTGCCGAAGGCACATTATTTCATTAGTATTACCGCTAATAGGTAAGTGAAGGTTGGGAACCACTACAATTCAGTTAGGCTTTAGGGTTTTTTTCCTTTCCTTCCTAATTTTCAAAACTTTATTAACCACTTAAACAGTGTTTAATCCCCTAGGAAAAAACTGCCCTTCTAACAGTCACAGCACCACAGGCTATAGTGAGAAAACCTCAGAAAAATAATCCTGTCCCCAAGGTCAGTGAAGACTTCAGCTGGAACCCTGGATAACAGTTCACACAAACCCGACTGGCTTGCCCACAGCTCACATTCACATCCTCTTTTGAAACCTGTGAAGGAGTTCCTTGCCATTTTTTGTACCAATCCAAAAAAACCTTATTTTGCCTTTTCAAGGTTATGGAGGGATGATCTACTTTCATTCCATAGCAGATGCTTTTTCATAAATCAATCGGTCATTTTGAACTATAGCCCAAAGAACAGAGGAAGTATCAGATGTGTTCATTATTAAAGTAGAAATTTTAGACAGCCTATCACTGAGAAGCTAAATTGGAACTCAACCAACAAAAGCTGATTCTATTGACCTCAAAGATATTAATGTTTTGTGCTGCATTTTTGTAGCTCTAAGCACTTAATTTATCATCTGTTCAAAATACAAGGAAGAAATCTGACAAGCAAATAAAGAAAACAAATTTGCAGGAAAAACTATTGTATTCTCACACTTCAGGAAGGTTGCACAAATAATTGGGAAGAAAATGAAAAAATAAAATCATATATTATATTATAAAGGAATGGATGACACAGTTGTGCATGACTCATCTGCAGCTAAATGATGGGATTGCATACACATGCCACATACAAAACTACTGTGTTGTATATTTACTTGCTTGGGTAGGTACCGCTAGAGGTTACCAAAACTGCTGAAAGCTTGCAAACATTACATTATGAATCTGTTATAAACAAAAAGTCTGTGAAGTAAAGGTTAAGGTTGTGCAAATTCCAAAAGAATACCTCCTGAATCTTTCTCCTATTTCACCCTAGCCTGTTAGTTGAAAATCTCTGAGGCATACTCAATAGAAACATGCTTTGTGACTGACTATGACAGTAAATTAATGACTTCTGTTAATGTCACAGTCTCAGGAAAAACTATCACCCCACCCTCCTAACCTCAAAAATGTTCAGTAACTATATGTCAAAGACATTTTTCTTACACATGTAAACACCACACACGCATTTATTTGGGAGGAAAAAAAAAGTTTGATTAAAGTAACATGTAAGATTTATGCAGTACCTGAGCAAAAATCCCTATCAAAAGCACAAACAAACCAAAACCTGTCATTCCGCTCCAGGAAAAGGGAAAATGCTGATGTGCCCATCAGGGGACAAATGTGTTCTTATTTCTGCAGTGATATTCTCAATTACACCAATAATTATGCCATACTGTGCATTATATTAGGATATATAAGTAACTCAGATTAGATAGCACTTTGGACATAATATAACACCTCTGAAGTTTGTGCAAGATTTACAAAGACACCAGTTTTACTGTTCTTTACTAAATCAGTAAGTATAATAGGAGTTATTAGCCAATCCGAAAAGCACTATTTTGCCTTACATTTTAGTAAGAATCAAGTCATAATTAACACAAACATTGGCCTTTTGTTGCAGAGACTGCATACAAAAGTGACATGAAGAAGCATACAAATGTCATATTCTCTTAAGTACATGAGTACTTGTAAATTCAAGTTCCGTTTTACCTTTGTAAAAGGTACAGGATCCCAGAATAACTTAAATAAAAACAGTTTAGAAATACATTACAGTTTAGTTTTCAACTTCAGTATCTTTAGTATTTTATAAGCCAAAGTTATGCAACTTTTCATATTTTAATAGCTCTATGCAATTTTTCAGTATGTTCAAATACCTAAACACAATTGTACATTTGGTATATTTTAATGAAGTCTGTCAGAATAACACTGACTGAAAAATCAGCTAACATTTATTTCATTTATTTTAATCAGCAGTTCTACATAACTGTCAGTAAGTGAGATAAATAACTCTAATTTCATATAAGTCATTTGTCTCCACTATTTACTTGGGGTTTTCTGTTTATTCCTTCTTTCTGCACTATTTCAGAGGTGCAGCACTGCCACTAGGTCCTACTGCTCACAGCAGCCTTTCCTGGAATGTCGACCTAACGCATTTTCCTTCATTCCACTGTGAGAAATGGAGAACCTTGTTTGTCTGCATATCCAGTCACCTTCTATTGTATGTGACCAGTATCTTATATGGATTGTGCTTCTCCAAATCATGGATTCTCACCTGTACAATTTCCCAAAAAGTTTATTCGAAAACTTATTTGTTGCAGTGCACATGAATCTTTAATGCATATGCACCTTAGATTAACTCATCATCAGACATATTTTCTTCCTGAGTTAACAATGCATGCACACTTCTCTTAACTACCTCTCCATACTCAACGTACCCACTTCATCTCAGTTTCCACTCTAGCCTCTTCGGCCTATTTTATGTTCCAGGAATCCTTATTCTGTATGTTTTCCTCATGCTACAAACCACTTTTCTCCCACATATTTATTCTAGCTAGTTTAAAAAAAAACAAAACAAAACAAAAACAAAAACAAAAAAACCCACCCAACAAACAAATTGTACTTATTTGGGAAATTCTCTAATAATTGAATCCCAAGTACTGACTCAAATGTAAACTCCCTGCATTGTAGTAAGTGCCACCAGTTCTTAAAACACAGCAAAGGTTCTAAAGTCTGGAAAACCTCAATATGCTACTATGGGTATCTATGACCAACCAAAACAGCTATGTTGTAATAGCTGTGTGTTAAATCAAGTTTGAGTGCAGGTTAATTTGTGCTTGTATATTGTGATTATTGTTGTTGGGTTAATAAAGCTTCTCAGAACTTAGAGAATAACTGAAGTTATATCTTATGTGCTTTCCAAAAGCCAGTCTCCCTGTGCAATTCAATGAAGCTCATCACAAAGTTAGAGCAAAAAATTCCTCACCATATTTTCTCATCACGGTATATGACAGTATTTGCTTTTTGCTAAAGCAGAAATTCCTTGCTGTATTTTCTCATCATATTGTATGACAGTATTTGCTTTGTTCAGGATTTTTGAAGGAAATAAAACTTTCAGAATTATAACTCAAGATTGCATGAGACCGCATACAAAATGTAAACCACAGAAGCATCTGTAACAGACTGAAATTATGTCTAGGAATACAAAGAATTGTAAAACCCTGAAAAAGAGTAATTCATAAAGTTGAAAATAGTCTGAGATTAAGAAATGTCACGTTGCTTGAAAGCCCTGAGGGCAGAGACACAGAAGGCATTTTATAAAAATAGTGCTGAGGAGAGACAGTTTCTACTTTCTTCTGGAATGGATTACAAGAAATAAAATAACTAAAAAAACCCCAAGATTTTTCACTCGGAAAACCAGTATTTTCTGAGCTCATTTCAAAGAAGCAAATAATTATATGCCTCATACACGAGAATTAAGAGATAATGCCAGTTAATATAAAAACAAGTGATATACAATATCTACAGTGACATCAGAACTAGAAGCTGACAAAACGGTGTAAATGCTCCTCTATACTGTATCTTAATTAAAAAGCGAAACTACAAATGCCTCTGATACTCTGTTACCTGCCGGGTGGAAAAAGAAGGCAGGTTTTGGAACTATAGTCACTGGCAAAGCACTGATGGTTGAATTTCAAAAAGCAAAATGCTCCTGTTCCCTCCGCTCACTTGGGCACACCATCTCCAAATATACCAGACACCTCTAAAGCTCTGGGCCCCTGTATGCAATGTCAGGTGCCTCCAGGCAATCTGTACTAACAATACAGTGCACCCATATAAGACATTAAACTGCAATAGTGAACTTTAATCTAGAATGATCAGTGCAGGAAAAAAAGCATTAGTTAAATATTTTCTCTAAATGTTTAAACTGGTTAAATAACATTAAAGTTTTCTGATTTAGCTAACCTGATACCATTTTACCACATGCTGAAGTCCATACCTCTCTTAAATCATTGAAATTTTTTCTCAAGTTATAAAATTGAAACATATTTTTCCTTTTATTTCACAAAAAATGTTTTCAGAACATAGGACTATCTCTAGTATAGGACTTTTTAACATGGCACTTTATGATGTGTAACAATTAGAATCAGATTTAAAGTAAGATAGATTCTTAACACTCAGAAAAGCAAGAAAAGGGCATAATAATGTGTCCTCACATCACTCTCATGTCTGTTAGTCCTACTTACAACACAGGCTGCTCCAGTCCTGAGAACAACTAAAATCTTTCTGACAAGTTTATATTGTATCAATATCTACCCAGGTAGACACTCTTGCCATTCACTTCCAGAGTGTCAGAATGCCAAAATCAAGACAATAAAACAAAATATTGAGTGACTTACCCCATTTAAAGGAAATGTTTTCCATCCTAGTTCTCCGAGGGCAGCTGTAGTATCAAGTAACACAACTGAAAATGCAAAAAGAAATGGTATGTTTGTGGTATTGCTCGAATTAGACACATACAACATAGTAAAGTATTAAAGTGGTATGAATCGAACCAGCTATATTAGCCAGGAACATCTGCTTAAAGCTATTCAAGCAATTAAAAGGGAGTATTAATAAAAACAAAACCTAAACATTTAGACTCTCATGGCTTACATTTCATTATCAAATGTCTCAGAAGACGTAACTCATAGAAAAACCTAAAGAAATCACTGCCAAATCACAAGACACTACCAATGCTTAATCATTAAAAGGTGCCTGACTAAGCATGCCCATTTCTGCAATCTGGAAATCTAGAAAGTCTGCACATGAACTTAAGCATTAAAGCTAATAAGGAAAAACAGAGTTTGAAAAGTAAGACATTTAAAAAAAAAAAAAAAGCTTCCCAGAAATAAAGTTATACATTATACAAATTGTATAATTCAGAAAGAACACAGAAAGACTAACAACTTCAGAGTTGATATTTTAGCTGGAAGGTACTACATATATTTTGTGTCACTTGTCACACTTGTTTTGGTTTTTAAATACATGAGAGGATGTGCATTATTGTACCTGCATATTAAAATAAGACTTTCCATTACTGTAATATTTTAAATTGCATTAGCTTCATTTTTATCTTCACTAATATGCAAAAATTATACAGAACACAGCTCATAGTGATAAGGAAGCTGACTGTAAACTAACTATTTAGCGCAGAAGACATTGTACCTACATGTACTGCTGCCCTCTAATGGAATTGTTTCATCTGACCCTCTAATTTAAGAAATGTAAATTAGGATTTAAACATAAAATCAAGTATTGTATAGGCCAGTTGGCTTTAATCATCAAGTTGGCGTGTTCTGAATGCTCAGTTTCTCCTTACAGACCACAAATTCCAGTTCTCTGGATGGTTAATTGATGAAGAAAAATGAAGTTATTGGTTTGGAACATGACACCATTAGCCATACATTTGGGGGTTTTATGCTGTTGCATATCTTCCACCTCTCATCTGTCCAAATAATCAATGTACAGCTATCTATAATGTGTTTCCATAGAGCAGTACAGCAGCAGCAGCAGAAGCCAGATCATGGCTTTTTGCCTTATGGAAAAGGCACACTGGCATGGAAAGTGTATGTACTCATCATCTTATTAGAGCAAACATGACCTAGCATCTTCCTTGGTCTTTTGTATTAGTGACAGTTAGAGTTCTCCTATATCTGAATGTATGTTGACTTTTAACCGGAAACTGAAATAGTCTTACCAGCAAATCTGCAGTCAGGCAACAAGCCCAACATTAACCAAATAAAAGTTTAATGATTTATTTGAAGAAACTAATGACATTTTAAAAAGGTTATTCAACCAAGGGGAGTATTCTGCTTTCCACAACTTCACCAGTTTATGAAGCTTTGTGAATAACTTGAACATAAATTAAACATTTTTTACAAGCCCTATTTTACTTCCAAAAAATGGAATCACTATCCCCACTAAGACTATTGCTGCCTTCTGCTTACTGAAAAAGTTGTGATTTACAGCTGTCACAGTATTTTCTATTTGCATCAGGCTACTGTGCTCTGTTGAAGAGTCAGAAAAGCATCTTCACACTTGGCCTGTGATGCAGCAGTCTCCTGTGTAAACCTTCAAGTTATAAAGTACTGGGGATCTGTCACCTCCAAAAAAATCAAGCCACTCAGTTTAGGTATTTCCTTTTTGTAGGGAAGAACAAATGCTTAGCCGGTTTCTGAGAACATTACAGTTCATATTAGGAGTTTGTTTTCTTCTCTCCATCGCTCCTCCCCACCTTCTTTCCACCCAGCAAACATGGACTGTTTGTAAATATACTTAAGTTTTCATCTGAGGTTATATCTTGCTACTTATGGATCTGCAGGCAGAAATGAATTCTTTCTACGAACAGCGTCAGGGCTTGAAGTGTTTTTTCAGTTTTACAATTTTTGTGGTAGCAGGACCATGATTTAATAAACATCATCCAGGTATTCAAAACTAATACTTCCACAAACAAGCCCCAAAATACAGGAAGGAAAACTAATTCATTTATTCAGTGGAGCCTGAATTAATTAATTCCTTGCCCAAACCAATCAAGTACTACTTGAAAGCTTAAAACTATACAATAAAAAAATTAAAAACTAGAGTAAATTAATCACTGAAAGTAAAATAAGTTTAAATTTAGTTGAACTATGATCTAATAACATTTCTTGTATACATTTACCAAATGATCCCCATCAAATACAATTTTTGATATATTTTACATCCCAAGCCTCTTGTATGCTCATATGCTCCACCAAATCTGTTAGAACCTCAAATTGGATTATTCAAACAACCAAACAGCTACTAACCAGAATTAGAACGCTATCATCTTTGGAGTCAGAAATGAAAATCATAAAAATTAAGACTGTCCTTCCAACAGTACTTGTATTACAAGACATAAAATAATTATCTATCAAAAATGTGCAAATACCAGCAGATCAAATAAATGTTAGGTTTATGGCAAAGAAATACAAACCCCAGTAAAGCCGTAAAACCAACAAGGCCAGTTATACAAATGAGGACACTGATAAAGTAATAAAATCTTTGCACACTTCAGTGATTTGGAGATACCTACATGATAGACTTCAGTGTGGGACAGAGATACCCAAGCTATCTTTAAATGAGGTAATTAAGAAGCAGTCTATCCCCAGCAGCACAGACCTGATGGCAGACTAATATGCACTGCCAAGAAGCTTCCAACTCGCAGCTGCTTGGCAGAAAATTCACTCTGCCAAATAAATCCAGACTACGAAGAATGCCCGCATGTAGACATCTGAATTACATACAGGAATGAATGCTTCTCTGACTGCAGGATAGTGGAAGTTTCAAAAAGAGCTGGAAATTGGCATACAGAGAGACTAAAAAGAGATGGTGGACACTACATATATGATGCTTGAAATGATAAAATTCCCTAAAAAGTGAATGGGACCAGGAAGCTGTGTTTACTGACCCTTCTCCCTACTTTTACTTATGTATACTCCTTTGTATGCCATTAAAAGCCCCATTCCTCTTAAATGAGACTTCATGCAAAGTGGCCATTATGGACAAGCCATTAGCTGCCAGCATAAGCCAAAGTGTGTGTCTGGAACTACTGCAGCTAATAATAACTTGGTTGCAACTAGGCAATGTTATTGACACTTCTGACATCCAGCTTTTACTTGTAGCAGCCAGTTTTTCTGAGGTGACATAGAGTATAATACTTGCAGAGTGAACAAGAGTGAAAGAGTGTAGGCCTACCATTACGAAGTCATGTCAGGATTCAAAATGAACTCAGAGATCTTTTAAAATCTCTTTGGATAGAAAGAACTTAGATTTAGCATTTGCATGTCCTTCCTTACATAACTGAGCTAGGGATACTGTCACTAGCCCAACAATAATATACAGACTTAATCACACAGCTGTAAATCTATTGTTTCAATTAACTGCACAATTCATACTTAGAATTTAAATGTGCTTAGCTTTGTTTTTGAGTACATACTTTAATAGATATTACATTATTATAACTCATTATGCCATATTGAGCTCCAGTTTCCTTTTTCTTGGACATACCTTGCACTGCTATTATTAGACTTTACAATTGAAATTAATCTTTTCAGAGGTTTTGCCTGGTCCTGAGGGAAATGTTTTATTTAAAATTATGATGAGCAGAGCTCCAAGGACTGGCAGTGTAGAATTTTAATTCTAATTCTAAAATACTGTTCTGAAGATGAACTCTACAATTTTGCCTGTACAACCAAGGAAAAAGCCTCCCAAATATTAATTTCACCAGTTTATTTTCTCCTCTTCTTGCTTTACACATCTCCAGACAGTCTGACCTAACAGTTTTAAATTAATAAAGGATTTTGGCCAACCTCATGGAATCATAGTCTGACATCAGAATAGGCCATCAGATCACACAGCTTGATCTCTCACTCATTGTGGACTATTTTACTGTTACCTCTATAGCGGGTAAGCCACAGATTTGCAAGGAAAAGAGAATGATCAACAGACATTAATTTCTTAAGACAATACCAGTAACACAGGGAGTTGCAGAAAAATACCAGAGCGGAAAAAAAAAAAACAGGAAAAAGTGCCGAAACTCAGAAGAAAACAAGTTGGCAAGATTGCAGGCCAGCTCACTCCAACACATCCCATGTTGGTGACACCTGATGGGCGGGCAGGCTCACCAGGTGCCTGCACTGGGAGCGGGACACATGTGCTGCCCAGCCTGGCAGCACATTTGGCCTATAGTGTCTGCTCTGCGGCTTTAGGCAGCAAACTCATGCCATGCACTCTGAGCTACGGATGTCCTGCATGTGGAATCTCTTGTACGTACTAGGTAAAAAGATGCCCAAATAGAAGATGGAAGGTTTTCGTATCAGATACCCAGAAATGCCCAAAACCAGGCAAAAGTGGCACATTTTTTTTCTTCTCTGAGAACTTACTTATTGACTGCAATCAGTTTATATTTATAAGACAAACACACTGAGCTTCTAAACTCTCTCACTTCCAGGCCTCAAGAGAGCTGTTGCTCTCTTCTAAAGTGTCTGCACTTTTTTTTTCAGGTTTTATGGCCTTTTTTGTTTTTAAAAACAGGATCACCTGCAGTATTCTGAAATCATTCCTTCTAACAATATATACTGAGATAAAGAACCCTGACTATTTTTATATCCTGTTTCCATATCTAAGGTCACATTCGCCTATTTTTCACTGCAGAATTGCACTCATAGGCAGTTATTAGTCTATCAAGATCACTGTCCTTTACAGAATCATTCCTTTTAATGATTATTTTTCAGTTCGGGTTGCATTTCTGTTCTTGAATGTATAAAGAACTATTTGTTTATATTAAAACAAGTTTTACTTTTAAGGGCTGACCTTTGCTAAGTGATAAAGGCTGTTTCATGTCTGTCTTTCTTTTTTTTTACTTACTATCTTTTGCAGCTATTGATTTTATATTTATTTCTGTTACTAATGAAAATCTTGACCAGTTAGAATTTCACATGGTGTATAAGGAATACCTTAAATTTTGTGATTTAACAGTTACTAAAAACTACTTTAAGGTTTCTTAGACCTCAGCTATTTAAAATCCATTTACTAAAAAATTAGTAAGCTTTTCACTGTTGGAACACTTTGTGGTATTTTGTCATACAAAATCTAAATATATCTCTGCAGCATGTCTGCTTGAGGAATACAGAAAGAAGAGGGAGATATGCAGTATGCAAGTTACCTTTGGCAATTAACGTGTAATCAACTGGGAAAAATTATTTAAATGCTTGGGGTTTTTGACCAGGCCTGTTTTCCATAAAACAAATAAACTGGCATTCATTGTATATGTATCAATTGAATCATTTTCCAGCATTTCCATTATTTTGCATGCAGCAACTATCTGGTTTAGGCAAGATTAATGAGCTGCAGTAATAAAGGATGAGGAGCACCTGTCTAGATAGAAATTCTGCCAGGAAAGTATATGGGAGTCATAGCAAATCATATAGTAAACAAAGTATTGACAATGCTGTTTGACTGAGATAAACAGGATTATAGCCAGAAAAATATATAGAGTAATCCTTACCCTCTCTTCAGCATTTCTAAACCTTCAGTGTCAGTGCTGTGCCTGGTTTTTAGAGCCTTACTTCAAAAAATACCTGTATCAGTTACAAAGACACCATAGGAGAGCATCGGGAACAGTAAGATCCCTAGAAAGACTGTGATGTGGAAGGTCTGAGTGCACCAGAGTCATTTACCTTGGAGGTTAAATTAGGACTATCCACTAACAATCTTCCAGTGTGTACAAGGCTGTTTAAGGCAGAAGAGGATAATCTGTTCTCTATGTTAATGGCCAAAAAGGAAGAAGGTATTTAAATGACAGTAAAAAGAGTTTTATGTTAGACTTCAGGAAAATCCTTAGTATCCTTACAGTTGTAAAGAAGAGGGATACTTGTGACTAATTGGGAAGCTGGGGAATCTCCACTATAGGAGGTGTTTAAAACACCTTAAACACTGTCAGACCTGGTTTCTGCATAATCTCATGTTGCCTTGGGGCAGATGGGGGGGCTAAATGACACCTCCAATCCTCTCCAAGGCTGTGATTTTTATAAAAATCTAGTTACCTGGTTAATGGTGCTTCCCTTTTCTTTTCAAACCAGTACTCTAACACCTAAGCTCTTCCAATATTCTTGAACTCCCTGAGTCCCCGAACTCATTAAATTTACCATCAGTAGCCCAGAGATCTCCTCAGCCAATTCTTTCAGGACTCTTGGAAGAGAACTATTTATGCCAGCTGGGAAGTATTTCATATTCTTCATGTTGTGTGAATAAATTACTAATTTCTAATTTTCCCAATTCTGAACACCTTATTTTTCTTCATCTTTCTAAAAATAGTTCAATACCATTCAGAGAAACATTTTTATTCATAATACAATAAAGTCCCATTGCCCTGACTGTTGTGATACTTTAGCTTTTACCTAACACACTTAGGTTCTATTTTCAATTTTCCACACTTCATATTTACTAACATGTGTTTATCTCCACATGTACACTCTCTTTTCCATTAATAATTACAAGTGTTTGTAATTCTAGTTTCTGCTGTCACATTACCTCTAATGTAGGTTAAGCTGTTATCTAAAACTGGCTTCTTTTTATTGATCAATGATTTTCCAGTCAAGAAATTTAAAAAATAATTTCCACTTTCATCTTTTTTGTTTTCACATTTGCATTTTCACACAAACACACGATTAGAATTCTCCTCTAATCAATGAGAACTGGCCAGAAGAATTTTCCATGTAAAAAACCCAACATCTTATTTATGATAAATTCACCCTCTCAGTCCTACGAATTTTGCAACATTATTAGACTGTCTGCAATATATTTTATGTTGGATAACTGACTGTCTCTAAATTGGTACGGTGTTTTACTCCCAGTTACACGAGGTCTCCAGTGAGCATCTTACAAAACTGATTCCCCCACAGGACCATTTTTCTTTCCATACATTACATACAGATGCTTAAGGAATAACTTACCCTATTTTCCAATTCAATTCAGTTATCTGTTTCAGTCTTACTATTCCCTACTACTACCTGGATAGATATCATTTCAATTCCTGTGGCTCTGAACTAACAAGATTAAAACAAACAGCAGTTCTTTTGCATAAAATGCTTCTACCCACCTTTTTGATTCAACCTTTTTTCAGAGAAAACCTTATCATCTATTTCTTAGCAAGAGCATTTTTAAAATGAAATTAAAATTTATGCTCTTTGCTATATCATTTTATGCTTTCCTACACTTCTATAGTGCTCCTGCTATTTCAGAGCCAATATAATTATCCTTCCTGTACCTTACGTGCAAACATGCACGTTCTCCTGAGAGTGGAAAGCTGCTGTAATCCTACTGCTCCATCTCTCACCGGAATGTTAAGCCAACATTTTCATACCAAAACCTTCAGTTTTACATTATCCTTTTGCACACTGCCCTTCTTCCATTCTCACTTGAAAAATCAACACGAATGCCTTTATTCTCATGTTGTATTATTATTAGGCATTGGCAACCATTGCAGACGCCTCAGTTACATCAGAGCAACCTCACTGGATTAAGTGTTAAATAGAAAAAGTGAGATGAAGCTCCAGTTTATTCTCTTCTTGTGCTTTTTTGGTGGAAGACTTTATTGAATGTAGAGTATAAAATGCATGGTTTTTTATGCAACTGTACCATGTAAATAAGCAAGATAAGTAAACCAAATGTAGTACTTTGTTCTTGCTACCTAAAATCATAAGACACCACACTGAGAGATCTAATTTATCTAATTATTTAAAATGAAAGAGTAATTCTTGTACCTACTGAGAGAACTGATGGAAGCAGAGGCAACTGATTTCAGCTGTATTTTCAGTACCATTATTCCATATACTGTCAAGCCCCTGAAGCTAGTGAAATGGAAGTAGCAACTAATGGAACCTTGGAATGATATGGTATTTCATTTGAACATTTAAGTGGATAAGACTTTACATATTACTTCTGCAAGTCATTACATACCACTTTTGCAAGCTTACATGTTCCTTTCTGTTTGCAATTCATTTGCCAACTATTTATTTTGTCAACTCCACATCCTTTTCAGCAATCAGAGTTTATGAAGGTAGAAGGAAGAAATAAGCCATTGCTTCACAAACCATTTGGATTTTTATATTCCATTATTTATACTATGTAATTGATCTCCAACTGTATCATCACAATACTTTAGAAGAACAAGTAATCAACACCATATATAATTATATCTGTGGAACAGGGAGTTATAGGAACATCCACCTAACTTACATTTGCATGAACAAAAATGCAGTTTTATAATTATTTCCAAATAACAAGGCATGTCACTACAGTCTGATGAAGAAAAGCTCACACTCTAAACAAATAATCCAATGTGTGTCTCAGCACCTCCAAAATCGCTATAATAAAAGTTAAATCTGAATCAAACCCAGCAAACCTTGACACTCAAAATTCTACAAGTAAGCCTAATTAATTTTATGACTTCTACAACACCAAGGGATTAAGGTATTTGTCTTTTACCAATATCTTCTAAGACTCTGTAATTGTTCTAATTCATGTCTAAATTTTCTTTACCTAGAAATGACAGTTGAAATTATGACCATAAATTTTGAAGGATGGTCGTAAAAGTCTGTCCTTCTGGAGAAAGCCTTTGACTTTCATATTCAGGGCTAGACACCAGTCCTTATGTGTTATTTCAATAATAAAAAGACCATAATTAGAAAATATAGTCAGCTAGTTGCCTATTGCATTTACTGTGGCTTAGTTTTAGTACTGTTAACACCTACCTTTCTGAAAGCAGGACAGTGGATTTAAAAAAATGTGACAAGTCTGTGGCTACAGGCTGACAAGCTTTAAGTTAACCTGAGGGTTTAAGATATCCAGCCATAAACATTTCTTATTTTAATAGCAGCATTTTTCTTCCTAATAGCACTTTAATGCTAAATAAGCAATTGCAATACTTTAAATACCTATCAAAATTCTCTGATAAGCAATTATTATAATTTACAATTTATAACCTGTAAACAGCCCATTGAATATACCTATATCTCATCACACCTCTACTTTCAATTACATGATTGATACTTACAATTTTTAAATATTAAAATCAGAAAATATTTGAAATACTGGACATATTCAAATACAAAGTTGAAGCTTAAGACATAGTCAGATAAAAAACTGAGATGGACAGACTTATTCTCAGGAAACATGAATCCTTGCACCCAAAAGACATAATAGTAAAATTTTATGTTCTGTTTTTTTCAATTGTTTTTGTAGCCTGTTTTTAATAGCATTAAAATTACTTAGAATTGTGTTAAAATACTGTAAAAAGAAACAAAACAAAACCCAAACAAAGAGAAACTACAGATTAATTCTGAAAATCAGTCAATTATGTCTAGATGCTTTCATTTAAATGAGTTTTTCTTGTTTAGACAATTAAAATAGAGACTATTTGGCTGACTGGTAGTCTTTACAATTATTTAAGCCCAGTTATGAAATCTCTGTAGCAGCTTTCTGTACAAACCATCTTGTGAAACTTATTTCTCTGGTGTACAAAAAGGAATAATCAGGTGAATGAAGGAAAGATAAAGGACCTTCACTGCTGTTTTAAACAGAACTGAGAAAAGACTCCCTGCATGGTGACCTACAACAGGAGCTCCTTGTGGAGTGTAACTAGAGATTCTCCTACCTTCATACCAGTACAACTGTCCATGTTCTGATGTTTTTTCTGCACATGCATATATGACCACTCTGATGGTGAACATCTCTCCAAAGCAACTTATGAACAACAGAAGTCGTTAAATGGTTATTCTAATAGGGTAACACATTTACTTTCTTTTTTCAATATCAAAGTGCTGCCTTATGACACAACTTTAATCCCTGTCCATAATAGAGATAAATATTCCAAAGAAAGAGGAGTAATTAAAACAATTTATCAGTCACAGGAATGTAACACCAGTCAGTAAAAGATACGGTCTTTCCCAGCAATGCAGGTTCCATGTTTCATTTCATGAATACCAAGCAGAGCTGTGGGAATCAACCTGATACATTCAAGTGGCACCAATCAAACCAAGAACATAGAAAATGTATCTGTCAATGCAGAAATACATGACAATTTCTGCACTGAAATATTTCTGGGATAACAGTTACAATCCCAAATTGTACACAGATAGATCTTAACTACATATTCTGCCACTTAGCAGGTTGTTTTGCCCTAAGACAACTGTAAACATGTATTTTAAGGTATAACATAAGGCTTCCTTCTGCAATGTGACTCTTAATCACAAGCACAAGAAAAAATTAAATTACTGAGGTAAAAAGAAAGCATATTCACACTACAAGAAATGGGTTTACCTCAGAAACAGATGAACCCCTGTTTTTTCCTCAGGTAACTATGGAATCAAGAACAAATAGGTATTATCCTACCTCTCCTAAGCTATAGCACAGATTTTTCCCCAGGAGCAGTGTCAAAGTGATTTCTAAGTGATTTCATTAAACACTGCACTTCCAAACAGGGAAGTAAGACAGAAGGAGGTTCACAAATACACGGATCAGCCAGATCCTACAGATTCCTACATCTGTAAGCATCAGAAGGGGCTGAGCACTGCAATATCAGCCCTGCAAGACAGACAGGGAACACAGAACTGAAGAGTAAGTCCTGGTAGGTAGAAGTAGACTGATCTATTTTAATGGACTCCTCACAAACAATGAGATGAGAAAAAAGGGGGTTTAGATGCCAGGGAAACTGTGTTCTTAACCACTGACTCAGCTTTCATTTCTAAGATACTCTTTTTCCAGCAGGGATTACTGTGAAAATAAAGTGAGATAAATTAAAGATGTTCACAGGTCCAGAAAATAATATCAGAGCTGGTTTATGTCACATAGCTGTATTATTTTCCTGAGCTTTTGGTTTCATGCATGAGATACAAGAACGTCAAGAGCTAAGCTTGATAAAAGTAGGAGTCACAAAATTGTGATAGAAGCCCAGCTGCCCTATGTAATAATTTTCATTCTGTCTTGAAAAAAATAACTGATATTCAATTCACCCATCATGTTCATGTCAACAGAAGATTATTGGGCAGATTTTTCTAAATGAACATGAATACCTGACAGTTTTGTCAGGTCTGTTTATTAACCTGAGTATATCTTCATTACGAAAATTAGAAACAAGTGAAATTCAGACAAATGGATTTATCTTTCCTTGCCCCAGTGAAGTACAAATGACTTGTGTGTGTAAGTCAATCCCATTAGCCTGGGACTTGATGACTGTGTAGTCATGATGCTAGGATAGATGTAATATTCTCCACTTTGCTGTTAACCTCTTCTGTTTGCATTCTTACAAGGATTTGTTTTTATATCTTTTACTATTTTTTTTTGAGTGGTGATAAAATGAACAAAAAGTTTATATGACAACATCCATAAGTGAAAAAAAAAAAAACCATACCAAAGCTGTTGAAAAGTATAATAACAGCTATATATAACTGTCAGTCAGACTAATTATGAAGTTAATAATTCCATAGCTATTACTCCTATACTCTGCATTTCTTGGGACTTCTCTTCAAGAGGGGTAGAAACTTCTCACAGGAGTTCATGGGCATAATCAAACTCACTCTAAGCACCCATTCTTTCTTGGACTGCACTAATCCAAAGACCTAGCCTCTCTATTAATAAAGTATGAAATGGTATTGCAAAGGTTTGTTGGCTTTGCCCCATGCATAGCTGGGGAGGTTGACAGAGGTACCCTGCAACCTGGTCACATTTTTCTTTTCAAGTGGAGGGAGAATCAGAATCAATACTGACCTTTTCCACAACAGTCCATTTAAAGAAGTAAGTTTTGAAGAGATCAGCTGATAGAGTGATAAATGGGGACTGGGAAGACAGATGGCCACTGCTTACTCGAGTATTTACTTAATAACCATTATGAAAAATTAGCTGTTTGGTGACTCCGAGGAACAGAACAGACAGATGTTAGGAGAGGTACAAAGGCTGAAGCAACTAAAGAGAGTTCGTGCTTGACTGGCAGCACAGCCCCATGAAGAGCTGTTTGAGGATGTCTAGCTCAAGAACTAAGGCAAGGGACCAGTTCTGTCTTTTTGGCAGGGCCCCTGAGGGTGCATGTTCTCCCAGATCTAGTCAGAGCTGCAAAGCTGGCAGAACTGCAAAGCTTCAGGCAGGCTGAGAGCAAGAATCAGGAGTCTCAAACTGATACACAGGAAAATCAGACCTGGAACCAGTCATGAAACACAAAGGCAGGCACTTCTGCAGTGGCACAGACACTTCTGCTAAAGCCAAAGTCTCTTCATTACACCCTCTCTGTCTTCTACTACTTCTGTAGTTCAGCATAACTTCTTAACTCTAGGCAGCTAAGTAAGAGTTTACCTACATTCAGTCCATATTTTTACATCATAAAATGAAATGAGGTCATTCCTATTTTGTAGGCAGAAAGGCTACAATACAGAAAGCAGAAGGTTCATATTAGCCCATAAATTGCAGATCTTCACTACCCTGCCTTCCCAAGCTAACAATAAAGCTAACCATGTCTGTATGAAGTGGTACAGAGGGTGGAAAAGTATAGCTGTTCAATCCCCATCTGTTGCATTGTTGCAGTCTGAACTACTGCCCAGAATTTATCCACAGGTCATATAAATGAGCCTCCACAAGTGACAGGACATTATTATTATTATTACCCATTAGAGATCTATGCCAATACCATATAACCAGGATGAAGTCAGTATTTCATACTCAAATAAAAGGAGATGCTCCCTGATCTCCCTAATGACCTAAGAAAGCAAGTGACAAACAAAGGATAAGGGAGAGCTATCAAGCCTACATCTGTATTTTTCCTTCGTGTTAGAGGTGATGTGGTTAGTAATTATTTTAGCTGTCAGAAGTTAAGGCAAGTCATAAGTAGATCCACAAGTTTTGGGCATATCAAAGCAGAAGCAGTCATGATTTTCAAAGGTGTCGATGATCTCAAGCAAAATGATGAGTTTTTCTCCTTTGCTTCCAGAAGTGGCATCTCATCTGCTTGATAAGTTATCTCCTTTAGAAGTGAAATATTTAATACAGTTGGCCTTATTGCTATAGTCTTGAAAGTGACCGTGATGTGCAGAGTTTCACAGAACTCATGTGAAAAAAACCTCCCAGGAAGGAACACAAAGACATCTCAGAAAACATGTTAACATTTGATTATATTGTTTTCATTTTTTTAATTAAGAGCCTCAAAAAGGTACCAGAGTAAATGCAACTTATTAGAACAGTTGTTCTACTCATGACAAATATTCCCAGAGATACCCTAGGTTTATATTCATGATGATAAAATGTTTCTTATCTCCTTTGATTAAACATCCACACAGCCAGTCAGTTTAATGTTTTTCAGCTTTGTAAGTCTCTGACTGAGTCTGTCACTTTTCCTACTAGCTCTTCATTTATAATTTATGGTGTCAAGCACCAAGCTTTCACAGCATGAACATTTTACAGGTACTAGGTCAGGCTGTCAAGCTAAAGTACATGCTAATAATTGGTAACTTTGAAAGTCTTGGTCTCTACCTACAGTGGAACATCAGCATGAGGGCTCAATTGTTTTTACAAAATAATCAGGTTTGCAATACTCTTAACCTTATCAACAAATAAATATACAACATCCTGTCATTTACTTGACAGGAAGTAAATTTTAATGATCTAACCAAAACCCAAATTGCTTTAAAAGATTGCAATAGCACAGAGGAGTACTCACCTCTACTATATACAGTCTTTGAGCTTTGAATGATATACTTTTAAAGCATAGACATTAAAATTTCAAAGATAACCAAAGAGCATAAAATAGATCTGAGAATGCCATTATTCATATAATAAACTGTTATGCCTGGTCTGTTGAATAACTGGTCTCATATTCAACCGTATATAGTTACACTTTTTTTTTTTTCATTTTGTGAATATATGATAATCTAATTGCAGAAAACAAACTTTTTTTCTTATTTCACATCAAGAATAGAAAGTAAAAAGACTGCTTTTCCATATTATCTTGGGATTTTTTTCAAATTTTCTAGAATGCAAGAGGCAACTGGGATATGATGCAGGGAGTATTTTTCAATACATCTCTTCCCAGTCCACAGCTCTTTAAATGTCAGCAGAAGAAAAAAGAATGTTGGAACCTAACAGCATAGTACTAATACTTTTTAAAAAATAATAATAAAAAAAAAAAAACCAACAACCAAAAACCACAATTTCCTGCTAAAACAGTGTAAAGTTAGAGCAGTCACTTCTGATATGACTGAAAATAGTCTTTTTGGTAACAAGGGGTTGTCATGTGTAACACACATGAAGGCAGAAAGCATTTGTGAGACTTCCACTGACCTGAAATGAACACATCTTGGGCAGGATGATTTGGCAGGTACAGCATTGCATCACTACTGCTGGAAATGCAGTAGCACTCGGTGACTTGCTTAGTTCAAAGCACCACTTGGAAGGGCTACTTGAGACTTAAGTGCCTGTTATACAAACCAGTGATGCAAGAGGAATGTCACTGAGGATGGCTGGATCACTGCCAAGGGACTTTGAAGGCAATGCCAAATATAGACTGTATAATACTACATCCACACTCTTACTGCAGAATACAGGAATCTTAATATATGAATTATTATTGCAAAGGGAATGTTTGAATTAAAATTTGCTTTATACCATTTTTCAAAATTTTATTTTCCTCTTTTACCATTCTGTTTGAAATGTTTGAGCCCAGAAAATGTAAGAAGCAGAAAAACAACACCACGACTATGGAGATGAATTACTTTATTAAAGGAAAAATAGGGAATACTTTAAAAACTATTATTTGCTCCTATCTCAAGACTACAATTCTTTCAAAATGCTCAATTAGTCTGGGAAGGCTGTCCAGTATATCACGTTATTATAGAACTATAAAATGGTTTGGGTTAGAAGAAACCTTAAAGACCATCTAGTCCCACCCCCCTGCCATGGGCAGGGACACCTTCCACTAGCCCAGGTTGCTCAAAGCCCCGTTCAGCCTGGCCTGGAACACTGCCAGGGAGGGGGCAGCCACAGCTGCTCTGGGAAACCTCTGCCACTGTCTCACCACCCTCATAGGAAATAATTTCTTCCTTACATCCAACCTAAATTTATCCTCTTTCAGTTTAAAAACAATTACCCCTTGTCCTGTCACTACAGGCCCTGGTAAAAAGACTTTCTTCATCTCTCTTACAAGCTCCCTTTACACAGTGAAAAGCTGCAATACGGTCTCCCCGGAGCCTTCTCTTCTCCAGGATGAACAGCAAAACTCTCTCAGCCTTTCTTCATGAGAGGTGTTTCAGCCCTATGATTATTTTCACAGAATCACAGAATCCTCTAGGTTGGAAAGGACCCTGGAGATCATCTAGTCCAACCGTTCTCCTAGCACAGTTCCCACCTACAGCATATCCTTAAGCTCTAAATTGACCCTACTCTTGAACACCTCCAGGGATGGGGACTCCACCACCTCCCTGGGCAGCCCGTTCCAACGCCCAACAACCCCTTCTGGAAAGAAATGCTTCCTAATATCCAGTCTGAACTTTCCCTGTCACAACTTGAGGCCATTCCCTCTTGTCCTGTTGCTTTCTACTAGGCTAAAGAGGCTCAAACCCAGCTCTCTGCAGCTTCCTTTCCAGTAGCTGTAGAGGGCGATGAGGTCTCCCCTCAGCCTCCTCTTCTCCAGACTAAACACCCCCAGTTCCCTCAGCCGCTCCCCGTACAACCTGTGCTCCAGAGCCTTGACCAGCTTTATAGCCCTTCTCTGGACATGTTCCAGTAACTCAATGTCCTTTTTGGAGTGAGGGGCCCAAAACTGAACACAGGAATCGAGGTGCGGCCTCACCAATGCCAAGTACCGGGGCAAGATCCCTTCGACACAAGCCAGGATGCCATTGGCCTTCTTGGCCTCTGGGCACACTGCTGGCTCCTGTTCAGCCGGCTGTCAATCAGCACCCCCAGGTCCCTCTCTGACTGGCAGCTAGGAAGGAAGGAAGGAACTTGCCACCAGAATTGTATCTAGAATCAGAAACACATCATCAGTAACTGATATGTCTAAAATCCTAAATCCTAAAATCCTAAGTCTTTCAAAATGTGGCAATTTACAGGACATACTAAAACTAAGACAACGGAATCTGTCTTCTCTTTTCACACTGCATGATAGAAGTCTGTCTGCAGGAAACAAGGTTTCATTTTCAATAATGATAGTGTTATTCTGGAGTAAACAATCTCCTTCATAGAGCTAGCACACATTAAATTAAGACTGTTGAATCTAAGAACAGTTTCAGGCCAAACATTATTTTTTACTAGCATGTATTTTTTTCCTACCCATAATAGGGATTAGTGAGATTATAATGACAATTAAATAAGGAATGAGACAGAGAGAATCAGTGTTAAAAGGAAATATTTTAGGGTGAAAATTAATTACACAATTACATCCCTAGTTAAAAAAGCAACTGTAAATGGAGGTAATATCTAAAATTGAATACATATTTATTACACATTTCATAAACCCACATTGATCTAAGGCCTCTTTTCTTATAAGAGTTAGCTATCACCATACCTGAGCAATTTGAAATACTGCGCTTGCTACTCCCACTTTCCCACCTGTTCAAAATCATTCTAAGACTATGACTATAATACTACCTCATGGCAGGTTTCTCTACATAAATTCAATCAATTATTGTTTAACATTGTTTCCCACCAACAATAATGAATGCCTTGATCAGAATCTCAGTGTGCTTTTTTTGATTGTCCACAGTCCCTTCATTTCCAGTGCTTGCTCTCAAACAGAACAAGTGATTTAAATCTCATACTTAATTTAAAACAGATGAAGGAGGAATTTAAGATGTTTCATTCTTGTAAATGCCAAATTTATAACAATGAATATTATCTTTTATATTGCTATACAGCTTAATTTATTTCGTCTAAGAGCAATAAAACAGAGTAAGTACTGAGCAGTCCTAATAGCCAAGCAGAATCAAATTATGGAAGAAAAATCTGACATCTGAATTATAATGCATTAAGGTAAAATTACAACTGAATTTGAGGGTAATTTCATTCAATTTGACTTTGAGAATGCAGTACTTCTTTCAGCCTTATTTCAGAATTACACAAACTGAAAAGTGTTTTGAATCTACAAAAATTATGATATATTATTTGTGGGTTTTTAGTTAAGATATTAAATCACTATTTCTGTGGCAACACCGTACTTGTAGTGAACATTCTGGCTTATCATATACAATTTGCTGCATAAATGTCAGAAAGAAAGCTGGGTTAGGAAACTGAAACAAGTTGTAAAAGAGTTTTTAGCTGCTTTAAATAGACAGCAAAAGAGGTGAGGAAGTGCATAAAATGTATGCTTTTGAGACAGACTGTATTTAACTGTGCAATTCGTTGTGCAATTCCTCAAAGATTAGTCATGAGACTTATTTAAGTAATGTCCTTGGCCAAAGTAGGCTTGTTCTAATGGTATTTTTTTCATGGGAAATTTGGGAAGCATTGTTAACACAACTGAAGCCTGTAACACTATGGGGGGAGAAGGAATGATTCTTCATATCTGGGATAATAAAGAAAGAAATATACGAAATCATTACACAACCCAAAGGGAGCCAACGAGAATTTCTTTTATGAAGTGGGAGCCTAACAGCAGACAGAGAAAATAAGGTGTGCACATACTAGCTGATGACAAGCCAACCAAGGACCAATCAACCACATGGGAATGAAGGAGACAAATGCTATCACAGAACGTGTCAGGTATTTCTAATAAAAATACTACTATTGCATAAAGTAAGATCTCACCAGCAAAGCTGCACATGATCTGGCCACCTTCATTCAAGAAAGAATAAATTAAAACAGGATAAAGTAGAAGTGAAGGTAACTGTGTCTGTCATAGTGATCAGAAATCTCTTGAATGAGCATGAAAACAGCATACCAAAACCCAAAAGAAGAGATATGACTCCTCCTCCAACAGTGTAGCTGGACAAAAACTGAGAATGGAAAGATGTTCTTAAGCTTTGGGACAACGCCAGCACAAGCATAAATGAATAAGCACCAACCACTAATAAATGTGCTTTATAAATGCATTTTAATTTCATAACACTGAAATTCAGAACAACCTTCCAACAGCAGCAATGAGAGAACATCACTTAACTAGATTTAAGATGAAAACTAATAATTTTTTTCTATACAGCATCATAGGAGGCATTTGCTTGTGGTAAGAGGTCTTTCCCAATCCTGTGTTCCAGTTAGTCAACAGAGCCACTTGATGAAGGCTAAACAATCTTAGTGTGTACCACTAATGCAAATACTATTTTTTCTATCAAGAACAATTAAAAAAAACCTTTCAAATCAGTAATGTTACAGCAAAATATTTTCCTCACCTCCAAGGAATTTAAGCCACTTGCTGAATGACAAACTGACATCCATTTCTGATTTCCTTTTCTGTCTTTGAAGCTGAAGCTAACTTCTCCCCTCCAAACCATTTCCTTTTGGAACACAGTAAAAAGCACTTCTTAAATAATTCTTGAACCCTCTTCACAGAACTGCAATATAGATCTTTCTGAACTACTCCATTTATCTTTAACATAAGTCTCCAAAGGACATAACCCACATTACGGACTAATAGCCTGTAAAACTGCATTTTATGAACTGTAGCAGTTTTGAGCAATAAAAATGGAATCAATGGACTCAAGTTGATGACATTTCTATCCTACCCTCCACTGGAATTAATTTATTTTTTATATTTTTTAAATTATGTACTTTTAAAAAGGTGCTAGAATCTGCCTGCTGTGTACAGATCTGTATGCTTATGCCTAGAGATGACATATTATTGAACACATTACTTTTTTCCTGACAAACTAAAGTTTTATAAATTAGAATATTCATGTAAAAAAGTCAGAAGAATTTGATTTTTTTATCTTCTCTTCTTCTTCCTATTTTCTTCTCCTTTCCCACACCAAAAATATACTGTTCCATTTCATTATCTGAAAGAAAAAGAAAAAAAAAAAAAAAAAGGATAGCCCACTGCTGTTTTAGGAACTTTAGTCATAAATTATATCACTTTATTGCAGTGCAAATCATACTTATGTTCCTTACAGCTGCATAAATATGTTTATCTTTGCTCAAAGAATACTACCTCCATGAAGCTCACCAAGAAGAATTTTGCTTTATTCATGAAGAATTTTATATCAAGACTATTTCCTAAATTCTTTTCATAGTTTTCTCTTAGTTTAAACCAGATCAAAAACCTTTTAACATATGTTCCATGCAGTAAAGGGTCCAAAGCCAAACACTTAAAGTAATTTTTTTGTGCATGCTGGAAAACTGTGAAGTCAACCTGAGCTACTATCTGGCAACTCACATGATCAGGTCATTTGGACAATGTACTTGGACACTGAATTTGGTGTAATCACATCTCATTTGGACATAAGAACACCAGATACCAGAAAAGAAAGAATCCCTTAGGTCAGAGACTCAAGCATTCATAATCACAGTTAAAAGTTTACATACATTCGTGCAAAAGAATGAACAGTTCCTCAGTCACTCTTTGCACAGTTTGAATATTGAGTCACTTGTCTTTCCTAAACACACTATAAAACAGAAAACCTTTAACTAAGCAGATGCTTAACTGAAGGGTATTATGAAGAACCTGTCCATAGCAGGACTTCTTTGTTTTTTTTTTCTTTAAGATAGCAGTCCTTATGAAGTACAGTATATTACATGCTACAGTGAAGGAAAAAATCTCCAAGCACAAATTACTTTGGCAGTCTCATCTGACCTGGAGACGTAGAAAAATTCTCCTCAGCTCAGATGGTGACAATCAGTCTTACTCTGAGAATATGAGCAAGACACACAAACCTGTCACCTGCCAAAGAGGTTTCTCCTTACACATCATGAGAAGACTTCACCCAACTCCTGGATTAATTTTAACCAATTTTTAGTGTTTCAAAGGCAAAATAAAATTCATACGATAGAAGGGGAAAAAACTAACAAGCTTCTGTTTAACAGCCATAACCTCAAACAGACAATTCTGCTCTGCTGTCCTCTTCCATTCCCAGCTTCTGATATTGCTTTGATACACTTTGATATTGGTACCATTCATACTCCATAATATCAGCACAGTCTGGTCAGTGTCTGGCACTTAGGACCTGTTCTGTGATGCAGCAAATCAAGTTCTACCCATTCCCTTTACGCCTTTTATATAAACCAAACATTGCACCTTTGAATTACAGTGTATCCTTAATTTTATTTACAGAACTGAGCAGAGTTCCAGGTGATGCACTTCAGCCATCCTTATATGCAAATGTACATACAGTATGTTATTCTGCTGTGAAAAAATGTTGCTGCTTGGGGATTTTTTCATTCACTCCTACTTCTGGAATCTCAGGTAAATTAATGGGACCTTCCAACTTCATAGGGTGAATCCCTTACATAAATTAAATAATCTGATCCCGACAACACTGGCATACGTAATTATTAAACTCACTGGGAGCTGATAAGGAGGCTATACAGAACACTAACATAAATTATCTGCTAACAGAGCACATTGTTAACTCCTGTTCTGAGGTATGTGTACAAGTAAAGAAGATACTTAAGCCAGACATCTCAACAGGGTTCTCAAAATTACTTTGTTCTCAAAAGGCCCTATTTAATTTTTATTTAAATCACACAGAAATAATACTGACTGTTAAGAAGAGAAAACAGAGACAAATGACTGGGATCTATATTAATACAACCAAGTCCCAAGTCATGACTTAGTCATTTTCTCAAAACCCAGCAGCTATTACCTAAGAGTCTTGGGTTTTTATCTCTGGCTAGATGGGAAAGTTTGAAACCATCTACCACATTTTGCAAGACAAAAGAAATAATAAAAACTCTACTGCATGCTCTACTTCTGACTCTACCTCCTGATATTTAGAATTTTGAGTTTATTAAAACTTACTGGTATGTGCATTTGATTTCTATCACCAACCTTGGCTTGGCATCATTATACTATACTGGACATTATGAAATTCCCATTCTCTGTGGTGTCCCTTGTGATACCTTCTTCAGACACAGCTGATCTAGAAGCCATTGTGTTTCTCTGGGGTATTGCCTTACAGCAATAAAATGAATATAGAGTATGTATATTCATTATATGATTATTATCTCTCTAGCTTTGGTCTTGGTTTTCTGCTCTGATACCCAAATGGTCCAGCTGTCCTTTCCTACACCTCCCTTTAAGAAAGTCACAGTGCCTTTCACTGACACACAGCTTGAATCTGCACACTTGGAAGAGTGCCTAGTACAATTATGTCCTAACTAATTCCTCTTGAAATAATCCTACAGAATGTGTCATAGTGCACAAATATCTGGGAGAACACTGATTATTCAAAGAGTCAATTTTACCGATAGAAATTTTGATGCTGAAATTATTTATCAATTCAAAATGGTACACATTCACCTCTGCCAGTCCAAACACATGGTTGAAATGAACAAAGTGGATGAAAAAACCAAACATACCATTATTGCTTTTTAAAAATATCATTACAGAGTTACAACTCAAAGTTTTAACCCACTCAATTTCTAATCAACTTACTTTCTTCCTCCATAGATATTCTTTCCCTGTCCCTGTTTAATTAAATGCAATAGAAAACTATTACAGATATTGTTGGGGCCAGGAAGAGACAAGTCTGAGTGAAACAGAAACATTCACAGCTAACATTTGAATTTCACAGTGCTGTATGTTCCTGATTCACAGAATGGTTGAGGTTGGAAGGGACCTCTGGAGGTCATCTTGTCCAATCGTCCTTGCTCAACCAGGACTGCCTACAGCAAGTTGCCCAGGACCACATCTAGACAGTCTCTGAGTATATCCAACATGGGAGACTCCAAAACCTCCCTAGACAAGCTGTACCAATGTTCAGTCACCCTCACAGCTTGGTGTTCTCAAAACCCAAAACCACCATGGTGCAGTTGAGAACTACCACAGTGTAGTGTTTCTCAAAACACAAAAAAGTGTTTCCTGATGTTCAGAGAGCACCTCCCTTGTTTCAGTTTGTGCCCATTGCCTCTGCTCCTGTCGCTGGGCCTCACTGTAAAGATCCTGTCTCTGTCTTCTTTGCACCCTTCCCTTCAAGTATTTCTATACACTGGTAAGATCCCTGCCAAGCCTTGTCTTCCCTAGGCTAAACAGTCCCAGCTCTCTCAGCTTTTCCTCATAAGAGAGATGCTCCAGTTGCTTCATCACCTTTGTGGCCCTTCACTGGACCCTCTTGAGTATGTTCCTGTCTCTCCTGTGCTGAGGGAGCCCAAAACTAGACCCAGTACTCCAGGTGTGGCCCCACCAGCACTGAGTAGAGAAGAGGATCACCTCCCTCAACCTGCTGGCAATACTTTGCCTACTGCAGCCCATGATACCATTTGCCTTGGTGTCCTCACCCAGGTCCTTTTCTACCAAGCTGCCTTCCAGCTGGGTTATCCCTAGCATATACTGGTGCACGGGGTTGTTCCTCCCCAGGCGGAGGACTTGGCACTTGCCTTTGTTGAACTTCATGAGGTTTCTGCCAGCCCATTTCTCCACCTTGTCAAGGTTCCTCTGGATGGCAACAAGACCCTCTGGTGTACCAGCCACTCCTCTCAGGTTTTTGTCATCAGCAAACTTGCTGAGGGTACATGCTGCAGACAAGGAAGTGATCCCCTCAAACTGCAAAAGTGGGGTTTAAATCAAAAATACAAAAAAGTATATATACCAAAGAATCTTCAGATCTTAAGCAGTAATAATAACACACTTATTTTTCAATTTGTAAAAGAAAAATATATTTATTGGAATTTAAAGGCTGAGAGTCAAGGTTAACAAATCTCTTCAGACTTTTCAATCACTTTTAGTTTTGAACTAGAAAAGCCTTAAATTTTTGCAAAAGCCAACTAGGTGAAAAGATCAGTTTAGCAATCCTGTTGAGGGAGGGAGAAGTACTGTTCTGCATTAAAAACTGACTAAGAGAAAAAATGAAATAAGAATAAACAGCTAGATACTGTTGACAAAAAATATATATAGCAAGATGAAACAATGCTATTAGGATCACTCTTTGATATATTTATTAAATGGAAAGTAAGTAACTAAAGACCATGATCCTCACTTTCTTCTCCCTTAAAAAGAATGCAAATCAGATACAACTATGCTTAAATTGCAGCGGAATAAAATAAATGTATGGAGAAAGTTATGACAGAAAATCAGTTCATAAATTATTTTGGACTCATCTAAACATTCAAGCAATTCAGAATTTCACATAACAAAAAAAAATTAAACAAATTAATTTCTACATAAGACAAACTACATTATAACACATTCAGCCCTCCAGGATAGAGTCTGAACAACCAGAAGAGCTACATGGTAATTTGTTCATTAACCTTTACAATGTATGTGCCATGATCCACCTGAACCAAGAATGGACATACAAATGCAAATCAGGAACAAGGCTGCCTGTTGTCAGTAAATTTTAACATTATCTATATGCAGTTCTAAATGTCAACATCTAATCAAGCCTAATCTATTATTGATTTTCTTTTTTGTTTTCAAAATATCCATCTGTAGCACCAATTTCAATAAACTTTTATTTCTTGAGGCACACCTCTCAAGTATAAAACACATCTATCAGACTATAGCTATTAAAAATAATTTCCTAATTTTCTCTAATATAATGGAAAACCACTAACGCTAAGGCTTCAGGACATAAAATCAAAACTACTTGTTACAAAATTAGTAAGGAAAATTATTATTAGTAAAGTGAATAGGCTAAGCACTACTGGAACTTTTGATGTACTGTGGCAACAACAGATGTGCCGCAAGAACAGAACAAAACAGGAAACTAGCTACAAATGTGACCTCCATTCTAACTACAGTTATGGTTCACGTTACTTAACTTTCTCATCTTACAACATAGTTTGTTGCCTTTTCAACACTTTACAGTCTAAAATATTCTATGTCAAACCCTACGTTGGAAACGGACTTATACAAAAAAAATCAAACAAAACCACTCAAACATTTCCAAAAGGAAGAGAAAAAGTTTTGCTTTACTTAAAGAACACTAGCATGTCCATGATTTGAACCATTTTAATAGACATTCACTGCTGTCATTTGCTATAAGCTTACATTTACCCAAGCTGAACACATTCTCTATAGCAATTTGAAATTTTGGCACTGCCGAAGCTTATGTATGCAATTTGACTGTGCTGATACTGTTATCACAGAGCAACGAAGCATACTCCATACTAAGATTGCGAGGATGCACAAGATGGCCCTTTTTCGTTGTGTCTTCTGGATTCCAAGTCAACAAGTACTGAGTCAACAAGTACTGAAAGCTTCCATCTGTAGTCTCTTGCCTCATTCAGAGCTCAGAGTGGTAGGACAAGGAAGACAAACATCCCAAATCAAATGCAACAAAATAAGGAATGGAAACATGAAAAACAGAAGTAAAAAGGAAATTGTAGGGACTGATGGAAAGAAGTCATCTAGCAGAAGAATACGGTTAAGAAAGGCAAAAAGAGGAAAGAAAGGAAAGGACAACTGAAGTGATAAAAGAGAGCCACAGAATGGGAGGTCATGACCATTAAAATGAAACCTAGAGAGGACAATCCTTGTGTGGTACCTGAAAATGAGCCTATTTTACTTGCAAGTTTCAAAATTCCTTTGCTGCTTAACATAATCTATTGGCAAAGTACATGCCCTCATTACCATCTAATGCTTATGCCATGGAAGATAGCATCTCTCTTCAGTAGTTCAGATCATTTAGTAGAGGATTGCACTGTCAGTCTAAATAAACCATCATCCTACGTGAATGGTATGAGAAGAGGGAGAGAAACAATGAACTTCTTAAAAAATAAAAATTGCAGTAGGAAAGGTAAATTTGTATTAACTACATTTTTACACTAATGGGATGATCAAGACCACACTTGAAAGTTAGGAAAAGTCAGAACTGAAGTAGTCCCTATGGCTCACAGTCTACATCAAAGGTAGCTGGTTCCCAAGACTGTGGGAGTCAAACAGCTCCATGGGCCAGCTGGACAAGGCTTCTGCTGTGAGGTTGAAGCATTAACTTCAGGAAGGCTGTTAAGAGATCAGGTACACAAAACGGCAAGAAAATTTCAGTTCTTTAATTTGTGTGGTACAAATCCCCTTCATCTACATTCAACATTTTGACAAACTGAGTCAAATACATCATAGATGTTTTAAATAGGAAAAAAAGTTCCTAGCAGAGAAGAACTTAGTTATGTACAGGAAGAAAAAATTAACCACTGAAAACGAACATGTTATATCTACCTCTGACACCTACCTCTGTGCACAGGAAAAACTATATGCAGTGGGTGTCACAAAGTGGTCACTTAAGCTAAAAGCTTTGGCCTTTAATTCTTCCCCTTAGTTCAGCGGCTATAAAGACAAAGCTCAACAGAACACTGTGAAAAATAACAGCTGTGAAGAGATTCAACACTAAAAAAATAAGTGTGAAGCCTAATGTTTGCACAGAGCCATATATTAAACTAGACAACAAGAAATGTTTGGCTTCTTCCCACCACTAGTATTCATTTCTCTACACTAGATCAGATGCCCTTTATATAGCCTATAGAATAATGGAGCATATGATAACATCATTATATTTAACTGCATCAAGCAGGAACCATTAACATGACATGGAATACCATCTGATTTCCCAGCTGACTTTTACAAGCCCAGATTTCTTCAGAAGCAGTTTTTATACAATACCTCTCTCTAGTAGACCTTCTTCCTTTCTGCAGTGTACACAATCTTTCCTCTTCCTTTGAATACAACACATCTTGACCACTTCTAATATACACCGTATTACAAAGGCAGATTCTTACCCTTAGCATGAGATGTTTCTCAGTATTTCTTAAAGAAGCAAATAAGCTAATTCTCTCTAAAATTCTCAGTCTGGAAACCTGTAATTTAATGACATCTTTTGTCATATCCCAAAATCACAGGGTAGACATTCCTACTGTTGTCTCAGCAGCAACAGAGTTTGGGTTTCCATCACATCTGACTGCAGTCTGAGCACAAGTTTGATTGAGAAGCTCAAGTGTGCCACACCTCTCATCACGTTTCTTCATTCCTAAATACTAGCAGTATGCATATTTACCTAAACTAAATGTTCCTCTAAAAAATAAAGGCCACTAAACTAAATTATTAAATCTAACATAACCCTCTGAGTGAGTGTTCCTACTGTATCATTCCGGCATGCAAGTGTTTAGCAACTTCAGCAATACAAACAAAAGCATCCTAACAGAAACAATGGGTTTACATTTCCCTTACGTTCCACTTCAAAGATCTTCAGCAACCAGAAACAACAGAGTATGAAGGACTATGCAATTTTATATGATCCCACTTTGTTTAGCAGAAAGTGCTGGATTCAAACCACATTATGAAATATGAATCCCTTGACCATTTTCCTGCAATCCATTTCCAGCCACAAAGAACAGAAGCACCACAGAAAAAATGGCTGTCTCCTTTCATATTTTTTTAATATGTCCGAAATATATTTGAACAATTTAATTCTAAATTTTAGCAGAATTTTTCCTATAGAATTTGATTTTAAACCAGCAGCTGGAACCCACTGGAAAAACTGGCTTGGGAAATTTGAGAGATAGTCAGTTTTACCAAGATTAAAATGCTAGTTCATTATTTTAAAGAATGCTTTCTAATTCGTTCTTTTATTCCTTTCTTTTAAGCTACGAAGCAACCAGCAACCAGAGAATACAAATTACAGCAGCAAGTGCACTCTAACCAAGGGTCCCCAGCCAAGACAAATCACTCATTACATGCATCAATGATACTGTTTGCTATATGTGACTTTTCCCCTTTTGTTCTAGGTGCAGAAGCCATTAAATGGATTGAGACGGTAGAGCTCCCAGTAAATACACCTTTTACTATGTCCTCATTCTGTGTGTGCACCTTCACAGTATTTTGTCACAGATGGTGCCTACTTCCTACCTTTCTTTTTGCATAGAAGTGGCACAGCATTGATTTTATTCTAAGCTAAAACCTATATAATTTCAAAAACTTGTTGAAGGGAATGCTGTATTACAAATGCAGTTAACATATCTGTGTATAAAAATTTTCACTCTAGATTGCTATGCTCATGCTAGTGCTTCAAACGTAAGTATCACCTATGTTATCCAGCAGAACTGCGCTGACCTATGAGGAGCTGCTGTGCATCTAGCCCTCATTAATCTGCTATTGCTTTTTTTTAATAACCTGTCAGCAAACAGTAGACACCTTCAAAGACTGCCTAGAATTTAGAGCAATTAAACCCACCTCTCTTAAGAGGAAAAAAAAAATCTATGAGCTTCTTTAAAATCTACCTAAACACAAACCAAGAATTTCTATTAAGAGTACTACACCTTTAAATACTTGTTTCTTCCTAGAAACTTTACGTAGAATCTTAAAGTGCAAACACATACAACACAGGGGGACAGTGGAAGAGGGAATTGGGGAAAGCGGGTGAAAAGAGAGATGAAAGACCTTTTCCATGTTTCTTATGCTGGGATTGTTTTGTACCAGCTGGCACAAGGAAGAGAGATCCACGGATAGAAGCCAGCCTTGGTCATTTATCTTCCCCTACAGTAGCATCCTGGAGATTGTGTGTGTTCTTCTCTGTTGCACACCTCCCCCCTCAACCCCCGTGTTTTCCAGAAGAGTATTTCAAGCAACATTAACACCGGAGTTAAGGAAATGTTAAAGGGTCACTAAGCTGGTGACCAAGTGAATGAAGCATGGCCTTCTCTGGTGGGTAATACAAACAAAATCAGGATTTAATCTTTCCTCAAATTTTCAGTTTGTCTCATTCTTGACATAGAGGTAAATCACAGTAACACAAAACTTTGAAACACAGTGTGGGATTTGGCAGAGAAGTGTATGTGGGGGGAGTTAGGGATAAAAACTTGAAATCATTGGGATCATTTAAAAACAGATATTATCATATTCTCTTCCTCACAGATTTTCAGAGAACAGAAAAGATTCAAATCTAAAGTTGTTTATTTTGACTCACCTTGTTTACGGTCCGTGTTTGATACTCATACAGTTTATTCTATGTTGTGTTATATCATTATGATTTTTTTACTAATGAATTTACTACTAATTTCTAGTGTTTTGAATCAAGATTTCAGAATTGTTGTTAAATGTGACTTTCACCTTTTTATAGTTAGAGAGAAAACACATTTTAAATCCCCAGATTATTCTACAAAAAGGAAACTTTACATTTAGATACAATTTCTTCATTAAATAAATGAGTTTAAATTTTTAAAAAATTACCCTACTGGAATGTCAAAATAAATGTCAATCAAGAATATTACAATATTTTTTTAATTTAGCCTTAAAGTTCAAAATACCCCTACTTTCTTTAAATACACATAACAATTATCAAGGCTTTATGTGTTTAGAATGTGAATAGACCCATCAAAAATGTAATAGCATCTGCTTAAGCTACCTGCTTAAGGCTTAAAGGTTGAGGCATACTATGACACACTGTAAAACAATTGTTTGAAAGTGCAGAAAAATATTTGTACAGTATCATAAAGCGAAGGAAAAAAAACACTCATGTTTGGGAGGTGGGGTTTTATGATTATAAAAGTATCTAAAGCATAAAAAAATGCATTCATTGATTAAAATTAATATTAGAGATAAAATTAATATTCAAGATACATCATTATCAAAGTATTCAGCATTTTTATGATTTTTTACAGGATGATAGAATTTAGTCCAAAATCAGAGATTCAAGATAATAAGTGATAGAAATGCTAACATATAAAAGTATTATGTTGTGGGTGAGACAATGTAATCAACAAAATTTTCCTACAGACTAGTAAAAAAATCCATGGGTTTTTGTTTTGGGTTATTTGAGATAGTTTTGGGTTGGTTTTTAATACAATGGATTAGCAAACTTCAGATATCCATATAAAACATGCAGTTGATTTAAAGCCAATATTAGTCCCTAAACTGTGTTCTGTAAGAGATTAAAATTAGTACTTACGTTACAAATGGATGTTGCATCAATTAAAGTGACTTCTCTTTAATGCCTACCTATTTTGAACAGACTTGTTCTTAGATGTGGGAATGATCAATAGTCTACCTACACATACAAAAAAAAAAAAAAAAAAAGGCGTTGCAAAATTGGTAATGAAAGCAACCTTGGAACTAGTATAAGGATTGCTGGAATAAGTGGTAGACGAGAAGACTAACTAAGGAGATTACTAAAGAAAATAACCATCTGAAGATAATTTCACTGTAAAATTTTACAGGCTTTTGCATGGTCTGGAAATATTTTGGCATCATTACAAGAGAAGACAGAGTGATAATTACTTTGAGGAGTAAGTACAGAAATGGAATGAAGAAGTGTTCACAAATGCATTTTAAAAGCCCTAAAAATAATAAAAAATATAGATCTTCAGGTTTTTAACAGGTCATACAAACGTATTCCAAGTAAGAAAAAACATTACTAGAAAAATCCTGAATTTTACACAAGTTGCCAAGATAGAAGCTCACAAAACCAAAAATGATAAGGAACTGGCACTCTACAATTAGGAAATAAACCAAGAGAAAGGTTTGGGGAATCATCTTCTCATAAAGTTAGGTTTATTTGTATAGACCAGAAAGAAATCCTACAAATAATTTCATGGTTTTATCATGTAAGAGAAATCATCTTTCCAGTAGTAATTCTCCATTCCAACACCTTAGCATAAAAATTGGCATAACATTTTTAAGTTCAAAACCAGCTTCTGAAGATGTATTGTTCATAACAGATAGGTTTTTGTTGACCTCTCCTGCATGATAACATTGTTCTTGAAGGTCAGGATAGATTTTGGACAAATAATTTCTTTCCCCACTTGTCTACTTCTAGACTATTTACCATTCTCTCTGTTACAGGTTTCAGCATATTAACGGGCATAACAAAAAGACCAGCCTCTGTGTGTCAGTGTCAAATTAGAGAAACATAGTGATCCCAACAGAAACATTCCATCTTACACACACAGCTGGAATAAGCTATGCTATATAACATAGCCATGCTATACTGGGAAATAACAATAAAATGCTTCTCATATTGCACATACGTTATCAGTTTCTAAATATCTCTAGTCAGTTAAAGGATATTTTAAACATGTTAGGCTTTTCATTTCAAAAAAATTTACCCAACAAATTGGATATTAACTTACTCTGTATCTTACTGAAAAACAATTTACTGAACTTCTATACTTCTCTAAAATTCTCGAGTGAAAAGTCTAACATCAGATGCCCTAAACAAACCCTCAAGTAGAGTTCAGATTAAGTAATAAGATCTAAAAATATATATCTGGAAACACATAGGAAATTACCATGAGAAAAGACTAAATTTCCCGTTTGCTTTTTCCTTCTCTTGTTTGTAAACTATTTAACTTGCCAAAAGCAGTGTTGTCTGGCCAAAAATTAACTGTTAAATTCATAGGAGGATAAGAACGGTCATTCTGGATCAAACTCAAGGTGTATCTGATCCAATACTGAAGGCCAGTTTGAGAGCAGCCAGCAGCAGATGATTTGAAAAGGACCCCAGAAGAGTAGGCAGACATGGGGCGGTCGTCCTCTCTGCACTAATGTCCGTTTGGTTTCTGGGAACTATGTAGGCTTGTTTCCTGATGCAGACAAGATGCTGGCTGAAACCAAAAAGTATTGGTCTCTGAATAAATCATGAGATGGAAAACCCACTGCTCACTAACTGTCAACTATTCTCTTCAGTTTGTTTTCCATACTGCCTTGCAACATTTAGCTTAAATTTTTACTTACCTTCTTTCTCAACAAGACCAAGTTGTACACTAGTGGAAACACTTTAGTTCCTCTGTGGTGTTTTCACACCCTCAAATTACATGAGAACTACAGTACTGACTTTATTTTAAACTGCATCTGCCCAAGCTATATATTTCTTAATTTTTAGTATTTCCATACCAACCATTCTCATTTGTCTAAAACAAATTAACAAAATATCCAAACAGCACTCAGTACTGCCAAATACACCGCCAGGATTATATCATTAAGTATTCACTGCAAATCTGTTAATCTCATACTTTCTATGACAGGGTTACAATGTTGGTGGATAAGGGAAGAGCAACGGATGTCATCTACCGGGACTTCTGACACTGTCATCTGACATCTGACACTGTCCGCACGACATCCTTGTCTCTAGTTTGCAGAGACAGGGATTTGGTGGATGGACTACTTGGTGGATGGACTACTTGGTGGATAAGGGATTGGCTGGATGGTCACACTCAAAGAGTTGCACTCAATGGCTCCACGTCCAAGTGGAGAGCAGTGACAAGTGCTGTTCCTCACGGGTCCCTGTTGAGACCGGCGCTGTTCAACATCTTTGTTGGTGACACAGACAGTGGGACTGAGTGCACCCTCAGCAAGCTTGAAGATGATACCAAGCTGTGTGGTGTGGTCAATACGCTGGAGGGAAGGGATGTGCCATCCAGAGGGACCTGGACAGGATGGGGAGGTAGGACCATGCAAACCTCATGAAGTTCAACAAAGACAAGTGCAAGGTCCTGCACATGGGTCAGTGCAATCCAGGCTGAGTGATGAGTGGATTGAGAGCAGCCCTGCGGAGAAGGACTTGGAGGTACTGGGTGGATGGAAAACTGACTATGAACCAGCAATGTGCACTCACAGCCCAGAAAGCCAACCGTGTCCTGAGCTGTACCAAAAGAAGAGTGACTGGCAGGTCAAGGGAGGGGATTCTCCCCCTCTGCTCCTTTTTTGTGTCACCCCATCTGCAGTGCTGTGTCCAGCTCTGTGGCCCCCAACATCAGAAGGACGTAGGCCTCCTTGGGTGAGTCCAGAGGAGGCCACAAAGATGCTCAGGGGGCTGGAGCACCTCCCATGTGAGGACAGGCTGAGAGAGTTGGGGTTGTTCAGCCTGGGGAAGAGAAGGCTCCGGGGAGACCTTAGAGCAGCCTTCCAGTACTGAAAGGGGCTACAGGAAAGGTGGGGAGGGACTCCTGATCAGGGAATGTAGGAATAGGATAATGGGTAACGGTTTTAAACTGAAAGAGAGAAGATACAGATTAGATCTAAAGAGGAAATCCTTTCCTGTGAGGGTGGTGAGACAGTGGCAGAGGTTGCCCAGAGCAGCTGTGGCTGCCCCCTCCCTGGCAGTGTTCCAGGCCAGGCTGGACGGGGCTTTGAGCAACCTGGGCTAGTGGAAGGTGTCCCTGCCCATGGCAGGGGGCTGGAACTAGGTGGTCTTTAAGGCTCCTTCCAACCCAAACCATTCTATGATTGTATGATACTTATGGCATACAAGTTGAGGCTTTTGGATAAAAAAATCACTTCATGCATGTCTACAACTGCTGGTGTTCCAAAGTCTTCATTAGGACTCACGTCTATATGGACGTAGGACTTGTGGGTAAACTTTTTTTAAAAAAAAAATTCTTAATAGCTTGCAACTAAAATATGATTTTGCTCATGACTTTACACACTTAAAAGGGAATGACACACTTATTGCAACGGTTTTGTTTACTTCATTTTCTCATTTTTCTGTAATGATGTAAACACAAAAAATACTAGTTGGACAACTGACCAGCAAAAGCCACCAGGATGAGTATAACATAGGCATCAGCACAGCCTTCTTCGAAGTACCGTTAAGTCCTCAAACAAGAGAGATCCTCTAGCATTTAGGTCAGTTGCATTCAGAGTTCAGTCTCTACAAGACACTTAGTCCTTGGTGTCCTTACCGCTACAGGAAAATTCTGAGCGCTTTATTCAGAAAGAGTGCTTATCTGTGATGGATTGCACTTATGTAAAAATAAACATGTGAATTAAAATTAGCCAACTTCTTTGAACGGATGAATAACTCAAGGTCATTAGTAATCTGTCAGATTTTAAAACCAGAATCGAAAAGCATTATTACCTACTTTGAGCTACCCAATTTAACATCAAGTGTAGTCATTGCGAAAATTAATGCAGGTGCCTTTTAGAAGGAAGCATAAACAGTCCAACCTTGCATAACCTGACAAGATGTATCAGTACCCGGTAACTGAAAAAGCAACAACTTCCTCTTACAGTTCACTGATAGACATGACACATAAACTCCACAAGTTCTATAGTTTACTTCAGAAATTGTCTGGTGACACAAAATGGCAAATGCAGTTTCAAAGAAACCAGGGTAAAAAAATTCTTTCTAGTTTACATAGATGTGGAAACATGCACACTGAGCACAGGATACCATCAAACTGTTACCTGATGCAGCTTTTACTTTAAAAGCCTATACATGCTTTTTCACAATGAACTTCACAGCTCAGATGCTATTATCTGTTTTTTTTAGGTTTGAGAGTAATTGCCCAATTCATCCTGCCCAAACAACAAACCTAAAACACAGGGTGAAATCTTGCATAATAACGCAACTTGTTGATAATTGGATGTCATGGACAGCCTACACCATTAACTGAGGCTTATGTTTCAAGCAGTTCTGTTTCAGACTGCAGCGGTATGTTGTTCCTTGGCAGCTCCATGGCCTTGCCTACCTACAGGGGTTTTCTTAACAGTAACGAGCCCTGGGCATGGTCATAATTTGGTTTTGAATTTACCACTCCATTAAGATGAATGAGTAAGTTCACTTCTCTGTCAATAGTATTGTTTGTGTCTGCCTTGCTACCAGATTCTGGAAGGCACCACACATTGATTTACTAGGTGAAGAATGACAACCTGAGTCTTCAACTATACCAAAAAAAAGTATCTTTCTTTCCGTTTAACAAAAACAAACAAAAAGATTAATTCCAACACAGTCGTAACAATAATTTATAAGAGTGGGCTATATTAATTCTCTGAAAATCCCTCTTTAATAACAGGAAATAAAGTATTAAGAATGAAGTGGAAGGGCTGCTTGTTTACTGAGTTGGATTAATAAACTTACTCCTCTTCCCTCTTTTTCCCCCAAACAATCAAGAAACCCAAACAAAACATTCCTTCACAATTCAGTATTAATGCTGGTACATTTGTAAATCAAAACAGAAGACCAAATATATTACACAGAAAAACCAAGCTAAGTTATAATTATTATCGTTATTAGTGGAAACCCAACAGCAATTATTGCAAACATGTTTCCAAGATGTACATTCTGAAAATAACATCTAATGAAAATTTAAATTTTTTTTTCTTAGTTAACTGCACAAGGTTTAAAAAAATTCTTCACAGCTGGGATTCCAAATGTTAGTAACTGGCATTTTAAACTTGCATATTTAAGCGTTTACAAAATGGGCAACTTCTTTATCGTACTCATTTTCTTTCATTCAATTCCTGGATTTAGCAAAAGCCATCATTAAAAGTAGACTGCTTTGCTAGCATTTTATTAATGGGGTGGTGTGTGCATTTTAAAGCACCTGTATTCATTCTTTTACTAATGGGGTGGGGTGTGCATTTTGAAGCACCTGTATTAATTCGAAATATTTTCAGTCCATGTGTTTTGTTGAGTTACACTACATACTTGACTTCTATGGTACAATGATTGTACCAAAGATAAGAGGTCACTCGCTTTATTGGAAGTTTTGAAACAAAGTGCAGAAAGAGAAGTTATTCAGAAGTAATTCATCAGACCTCTGTGCAGCCAGTACCTCAATACCTAAACTTGCTGGGAAAAGTCATGTCAACATCAAAAAAAACACTTCATCCTTGACAGACTTGACGTCGGGCTAAACTGCTTTAGCAACTATTTTTGGTAATCATTTTTCACCTGCTTTTTAAAACTCTATTTAAATATTACCAATTTAACCTCAGGAATATGAAACACTAGTTTACAAACATAATCTAAACTCCATTACTTAATGAAAATTCTGTACCTTCGATGCATATAGGGTGTCTTGGCTATTCTGTAACACATGCGAAGAGATTTTTTTAAACCCAATTCGTGTGTCTTGTTAGGCCTTGCAGTAATGTAGGAGATATTAGCACGCACTAATGAGAGTGACATAAAAGGAAAACTGTGTTGTGCTACTGTGAATGCCTGATGTTTTCTAAGACACGAGTAAGGGCAAAACCTAATACAGCCCTGATATGACTGTATGTTATGCAATTACAAACTGAAATTACTCATGGCATTTAATGTAGAAGAGGTAAAGGAATAATGATAAACTTGGAAAGTCTCTGCCATAACTGACTCTGATTGCTCAGGGTATTTGTGGCCGTACTATGGTGTTTTCCTGTTTTCTCGGTATTTTATTCTCCCTTCTCACTGCTACCCATACAGATGCAATGAACACCGAAAACGGATTGTAAAACAGAAGTGTGAAAAAATATATATATTTCATAGTACTGCATGACTAAAACCAGTTTGTTTGATCATTACTTTCCACCATAGCCATTTTCAGCACTCCCTTCAATAACAGCTGGTAAAATAATTTCTGTCAGAAGGAACATTTAGAGCTGCCCTTCAGGTCTCCTATCTTCACTCATGTCACACTAAAATACCATAACATGAAAGATAAATTGTACAAAAATAATACTAAAAGTAGGGAAGAGTCTCCTAATTTAAGAGTAGATGCATCCTACATCCTCCACTACTGAAGTAGAGCTGTACATGAAATAAACGTTTAAGAAAACGCTCTGCTCTATCCAGATGTTCCATAACATATAACATGACGTTTCACAACCAGTTATGGGGTTTTCTTCAGTTCTTCCTCGCAAAAATTTGATATCCTCTGGATGTGCTATGCATTTTTATTTTTATTTACCTAAATAGGACGATTCTCTTCTTCATCAAGGGGCATTTTTCTTAAATGCACACACTACAACCTACAGAATTAAACTACTGTCTTCAGTAAGACCTGATGAACACGCACCTGTGACAAAGACTTTAAATGGGATTTTTCTCGGACACTCAGACCGTAGCAGGTAAAAAATAGGTGTTAAGGACAGTCAGGCAGCTTTGAACAGTTCGCTGACGAGCAGCAATTTCTCTTAACGCGCGGTGAGCTCTCTCAAACTCATGCCGAAGCCGCTTTGCGTTCGGCAGGAGAACAGCGAACCTTAAAACCACATTCCAGTGAAAAGATGCTTCCGCTCCACCTCCCCGGGAGGGAACTTTCCGCTACCTGCCGTTCGGCTGCTCAGTCACACACCCCGGCGGCCAGGGGTGACCGTGGAGAGCCCGCAGGCGCTCCGCCGCTCCCGGCAGCCGCCCGGCGGGGAACGGCACCTCGCCCCGCACGGGACGCGGTCCGGGCAGGGGGGTCAGCAGCAGAGCCCCCACCCCGCCGCCGAACACCTAACTTTGGCGGGATCGCGGGCGCAGGAGGGGGCCACCCCCGGCCCCGCACTCCCTCTGCCCCCTCCGCGGCCGGGAGAGGCGAGAGCCACCGCGACCCGCCGCGGCCGCCACCCCGCTTCGCGGGTGCGGACACCCTG
>NW_020799091.1:113371679-113462266 GCF_003259725.1 Athene cunicularia
CACATCTTGACCGCCTGCGCGCCGCGTTGTAAAGTTACGCCGAGGGGCTATAGGAGACGGGCCGGTGTGTGGGCTCCCCCGGAGCCTTTACTCTTCTTCTGGTGTGTGTGGGGGGCTTGAGGGTTGTGGTGTTTTGGTTTTTTTTTTAATTTCTCAGATAGTAGGGGCGTGCGAGGGGCTGGGGGGGCCGGAGCGCGCAGGGCGGCGAGGCTGCGTGTCCCGGTCGGCGCTGCTGGCGTTTCAATTTCTGGGTTTGTACAGAGAGAAGGGAAAAAAAAAAATCCCCAAAGCTATAGGAAGGTACTCATAGCCGTATTTCTGAATATGAATTCCTAAAATCAGGTGTCTAAATCCACGCGGAGGAGAAAAGGAGCCGTCTGATTCCCAGGGCTTCTGAGCGCCCATAAATCCCATTGAGGTCGGTGGGTAATGCAGCGACGAGATCCTGCACCAGAGAATATCAGGGTTCCTGCTGAGGAGCCCGAATAGGCGTTCAGAGAAGCTATATATGGAAATAATTACTTTGTAATGCAATAATAAAGAATATTTTTAAAAATACTAATTTAAGGATTATTTTCAAATGAGTTATTCAACGAGCAAAGCCAACACAAAAATATATTTGGGGTTTTTTTAAAGGATTTTTTCAGATTACAGCAGGCCTGGCATAACACAATATCTACCATATTTAGCTGCATTAACAATGTTCTATAAGGAAATGAACCTTTATTCAAAAAGAAGGTTAACAGGAAAAGCTCCAGGAAATATTTATTAATAGTGAAACAGCTGCTAGTATTTTGCTTCAGGTTCATGGGGGAGCTAAAAGGAGAAAGTTCAATTTTTAGAGTATGGGGGTTGGAGTAGATGACTCTGTTTTAGGATAACACAGTCAAAAAGAAAGTCGCACTGACTTTGTAAGGTTAGCTTTTGGGGGTAATGGGTGAGAATTCAGATTTTTCTTCTGCTCCAATATTGGTTCAGTAGTAAGATGCTTCCCAGCCATGCTGCTGGAAAAAAAATGAGTGCTGGGCATCCCCCAAATTTAGATGAATCGTTTGGGCCCCACGCACAATCAGTACCACTGCTTGTCTGCAACCTCTGAAAAAGACTTTTCATGTATTAATGCAAAAGGGCAGTTCCCACAGCAAAAGTAAACTGAGATTCCTTCCCCCCATCTGCTGTTGCATGGTACAGGTTTGGGATTTTTAGAATAGGTTTTCCTCAGGCAGCCCTAGTAACGCATGTGTGTGGACGTTTAGATGTGTGCGTGCACTCTCCATACACCTACGTGCGCTTGGCTTCTCCATGTGCAGCTGCTGCGCACACATCAGGTGGGCACACACTGCTCATGGTATGGCTGGATTTGCCATTAATGAAGGCAGATTAGACTTCTTCAAGCTTAGAAGGTCTGGTTTACCAATTCTTTTGCTTTTACGTGTCATGTCAAACTACAGCTCAATACAGAAAGGAGGCCAGTGAAAGATGTGACAGGAGCACAGACAAAATCTTTTCATGTTTCACATGCAAAGCACAACTTTGACTCCTGGTAGCCTTGAACTCCACAGGCCACAGGAAACTGTTAGGTAACAAAACAGCTAAAAGGGATGGTGTTTTCTCTAAGGTGTCCCTTCACCAACTTTTAACTGGCTACAGAATTTCTGGGGCAACAACTTTGAAAAAACACCGCTCATTCATCTACACACATTACGTTTTTATAACCTTGTGTATTATCATGAATTCCAAATTAAAACTTAACCACCATGCTTTAATCTTTCAGATGTATGCAAACATGCTAAACGTAATAGAGGACAGCAAAAATATTAAATATAAAAAGGTAGAGTCCTATTTATATACCCTTTTTTTCCCTGAAATTTAAAGCCACTTAGTATTGTAAACAGCACAGCAATAAATTTTGTAAGGGATGCTTGCACCAGGTAGGACAAAGGAGAGGAGCCACAGTTTGAGTACCTTCATCCTCAGATTTCTAGAGAGTATGTTTTTGTAGAAGCAAGGGAACCCATATATTCCCATTCCTAAAACACACCAGAATTAGGTCTGTCCTGGGAACTGAAAAATACCTATTCCATTTTTATGGTTATTTTCTTAAATAAAGGGATCATCTTTCTGTTAAACAAACAGGAAAGAAAATCCAGCATAGACATAGAATTAAATGTCATAGGCTGTCCTTTCTTCTTTGGGTAGTTACCTATACATAATTTACCCTTACAGACTGTTAATTGTAATAAAACTGTGACTTTCTGTAAGAAAAGTAACTAAAAGCCATTCCTTTTTCATTAAAATTCCACACAACATCATGTTGTGTTGTGTGTTAGGCCTTTGAACCATCATTCACTACTGTTACGTGGTTTAGTGTGCTCGAAGTAAACATTTTAATGAAGACAGCTACAACAGATTCACAATGAACTTAAACCACATTTTCCATGCAGCACTCAACAGGATTTACTAATGATAAAATTACTGTAATATTTGAACCAAGTCACCGGTGTTAGGATTTTTTAAAGTGTAACACTTGCACATACTGACCTTAACTGTAACTTGCGTGAAGAAAAAATACAGTGTAATACTGATCCCTTAAAGTCTGAGCCAATAGCTTTTTTAGTGAATAGAATACACCACCAATTTGGCAGTCTAACCAAAAATGAATCTATTAATAATATTTCTCTTATTCAGGATTATAAATTACACTTTTCCATAAACTTGAAAGTTAATTCCATTTGGTTATACATTATATTCTAGGTTTTGTAGACTTATACACTTAAAAAAAAAAAAAAAAGAATACGCTAGCCTTTTAGTTTACTGACATCTTTAATTTTTAGCATATTTAATAACAGGCTGACACTAGACCACTACTGCTACTTTTCCTTCTTCCTACCATAGTCCTTAACTATGCGTATGGTATATGTGGCAATTCACATGAAGTGTTTTAAGTATTTGCAGATTTTGACAGGTTTTATGTTCAAGAACTGATCCCTCCACAGACATCAAGGGAAAAAAATTAGAAGGTTAATAAGGTCTCAGGCTTATAACCTTCCCTATTATTGATACAGAAAAAGCTAATGAAAGAAAAAGGGATGATAGTCAAAAAGAAAACTGTATATTCAAAGAAATCTGTTAGAAAGATCAGAGTACTAAAGCTAGGCTGCACAGGTATTTGAATTCTGACATTAAAAATATTATTTGCATTACAGAACTAACATTAACACTTTAGTCATTAATTTACTATGCTGCAAAACATTTTGTTATAAACAATGATTCCTACACATATACAGTCCATGAAAGTCGCTTACCAAGTCTTGCCAGTTAATTATGTAAATTATGTTATTAGATTACATTTTTCTTTTTTGGTTGGGTTGTATATAGTATGGACCTATTCTGAGCACACAAATACTAATGCTCTGCACTGTGTAAGAAAGTGCAATTTAATTAAGTCACAATGAACCAGTTATATTGAACAATGTTTTAGGAAAATTACTGACAAAATGTGCAATATAGTAGTTTCATCCCCATCTTGTTACAAGCACAAGCTTTGAATTGCCTCAAATTATTTTTACACTAAAACTACTGAATCACGATTATAAGGTTATACAATGTACAAGATCGTAAAATGTTACACATTTTTCAAAGCTTACACATCGTAGCAACAAAAAAGCCTATATGACAACCCTTTATTTCTCTTCAGTATTTCCTTTTACATTTCTGTATTAATTTACAAAAGCAACAAAATATTGAAATTGTAAAGAGGTGACACAGGCAAATCGGTTACCTTGTTTTTCACTTGCATTTTCTTCCAATAAATCTAATTATTTGCATTAATGGGCAAAGCAAAAGATAAGGTGTAAGAAGTTTATGTTCTGCAGGAAGTTCTAATAGTAATAGAATTGTCCTGGAAATCTATGGGGGTTTGACCTTGGCTAAATGCCAGGTACCCACCAAGTTGCTCTATCACTTCCCCCACGTCTTCCCCTTGTTATCTCAACAGGGGGAGGGGAAAGAAAATGAGATAAACCAACCCTTGTGGGTAAAACAAAAGCAGTTTTAATATAAGCAAAACAAAGCAAAGGTCTATGCTTGGAAGAAAAAAACAACAAACAACAGATTTATTCTCTACTTCCCATGAACAGGCAATGTCGGGCCCTCTCAGGCAGCAGGGCTCCGATACACACAGTAGTTGCCTCGGAGGACCAGTTGTGACCCCACCCCCTTCCTCCTTTCTCCCAGCTTTATACTGAGCAGACATCATATGGTCTGGAATATCCCTTTGGTCAGTTCGGGTCAGCTGTCCTGGCTGTGTCCCCTCACAAGATCTCGCCCACCCTGTCCCACTGTGGGGAGAAAATGTCGGAAAGAGCCTTGGTGCTGTGTAAGCACTGCTCAGCAGCAGCCACAACACCAGGGTGCTATCAACAACCCTGCCAGCTCCCAACATAAAACACAGCACCGTGAGGGCTGCTATAGGGGAAAACCAATTCCAGCACAGCCAGACCCAGTACAAGAATAACAAATTGGTTGGCACTGAACATTTTCAATATTTAAATTTAGTCAGTGGAATCTTACTGCAGCGAGGCAAAGGGATTCCAGATAAAGGCAGCAGAATGAATTAAATCACACATCCTGAAAGAGAGGAATGGAACATCTAGACCACAAAAATAAATATTGTGGCCTCACTGACAATGGAGGAACCAAAATTTTCCTCATAGTGTTGGCAGAGGTATTGTCAGAGATGTAGGTATGGCTGCGGTTTAGTAGAGCATCTGAATTAAAATGCAAGAGAGAGCGGAATTACATACTAATCAAGTTTGGGAGTTCAAGACAGGTAAGCTTTTATATAAGGGCTTTATCCATCTCAGTCAATTAAATAATTCCAGCTGAATTAATTTCAAATTGAGTTGGAGCTCAAAATGATAAAAGAATTTTATTCCCAAACAAAATGCTTTGGAAAAAAAAAGAGGAAAAAGAACCCTGTAGCTGCTCGAAAGTGTGAACCAGATTCTGTTCACACTACCCAAATATTCCTCTTGACATAACTGAGAGTGATGAAGTGAGGGCGTACCTCAAGGCTGTGTCTAAACTGTTTATCTCCTGGAAGTTAGAAGACTTCTATTGCATTCCTTATAGCCCATAAAACTTCTTAGGTTGTTTTCTAAGAATATTTAGAACCCATTAATGACCGTAGTGAGATACTTGTTTAGTAATTAGAAGTAATAATAAACAGAAACAGAAGTGAATGTATAATGGTAATGCTATAAGCACTCTGGGTCACATTAATAAGATTGTATGCCCAGATTTAATGACCTGTTTCAAACTTCCATTGAAATATTACTGCTGAAACATTTAAAACCATATTAACAGCTTTAAAAGATACTTAAATTTGAATTTGGACCCTTTCATGAAGAGGCAAGAACTGAAATTTCACACTGTGCTCATAAAAATTGTGAAACCAAAAGTGAGTTCAAAAAGATTAATTCATATTGTAGGTTGTGATAAAAATGGAATTTTGCTCTTGAATGGTGTTAGCTATGGACAAATTGGATCCATCTATATCTAAATAGTCTGAGTTTTACAATACTTTGGAAAAATTGAAAAGTTTTCACATGCTCTAATATATATTGCTTCTGAAACCAAACTCTGTGGTTATATTCAATTTTGAACTAATACTGTATCTACTTAAAGATTTGAATCTTCCTGATTGTTTTTCTGTTTTGGTACTGCTGTATTGTAGATTGAGAAAACACTGAAGTTGTCTCATACAAATAGCAACAAAGGCAAAAAAAACAGACTTACAAAGACGTATCTTTTTGCCCTTATCCAACTACAGCTTAATGCAGAAATTGCTTCAGGCACTAGAGCAGACGTGTTTATCATTACCACAGATTAATGTTTTGTTTGAACGGTAACTCCTGTACATGCTTCTATCATCTTAATAACTGTTGTGATGTGACGTATACATTTCTGCACATCAAGCTGAGCTAATCTCCTTTAAGAGAAGCAATTGTTCCTGTGGAAATCTAGCAATAGGATATAGTTACTATATCATATGTGAGACATGGGTGATAATTATTTCAACATATCTGATATAATCTGAACTATTCCCAGAACTGATGTGTCAAAATATTTTCAGTTATATGCAATGGTCCTTTATATCACCACCGAACTAATCTAGTGCATTCAATTAGTCTTAAATTCTATGCAAAATGTTTGAACTGTAACTAATTTTGAAAAAGTGCTATCACCAAACAAACTATTCCAAGTCTGAAAACATCTGTCCTTGGCACACATCCAACTGCCATATAGAAAGTAAGCCATTCACAATGACTTCAGTAAATTTGGACCTCATAGGCAACTTCACTTTGCCATTAAAACACGTAAAAAGACATTTTGGAACACAGTCACAAGCTATTAATTGAACTTTGCAAAATAGTAATACGTCATGAAGTTTATTTACTTAAAATATCCACAAAATGCCTAATACTTTTAGACACAGTTAACATTTGTTAGTGTCAGAAGCCCTAAAATTGCAGTTTTGCTTGGACATCATGTTGGTTTCCACCAGCAATGACAACTCATTTATCAGACATTTAAGGAATGCATTTGGATGTCCAAGGGAATTTTGCTCATAACTGTAATGAGACATGGGATTATGCCTTCAGACCTACCATTAAATATTTATATATGTTTATGTGTGTACAGATGTATGTATGCACATGCATATTTTAGCACATATGCTAAGTTTTCCAAATATGTGACCTAACACTGCAGTTCAAATGATTGCTCTTTATTTTAGTGATCATACAAAATTACCTGTTTTGTGAGGACATCAAGTAGCCTATTATAACTATGTGCTAATTAACCTTTTACAGGTTGTTTAATTATTAAAGATTTTTAAATTTTAAAGATGATAAAATTGATAACAAAATGCAGACTGGTATGAATTACTGTAGAAACATATTCAAAGTCTAGCTACTTCCATAATTTTCATATGTGAATTTCCCAGCTTTTTACATTCTCATCATTCTTATAAATTATGTTTTTACATTATTAGGTGCTGTGTTGTGACAATTTGATCAGCAGACACTTTTCAATATCTTTGGTACAGATGAATTCCTTGAGACATCTCCCCTTCAGACTTTGAAGGTTCCCTGTATCTGTCTAGAAATAGAGCACATAAAGCAGAACTGGGCTAGAGTGGACTACAAGGAAAGTTCTTAGGCTTAATGCTTCGAGTGGACAGCCATGGCACCCTGAAAATGCTATTCTTTCTTCCTCAGACTACAACAGCCTAAACTTCCTAGGAAATGAAGTTAGAGTAGCAGGGCAAGGGTCCAAATGCTGTTCGTGATAGGGTATTAAGAGAATTGTTAAAGAATGTTATGTGCCAACAAGCCTTATTTATAAAGCCTCAGAAATTCCATTTGTATTTTTAAAAAAATAATTTCAGTTGAAACAACAAAGACTCAGCTGTTAAAAAGAGACTTTTGTCATGTGAATAAGTATTGCAGATTTTTTATTTTGTTAGTAAAAAATGTGTTTTACTGTCTGATCCCTGCTTCATTCAATGCCCGGGATTAGTAGTGTTCAGGACTGTAAGACTGTGTGAGGCAGCAAAGTGTTACAAACATCACTTGTGCGAGTTAGCATGTAGCCTTCAGGAAGGCAAACACAATTCTGTCCTGATCTTTGCTACAGCCTTTTGCTATGACATCCAAATCACTGGAATTAATGTTAATCCCAGGTAGCTGAACTGATCACGTAGGTGGGAGTTGTCATTAATGGATAAAATAGGTAGTGACCAAAGGTAGCGAATTTTAAAAGCAGTCTCATCCCTTTGTCCAGAATGTGAATCACCTTCTCCCTGTCTGTCCTCCTATAACCTCCCGTTCTAACTGCAACCCACTTTTCTTCTACGAGCATAAAGGATTTGAAGGAATTTCTTGGTTAGTTGATCAGACACAACATGAAAGAAACATGGGACATGTTACAGATAGGAAGTAAGAAACAAAAGACCTTCCTAAGTTTTGCGATGGCAAAGCCATTATGATTTTAACTAAAACTTTAGTAAATGAGCAAGAAATTGCTACACATTTTCTGATTTGACCCACACCTAGCAACTAGTCTGTAGTGCCCCATGGTATGTCAGATTACAGTTTTGCTTCATTCAATTTCTACCAGATTAAAAGGATGGGTATAAGAGGAGTCTTTGTAACAAGAGGTTTGCTTAAACCCCGAATAAAAGGAGATGCCTCTTTCCTTTGTAATATATTATTGTTTAGGTCTCTTTGGGCAGGTGTGAGAGGTTGGGCTAAACTAGAGCAGAAATAACAAAAAGAAGCTATTACACTGCTGTTAAATCTGAGACAAATTAAGTGAGATTTATACCATAATACGTCACTACAGAGGGGAAAACCCCCAGAATTACTGAAATGGCCATTTTTTTAAAGTCATGGGTCTAAGAAGAAATCCGTCAAGAAAATGCATATCTTGTCAAAACTGTATGGGAAGGGGTTTAAATGTCTTTTAGCAAAAGGTCAAGTAATAATAATAATAATAAAAAATGAAAATCCAAGGTGTATGTGTGATTTACCTTTCTTCCAGTAACCCCTTGGAGGGCTTACTTTGAAACTTCTCTGCTTACAGTGATTGTCTCTACACAGGTATCTGTTGCTTTATCTTTGCTATGATTCATTATTTCTTAAGAACTTCTGCCTAACTTTGCAAGCTAAGATCCTTAGCTGCTACAGTTTCAGCTGTCTGCCTCTTACAAACCCTTGCAGTGTTTTCGAATAATGTGGAACAGGATTTTAACACCTACTTTTTAGATGCATGGTTGCATCTATTCATCAGGGTTTAATTATCAGTATAATTTACTGTGGTGCTGTGTGAGTTATGTAAAAAAATACCTATGTTCATTAGCTGTTTAACAAGATCCATGCAGGCTTAAAGGGACTGAGGGTAAACAAAATTTTTTTTTAAGGACTTTGAGGAACAAGTGTTCTCACCATTTCATTCCATACATTCTATCTCCCAATTCACAACACACAACAAGACTCCTATAGGGACAATCCTGTCCACTGAAATTAATAGAAACTGTCAGGTTTTCAGTAAGACTATGCTTTTGATCTCTAAAAAATGTTTTCAAATAAAATAATTACCTCATATAAAAAAGAAAAGGTTCCACTTGGTTTCCTGAAATCTATTTATTTGGATCACCTTAAATACTTTGTCAGCTTTGTTAATAGTTATTAGATAAAGTAGGAATGAATGTAAATTATAATGCCCTCCAAGAAAACTTCAGAAAAGTTTACGTAGATACCAGCATCATTTTTAGGAAGAATAAGATATTTCTATAAATACATATAAATAAATATATTTGTTGTAGTCATCAGCTGCTGATGTAATAGGGGAAGGCTACAATGATAAAGGGTAGGTGGTATATCTGAGAACCTAGCAACTGAATTAGTAGCTTAAATCTTACAATACTTTATAGCATTATACAGTATGCATCATATTGTCTTTTGATCTGTGATCTTTATTTCATCCTGGAACTGAAAGAGATATATAGTCACTGCACATAAAATGCAATAATCAGTGATTAAATAAATATACAACTAGACATTTCAATTTAGAAATATAGCTGCTTCTAAGAAAAAAGATGTTTTGGAAGAGAGCAAATCTGTTTAAACTGCTGTTCATGGGATAATCAGTTCATTACAACAACTCTAGACAGTATTTGAAACATTTTGGTACAGATCGTTTTAATAATCTGAGCCTAATTTTCCAAAACACCTTTTCAAGGTATATTGCTAGTAATTCTGAAATATTTACTTGATGCTATATTGAAAGTGAACTGTGGACTTTTTGCCCTAAGAAGTATTAAGCTAAATGGTGTTCTGATGAAGATGGGAAAGATGAAATAAAATAGTGTCACTGGCACTGCTTTTTAAACTCTATCACTTCTAATTTGAACAAGGAAGAGTATTTTCAAAACGCAGAATACAAAACCACTTTATTTTATAGTCAGAAACCAGAAAAGGGTGAGAACGCTGAGTCCTTAACTTCTTCATACTTCAGAACTAACAACCAACCTAACACATCTTGCTCCAAATACTGTTTCCTAAGACTGAAAGGCCAGTGATATTAACAATGCTATTTTTTCAGGAAAAGAAATTAATCTTAAGGATGCACAGTATGAATAACATGAACACAAGTTGAATGGTTACAGGGACTATCAAATAAGTTTAAAACTGAATGTTTATCTACTTGTTCAACTGATAGATTTTAAGTAGTACGTGGATAGAGAATGAGAAACAGAACTAAGCTTTTATGGTTATCTATTACATAAAAAATGCCACTAGAGGGACTAGTACAGCCAAGAGTAACTTACATGAGCTTTAGAAAGAATTGTGGATAAATTATTAACAAAAATGGAAATATGAATAAGAAGTAGTTATAGTTATATTTTCTAATCACATCTAAAAAGAACTCTTCCTTTCAATCTCTGTCGTTTCTTGACAGTATTCTAATTTTTTTTGTAGCATTATTCTAAAATACATCAGGAGCATACTTTTAAGATTATCTATATCACATCGTGAAAAATACTTTGTTTTGACTTCTGAATATGGTTTAAGTACCTTTAAAGTTACTCTTACTCCCTTTGATTAAAATTCATTTTGTGCAATTCAAACAGTTCATTTGTTTCTGTGCAAGTGAGGCAAAGTAAAACAGTATGCACAGTTCACAGAGAAACTTTGTATTACATATAGACAATGAATATTCCATGAGGTGAAAGCACTGAAGAATTTTCAAATGAATTTTGAGAAGAGGTTTTTACAGTGATCTAGCTGCACCACATGACTAAGCTGCTAAAATGGAAGAAGGAATTTTCTGCCCTGTATTTATAAAATGAAGACTTGATCTGCAGTAAAAAGATATTTCTGTCCTTTCAAGTTTATTTATGCATCTATTTCAGGTAATAAAATATGCAACATTAGTCCAAGAATAGAAACATTATACTGCTATTAGTAAGAAAAAATTGACAGTAAAGTGGGTAACCAAACTATAACAAAAAAGATATTTGTGTAATTGCCTGCAGTAAAATTCAAAGTGTAGTTAAAATATGTTGATAGTTGGCTTCATGTTTATTTCAAACAATGTCCCAATTTATGTTAGCAGGTAGAAACTGAAGTGGGTGACGGTCTAAATTAATGACAAACACATTTCATGTGACTGTTTACTTTGATCATTGAAGGGATATAGCCGATCAAAGTTTGTCTATAAATTTAGATCTTCTAAAGTGCACTTTTAAAAACTTTAAAATCAGTGTTCTGAAATTCCAGACACAAACGAGCTGCGGTATTTAAGACAATGATAGTTTTGCGTTACTGAAATGGCTGATTCTAATTCAAAGTAGAAAGCATCATCATCTCTTTCTATTACCTTTCTACCTGATGCAGACTGTTTATTGTATCTAGAAAAAATATTTTGGGCAGAAAATGAAATGCCTTTAAAACTTTCCAACTCAAATTTGAAAGTAATGTTATATTGCAGAAAAATGCATGTTATCTAATGCCTTTAAAGTACATGTTCTTTTCAGATTTAATCAAAAGGTCAAAACTTGATTTATTTTTTTTTTTTGTATTAGTGGGAGAGTAAAATATTACAGTAGAGAAAATATTAGTCTACAAAACATAATTAAGAACGCAGAAAACTTTATGTGGTTCTTAAAATGGAACAAAAGATCTCAGAAAAAATATTGCTAGCTTGACTAAAAGTTTCCATTTGTATAATTATCTCCTCTTTATAATTTTTACAACAGTTTTATTTAAATTAGTTTTGCTCATGAAATACCTAACGACAGATCCAATATTTTGTGCATGTGTATATATGGGGTTTTTGTCTGTTAATTTTTATAAGGAGAATTGCAAATTTGATGGTAGAGCATTAAACTAAGTAGGTTTGTGACCTTACCATACTCCATGGAAGGAAAAACAATGAAAAGAAAGATCCTGTCAAACTTAATCTAGAACATTTCGGTTAAATCAACACCATAAATAAAGCTTTCCCACAAGAAGTTTCCAGTTACATATGCTAATATTGAAGAAGCATACAACATGGCAGTTCCATACTATAGCAATAAGTCTGATTATGTGAACCCAGAGATGATAAAAACAGACTTTAAAGAAGACAGACATCTGAAACCAGGAGTAGAAGTTACCACCATTTCCCTAGCAGGGCATTTACTTTTAGGGAAGCAACTGTGTCTAATTTATAATTTATTTTACCAATGAAAGTACAAGAAACTTTTGAACATGTGCAAATGGGAATCTCAAAATTAAAATTGGCTAAAGGACGGAGGAATGCAGTCATGGTGCACAATCAAAAAACCCAAAAATCTTAACACATATAATGTACTTGGATATGACTATCATTGTACTCTAATCTGAATACAATAATATATATATTTATTGGCTGCTGAGCACTCAAGTGTTTTCTTCTAACCTTTGGTCCATGAAAAGTCATCACTCACCTTTACCTCACATCTCATGTACTTCCTGAGTGTGTATCATCCACTTAGCCTGGAAAGATAAGTTGACTTCTGCTGCCTGTAATAGCTACTCACATATACTAAACTACTACACTGTCTTTGATGGTTATCATGTATTTTTCTTTGTATTATCTTATTCTAGATGCTAATACCTGGATTTGCTAAAAGAGGATTAAATGACAGGTCTTCACTCTAACAAATTCAGATTATTTTTTCAAAATTACAAGTCAAGGTAGAAACATTTATCTCCTGAAAGTTTACATAAAACAACTGTATCTTGCCATATTTCCACTTCTATTACAGTTTCAATTTTTGGATATAATTAAAAGAATCAAAAAAGGGTATGAAACCCATCATTTGAGAGTGACTGGGTAAGGAAAAAATAAATAAAAAGGCCTGGCATAAGAATCTTGACTAAATCTTGACTGTATTTTAAAAATCATGTATTAAACATGGTTCCTATTGAAGAGAATATTTTTAAAAATTTATATATTTACTGCACATCTTGAAGTGAGAATTTATTTGGATAATTGCACAGTGTTTTAGAACTTTGAGTTCACATTCCAGCTTGTATTTTTCATTTATTTCATGTTCCAGCTTATATTTTTCATGCCTGATTATATAACCCCATAGGATAAAATAATGTCCCAGGAAGGTATCATTTTCCAAAATTCAACTGAATGCTTTGATTACCAGTCTCAGGCAGCTTCTGTACCACTTTTTTGGGTTACTTTTAAGGGTTGCATGAGTGAAGGTTGCTCAGCCTGGAGGTTTGGTTTGTGTGCAACAAGGCATACCTGTCTCATGCACACAGAATATTGTGTGCCACAAACCACATTACCTGTTCAGCCTGGTTTGCCCTGCCAAAAGTAGCACCATTTCCTGAGTCATGGACATCACATCCCAACATCTTTCAATGTCCATATTTCTTTGACATCCATACTGATATTATTTTATCAGTGTAGGCTATGAGAATAGTACTGGTGAGTCTGGAAAAGCACAAGGGAGGTAGCAGAAAGCAGAGCCGGTGTCACTACAACACCTTGTTCTCCTTAGGACTGGCTAACCTCCATTACCATTTATCCCTCTTGCCTTTGATCACCTGCTTATCCACACATCACCATTTTTAGCGCCTTACCAGTATTTGAGTTTCTAGAAGTCAGGCCAGAAATGTCAGGTTTTGATGGTTCTAAGCAAGTAACGTAAGCACTTGCTATGGAATTATCATGTAGCTGCAGGAAGGTATCATAGACTTGTGCCACACATTTCTAAGCTCATGCACCAGTAAGTATACATGTCCTCAGAGACTGAGGCGTGATTTCAGTTATGGCATCAGTGAGGCACACCTGCCTATCCAAGATCCCATAGAAAGACACAATGATTCATTATAATTATCAAGGTGATTAGACTGGAGCGATGGGCTAGGGCCAACTGCAGGAGTTTCCATAATGCCAAATGCTGGGGGCTGCCCTTGGGCCACAACAACCCCCAGCAGCGCTACAGGCTTGGGGAGGAGTGGCTGGAGAGCTGCCAGTCAGAGAGGGACCTGGGGGTGCTGATTGACAGCCGGCTGAACAGGAGCCAGCAGTGTGCCCAGTTGGCCAAGAAGGCCAATGGCATCCTGGCTTGTGTCAGCAATAGCGTGGCCAGCACGGACAGGGAAGGGATCTGACCCCTGGACTCGGCACTGGTGAGGCCGCCCCTCGATTCCTGTGTTCAGTTTTGGGCCCCTCACTCCAAAAAGGACATTGAATGACTCGAGCGTGTCCAGAGAAGGGCAATGAAACTGGTGCAGGGTCTGGAGCACAGGTCGTACAAGGAGTGGCTGAGGGAACTGGGGGTGTTTAGTCTGGAGAAGAGGAGGCTGAGGGGAGACCTCATCACCCTCTACAACTACTGGAAAGGAAGCTGCAGAGAGCTGGGTTTGAGCCTCTTTAGCCTAGTAGAAAGCAACAGGACAAGAGGGAATGGCCTCAAGTTGCACCAGGGAAGGTTTAGACTGGGTATTAGGAAGCATTTATTTCCAGAAGGGGTTGTTAGGCGTTGGAATGGGCTGCCCAGGGAGGTGGTGGAGTCCCCATCCCTGGAGGTGTTTAAGACTAGGGTCAATTTAGCGCTTAAGGAGCTGTAGGTGGGAATTGTGCTAGGCAAACGGTTGGACTAGATGATCTCCAGGGTCCTTTCCAACCTAGAGGATTCTGTGTGTGATCACTCACTGAATTCCTGGTACTAAGCAATCACAAGTGGTAATCTGAGTATCAAACATCATCCCCATTTTAAGAACTTCAGCATGTCCTAACCTCTCCTCACAACATGAAAGGTGTCTAACTCCCCTATCAGTATTTGTGATTATTGCCTGCTACAATTATATGTGCTCTGAAAACAGTAGTGCCCCAATGAAACGCTATTATGTCCTCAGTGTCCTACAGGAATTGGTTAAATGAGTCTTCATATGATATAAGGTCAGCTGACACTACCTACAAGCTTGATGCTGCTAAGAATAATTATACTGGTTTCTCCAGGGTCCACTGCAAGCCATAAAATCTGTGAGAGAACAATGGGTTTGGAAAAGCTCCTGGTTGTATGAAGGAGGGTAGGATGCTCCACAGGGCTCTTCTCCAGACAGACATACAGTACCACTTCAGTCGTCGCAATATCAATGGCAGTTATTTCTGTTTCTGCAACAGGCTGTCTGAAACATCCAATATACACGCTATCAAAGAAGTCACTCTCTAAGCTGGACACAAAACTGCAAACAACCATCCTTCCATTTCAGCAGGGCTTTGGTAGATAAGTAACTACCAAAACAGACTGAGGGCTGAGTGAGTGCTGTCATGTGTAAGTCCCCAAGAGCATCTCTTCTCCCTAAGATTTGGCTGCTGGGGCTCCAGACCAACTTAGAGAGAGGGCAGCTGAGGGCTGCCCCCCTTTCTGCTAGTAGCCCTGGGGAAAGTCCCCATGACAGCACTGCAGAGAGGCCTCAGCCAGGGCCAGCCTCCTGCCCATAGGAGCTGTTTTCAGCTGAGCCTCTAACTCTCAGTCTGTGCCAGGCCAGGGGACTCTGGCTGGCAGGTTGCCTTTCCAGCTTCACCCAAACCTGCCCTGTCAGTATGGACCTGCCCCTCCCACTGGACTGTGCCTGAGCCCTGGAGTGCCTGACTGTCCACTGACACTGGGCCTGATCCCCACCCTGACTTGCTGGCTGGTGTTCCTGGCTTGACCTCAGACCCGTCTCATTGCAATGGACATGTCTGACTCTCACTTGAATGTGACTGCCATCTTCTCTCTTGGTGTCTCCTTGGGGCTGGGGTGCTGGGAGCAGCAAGGGCTCGCCTGGAGCGGCAGGACAGGACCGCACCTGCCAAGGAGTAGGACAGGTCAGGGTGCAGCTGAGGGCAGCCCCAACTTGAAAAAGGAAAGAAAACAGTCTCATTTTGGAATATATTTTTTTTATTAGCTCATGCAAATTGTACAATAATTTTCATAAGAGAGCTAACCGCTACAGTCAGTTATGCTATGTAAATAAAAGAGTCAATTAATTACATAATACCAGCACTAACTTTTACAGTCATTAGCATTTAATGGGAATTGGAACATCAAAAAATCTTTAGGAATTTAAGAGCACATATTAAGACAAGCCACTTCCTCCACTTGAAAATTTAAATGCTCTCATATTGTCTCTCTCTCTGGCCCTCTCCTCTTTTCCTTCTCCCTTCATGGAGAAATCTGTTGGAGTTGAAGTTGAAATTCCAGTACCAGACATACAGTCTTCTTAAGGAAAAAAAAATTCTAATAATCGTAGCAGGTCTAATGCAAATAAATTAGTTTTGCACTGTCTTCATCATGTTATTCAGCATTTTACTATTGATATTTCTGAAATGAGAACTTGTGTTCCCAATGATTATTGCCGTCATAAGGATTTGACCTTAAATTATAACTCTAATCTTGCCAAGGACAGTGTGTAGACGGGCTAGGCTTCTGAAGGTGGTGTTGAAAGATTCCAGCTGAGGAAATCTAAACATTTCTTGATCTAATAAATATAAATATAAAGTAAACTTTTTATTTACTTTGCCAATTGTTCACATCCAAAATGTCCTTCTCGTTCATAATATAAACTTTATTAGCTGGAGTTTTGCTTGAGATCTTTGAGCACTTTTCTGACCCCAAGTTGTTAACGAAAGCTTTATTATCATATGAAAACAACTAAGCATCATTTGGGGGAGTAATTTTTTTAAATAAAATAGATATTTCTAAGCATTTTTAGAGATATATCCTTCTTATAAAAAACATGAACTCTGGAATAGATATTTGTTTGAAAGGATCTCTACTTTTATAGTACAGTGCATATCAAAAGATTATATGTAATTGTATTTGTATATCTTTAGTTTCTTTTAAGGCTTTCAGGTGATGTCAAGACTTATTCCAATATTCTGTTGTCCAGTGTTTTCCAGTGTTTTCTAATCTTTTGACCCAAGCCACAAGCATCAGTTTTATAGGCAATGGGAAATTTGTTCATCTACATTACAAATGTCATTTTTGGGTGCAGCAGGGAACACAGTCTTCAAGCTATCCTACTTATTCAATACTGTAATTTTTGACAGAAAACTTCCTCTGTTATACTTTTTCCTTTTTGGAAACTCATACAATCACAAACTCCTTCTGACTTGAGGAATAAATAGCAACACTTACCAAGACATTCTCTATCAAGTCAGAGACTGACAGACACAGTACAATCATTAATCCTCCATGGGATACAAAGCGACGTAAACCCCTGCTTTACAAGCCACAGGGGACCACTTGCCTGGCATGCTGCTGAACTGCTGCTTTTTGAGGAAACATACAGTAAACACAACTCCTGGGCATAATGGGGTTTCAACTTTGACCTCCAGAGTGTCTCCTGTGCATATCCTTATTTTTTCTTTGTTCTTTGAGATCAGAGAGATTTGTTTTTAATACTAGATCCTGCAGTCAGTTTTTATTCTGGATGCAAAGCATAAATATATCTAGAAGCTTGAATACTGAAGTATGAGTATGGTATTCTAGCATAAAACTCTCAGGAACCGGATCCTGTAGTGGAGTTTGGTCTTGATTTAGACACAGATGTTTTCTAAATGCATATGGAAATATTGAGACTCTATAGAATGGAATTCACAACAAGTAACACACAAGAAGATGTCTGAACTACCCATAGGAAATTATCAGAAATTCTGAACTTCTAAAATGCAAATTTTTGAGCTCAGAGTTTAAGATTTTTGAAGCTACAGGTCTGCAGGGCGGGGTGGAAGGCAGGGCATATTGGCTTGTGTTTTCCATTACAGATAGGAGAATTGCATCCTACATCATAATTAGGTTTGCTTGTTCTTTGAATAATTCACATTGCTGCTTTATTTTATAACGAGCACACTTTTAGTAAGATATAGATTTTTCTTGGTTTTGATTTTGTGGGGTTTCTTTTTGTTGTTTTGTTGGGTTTTTTTTAAACAGAAGATTTCTTTTTTTGTAGATGATCTAAATATGAACAGCAAGGAATTTCAGTTCCTGGATATTTATGTTACGGACCGATTCCTACAATAGGGTCTAATTGGGGATGGAGTATTTGAGAGAATATTTTGTCTCCTCTTTTAACTGTTCCCATCATCCACATGAGGTTTCATCCCTTTAAAACTTCCAGAAGCTGTGGAGGTTGCACACAAAATTGAAAGAAGTAAAATAAGTGTTTGTCACAGCTAATACACAGCACACTGGAGAACATCTTCTGAGCTGCAGATAGCAGCTGCAAGAACCATGTCAAATGCTGAGATGTTCTAAAATTTCCTAAGTTTGCAAATATAATCCACAATATCTCATGTGTAGTAATAGTAAAAGGCTATATAACTGAAGGGAACAGAATTATTAGCAATATGAAACTCCTTGAACTCCTGCTTGTAGCTAAGGAGCCTTTAAAGAGTCTTTAGGGAAAAAAATCCACATTTTCATATCCTGAAAATGGATCATGTTAAGCTTCATTTCCTTGCTCACAGGTTGCTTAACTCCTTCAATGAGAATGTACAACTTTAATTATGTCTTCTCACAATGGAACGCAATGTACTTTTCTACAGACACGCATACTGTATATGATATTGGGCAAAATAGCTCCTTCTTAAAATTCCATTCAATTCATTTTATGGTAATATCTATCATCTGCCTTGTATACAGGAAAAAAAAAATATTTTCTAACACGTTTGTTTTAAACAGATTTGTTTTAAATTTACATAGTGTATATTCTATTGTTGGACAATTAAATTTATTCATGATCTTATTACTAGTACTATTTTATATTAGTTTCTATAATATTTTCAGATTTTCACAAAAACTACTGGGAGGTTCAAAGGTAATGAAAATACACAGCCATATATTCTCAGTGGTTTATTTCTCACATAGGCTTTTTATGACTTAAATAAGAATTAATTATAACTTAGAGAGTTGCAATTTCATTCTGTAATAGGTAATATACTTCCTAAATTTCTAAAAAGCAGTACTCTCACAAGATATACAGCAGTCATTTGGTTTGTTAGACTTTACTATCTTTTAAAAATCAAAATCAGTTGCTGAAAGGATAGCATGCATGAGCATAATTTGATAATGGATTTTGATTTCTTGAGCACACCATGATTAAGTATTCAAGATATACTGCAATAATTTATTTTCTCCATCACAGTTTGCCTATTACACCATTTTCAGACTGTAAATTATTTGTCGGTTGACATTTTGCCTTGAATAATTTATTTACTATGAAATTTTAAATTGCAATATTCTGTCAAATTTCATGCAATCCAGTAAAAGTAATCCAATTTATTGAGGGTTGATATTATTGGTTACATGAGCTTTGCCAGTAACTGGTAGACAATTCCAAAGAAACAATTATTTTAATGTAAGAAAGGAAAAGATAAGGGTGAGTAAAAAGTCAGGAAGTAAACAGGTACAAGGTATTTTTTTATGGACACGATGAAATCATTGGCATTCCAAGAAGATGAAACTTTACATGGTTACCATTTAATTTGTTAGAAAGTGTCAGAGATTTTGCTTATGCTTTAAAACAACTGTATTTTAATTGACTGTTTTATTTACATAGCATTAACTGGCTGTAGTGGTTAGCTCTCTTATGAGAATTTGTGTACAATTTGCATGAGTAATAAGATTATATTCCAATATGAGACAGTTTGATTTCTTTTTTCAAGTAAAGGAAAAGATATGTTGAAAAAATAACTGTAATCTTTCTTTCCTGTTTCAGTCTTTGTGGAACCATGACAAATAGAAGGTTTGGATGATTTCCAATTAAACATGGAAAATACCACTTAATTAAGGGTAGTTCTAATAAACTTTAAGGAACAAAATATTTTGAGTAAGGCAAATAAGATTTGGCCAAGAAAACAACACTTACGCATCCTTTGGAAAAATAAACTAACATGACTGTCTGCCATAACAGAATGTATAAAACAAACTTGGATTCCTGCTGACCCATATGGGCTGTTCAGTATCAGCCAATTACAATGTTCTGGCATCCATTCCATAGTGAAAAAAAAGTGAATACCTTGTTCTCACAGGAGATGAATACCCTATTTAACACACAATTTAACAGCTCTGAAGTCGGTATACTAATGGACTATTTATTCGAATAAGTAGAAAATTTACATGCAAGATTATTCATTCTATGCTTTTTAGAATGCAATTAGCTATGTTCTTCACAATCTTATGTTTATTCCAATACCTAATTCTTCTGTTTGAAATATGTCTGACACGCCCTAATTCTCCATTTAAATTGGACCAGTGCAGAGTAACCATTTCGAAAGTCAGTGAATTGCAGTAGGGAAAAGAGCAGAAATGAGCAGAAATGAGAATCAATTTTTGCAATTCCTGCCCTGATATACACAGATCGGATACCAAGAAGATTAAATATTTCTATAAATGCAAGACTAGTGTTCTTTAAATGTCTTTGCACTAAGCTACATCATTTTATTTATTAAACAATGTAGTTTTAAATGGAAGATGATAAGATTTACATCAGACAGGGTCAGATTTTCTTTACTAATTGCAAAGTGGATTATATTGTCTATGAAATTATGTATGCATCCTGCCTTTCCAGAATAAAAAAATTAAAAAATAAAACTCATGCACATAACAGCAAGATAACCAGATACAGCTATTCCTATTATTCAAATGGCTGCTAGTGCAACCAGCTACAGCTTGTTCTAATAACTGATTTCCATTTACTTTCAAGTACTCTATCAACACTTTGTTTTTTTTTCTTCCAATGAAAAGTTAATTCAAATACTAAGCGACTTCATGGTTGTCTTTCTTTTTTCAGATCTGAAACTAAGGAAAACTTCAGTTATTCAAGCCAGCTAAAGTGTTTAAACTACAAGCAAATCTGAACTGGATACCAATTAGTGAAAATAGGCTTTATGCCTGTTTCCTAGTTTTCCAGCCACTAGAGGGCAAGGTTTTTCTGTGTCTTCTTCCACGTGAGAAAGTATTTGACTCCAAACAGAGATGTTATTTCCTTTAAAGCAGAATATGGCATTGAACATGCCATTCTACTAGGTACATCTGAGCTTGAATCCTTTCACCACTGTTGAACAACATGCAGGGAACAAATAAAGTCACAAGATGCCTATATAATATGAGGATTTTCTTAAGCTGTAAGCAGTAAACAGGAGAGAAGATAAACTCTAATTTGACATCCACCTATGTTGACTCAATTGCCCACTTACTTTAAGTGTGCAACCTGCACCTCTGTGTCAATAATTTTATTAAACTCTTAAATGCACCAAGGTAATTTGGAAGAAGTATGTCAAGAACTTCAAACTTCTGAAATTTCGAAGGCAAAGTTTATTCTCAGATCATAAAAGGTCAACTACCATTTTTGTCAAAGGGAATGTCTAACCTTCTCTTTGTTTTTCTTTAGCTTGTGGATTTTCCTTGACTTTTCTCCAGAGCACACATTTCCCTGCCTTCCAAAGATACATAACCTCCCAATTTTCCACCAGAAATTTAATCCCATTTTTCTTTGGTATTCTAACACTGTGTTTTTTAATACATTCTGAATGTTTTTGTGTTACTTTTGGGAAAAAAAAAAAAACAAAACAACAAAACAAACAACTGTCTCTGCTTATTGCCTTCAGAGTTTTTATTTGATCTTCATGTTTATTACTTTTAGACAGGCTGGATATTACAAGGCTCAGTTCTGAATTACTATTTTTTAAATCAGTAATATTCTGAGATCTTGTCTATGTAGCCTATTTGGAACCCAGTTGTCATTGCTCTTTTCTTGATTATCTTTTATCAGGTCCCGTTGCTAGCATAACCAACTAAAGCACTGTTGAGCTGAGTACATCTCTTGAGTTATTATCACCTCTCTCAGAGCTGCTCCACCTTCTTTGATAACATTTAATTATTTTAATATTTAATTATTTCTTTATGTTATTTAGTCTTTTATTTTATACAATTCTTCTCTGTTTTTTTCTGCTGGTGGATTCATTTTGATGGTGTTTTTGAGAAGGAAATATTTCCTGCATGTCTTTTCCTAAAATTTGTTCATCTGTACACTAGATTTGCTAGTCTAAAAAACTATCTTCATGGCAGTGTTATGAATGGCACACTGAATAAAGCAACACAGCATTAGACTGAGAAATCTGTAAGGATAAATCTAAATTTTGCAACACAACATATTTTCTCAATTTCAGTTTGAAAAAGATGGTTAGAGTGTTGTTTGTGCATCCTTCTATAAGAACGGGTGTTGGTCCTGGACAAGCTTCTCTCACAGACTTGAGTCCCATGGCTGTGGTGGCTCTTGCCTCAGCTCTTCAGCTCATCACTCCCTCAGATCAGTCCCTGTCCTGGGAGATCAGTGGACCACTTTCTGGCTCGTCCCTACTCTTTGATCTGGTCACCGTGGAAAAATTATTTGAAGGGAACATTTTAATTTGCACAGATCCACAAAGCTGTGATACAGTCTTCATGGAAGTCCACCAACCAGATATATGAAACAGAAACACAGCATGAATTAGGTAAGAATTCAGAAGCAGATTGGGTGGTGGTGTAGGAAAAGCTGTGTCTGTAAGGACTGGAAGATAAAGACCACAAGAATGTCCTATCCACCAGATACTATCTTTTTGTCTTAATATATTATCTTCCCTGACATAATGTGTTTGGTGAAACACTGGAACAGGTTGCCCAGAGAGGTGATATATGCCCCATCCCTGGAAACTTTCAAGGTCAGGCTGGACAGGGCTCTGAGCAACCTGATCTACTTGAAGATGTCCCTGCTCATAGCAGGCGGGGGTTGGAGTAGATGACCTTTAAAGATCCCTTCCAACCCAAACTATTCTATGATATCTTCTTTAACAGATAAGATAAGAAAAAGACCTGAAACCCTTCTGTATGACTGATATTCTACCCTGAAGAGGTATTCAAGCCATGAGTGCAATAATATGTCTGCAGTCAGATATTCTGACTATTGGTAGCCCTGTCACTTCAACAGAGTTGTACAGTGCCAGTGATGAAACTACTCTAAGTGGAAAGGTAGTTATAACTTTTACAGCTACCGCTTAGATTAAAATATATTGCTACAACTATTCTGAATAGTTGATATTGTCTAAAGTGCAGTTCTCCAACTGAAGAGAAATTTTAAAATTTTTAAATTTTCATATAAATATTTTAAATATGATTTTAAAATCAAAATGTAACACTTCCTGAGTAAATATTTTTGCTATATATAAAAACATGAACAGTGGAGGACCAAATAAGAGAAAAGCCCTAGCATTCTCCTAATTTGTGTTCCACTCTAATATTATGAGTTGTATATAGACTTGAGAGAGAAATAGTAAACTATCTCAATTGGATGCATTGCTAATAACTATCTAAGAATGAAGTATTCTATTATATTCAGTATAATAAAATATAGTGTCGTGTGGTCTTTAAAATACCATCTATAAACATGTAAACATATAACCATATGTAAACATATAAACTACCAATAAAACAAACATAAGAATTGATTGTTAGTTGGTTGAAAAGACAAGCAAGAAAGGTGAATGCATTTGTTCACCATGAGCTATATCTTTAAATCTGAGTCAATTGTAGGGAATCTAAGAGTGTCTCCTGACTATCTTTAGTTGATCAAACTTACCCACAGGTATTCAAGTCATAGGAAAGAGGTTACTGCTGATAAAGATTTACTCACAGAAGAAAAAACAGCTGTCTTTGCAGGTGATTTTCTACAGGGATGTAAACAAGCTTCTATAGCATATACAAAATATCCGTGTTGTATTAAATATTGAGAGCGATAGAGAGCAACCAGTTTAAATACTGAACGTTAATGCTGAGGCTGGCTCTCTGAGGCAACTGAGGTCACCGGCCCCTTGTAGTGAAGGTAGGAGACAGACTTCATCTTACACCCAATCCTGTGGCAGCACCTGCCCTGAGCTGGTTGACAAGCAGAACGGTCATTCTGCTATAGAAAGAAAAGCTGGGCTGAAGCAGAAGAGAGTATGCTTTGGATCCTGATCCTGATGGAGGTAGTGGTAGATAGAGCAGCCATTCTCTGAAGAGGTCATTTTTGGGTTAGTAGTTGTACTCTTCATGGGAGTTGAAGAATAGAAAATGGAAACTGGAATGGAATAGAATAGAAGAATAGAAAATGGAACACCATTCAGCTATAAACAGCTATATGCTTCTTAGGAAGTAAATCAGGGACTTGAACTACCAGACTGAGCAACAATCAGCAATGCTAGGTATCAACATAGTGTGCTGAAAAAAGTATAACCTGAGTGTTCAGGTCTCCCACTGCTGCTTCTTTCCTTGGATGCTGCTCTTTGCTGTCTTTGCCCCATCAGTTCACCATGTATCTCAAGAATGATCATGGCATTAAATGATACAAAGTTATTTGGGATGTAGTTTACAGATGGATAAATGTGAGAAGTTTTCACTATAGTCATTCAAGTTCTATGCACTACAAGAAACATAAAATCCTTGGCAAGTAAAACTTAACACGCACAACATAAGCCTTCTACAAAGGTAAGAACTGTGTTGTTGCACTTGTTAGAAGGCAGAGGGGAAATCGGCACAGCTATACTCTGACATTGTTAAATAGAAATATTGTTCACCACTCTCAATTGCCTTCAGATCATAGCTAGGTCTATTCCTTCCCATGTTAGTAAAAGATACGAGCTGTTTATAGGGAGAACCACTTTATTTTTCACCACTCATTAGTCTGGTCAGCTCATTACGGCAAGAAACAAATTATCATTTTTGCTCATGTCTGTTTTACCTATCAGTCCTTTTAAATCTACAGCACCTTTGGTGAAATTTCAGATATTAATATTGTATATTAAATAATGTGTAAAGAGTAATATTCATTATAACTACTTACTCATTAGGGTATAAAGCAGTCTCAGACTTCACCATGCTTCAGTGTGTAGTTACTATATTCTACGTGAACAACCAGATTAATTGCGTTTCTAGTAAAAGTTACAAGTATAATTACATTGGTTTGCTCATAGCATTTTGATTTACAGTTTGAGTCACTTAAGGAAAAAAAAAATATGGCGTTCTCTTTTTAAATAAAAATAAACTAGTAAGAGAGCTTATTTAAACTAATTCATATCCTCTAATTCTTCTGTTTTTCTTCTTATGTTTATCAGAATTTAGTGTTCTTTTTCTTCTGGAAAGCCTTATATTAGGTCTTTCTAAAGACAATTCTGCTTCTCCCAGTGCCAAACAAAATCTAAAAACTAAAGGCTCAAAATGTGGCATCATGAAAAAGAATCCATCACCTTGACCTTTTAATTTCTTTCCAAGAATTTGGTCGTTGATTTTTGAAGATATAGGGTAATGCCCTCTATTCCATTTCTCCCTATTTGTGAAATTGCTGTCAGGGTTTTGTGTGTATGTGAGTTTCTGCACACATTCATGCATGAGCATGTACTGATGTGAACTGTTAAACACAGTTCACATAATGAATTAACTTTCTCTAAGAAGGGTAAATTTCTAACAACTTTTCTTCAGTTGAAGTTAGAGATGATACAATGTACCTCAAAATGCAAGAGCTATTCCAGTAGTGAGCAAGATTATGGGTCCTGCAAGACCCTGCATGAATTGAGCAAGATTAAGCTACCTGATAGCTAGAGAACATTTAATGGAAAAAATCTTCCTGTCCTTATGCACCAGAATGAGAATTAATTTAAATCACTAGCTATAAGTTATGTGTATGCAATTGCTGTATCTCACCAGAAATTCCAAAATTCTGCTTTTTAGTCAGACCAGCTGTGTGAAACCAAATTCTCATGGGTGATTGAAAAGTATAACTTAATTTATGTTCCAAACAGACTAAAACAGAAGGAAGAAGGAACTCCAGAAAAATTCAGCAAAGGTATAACTCATTATGATCCTTTTTAAAGCAAGCAGAGGCTTACAATACACTTCAAATCCAAAATTTAAAAAGTGTATTGTTCTAAACAGTGCCCAACAAATTTATTCAATAAATTATACAAAGAGAATGGCAATGAAATTCCAGCAGGGAAATCCTCGTTCTTGCTATAGCATACAGTATCATGGACATACTTTGCAAGCTTTGTATTATCTCTTTTCTGTCTCAATTAGTTTCTAGGTTTTAAATCCAGTTCAGTAAATGCTGATGTGCCTCTCCAAGATGCATGGTAGCTGTTTCACTGGTACAGCTGCATGATTACTCTTAAAGTTTCAGTGGTAGCTGCTCTCCTAATGAGCCAGGATAAAATCATTAAAAAGTAATTGTGTGCAGGTTTTACAGATAAATCTCCGCTCTGGGACAAGGCAATCCTGACAGACAGTAATATTTCTAAAGCAATATACTCCGCCCTTCCTGTTTAATGAGCCATAGATTTTTAATCTGGGAGTTTTGGTGATAGGCAGAAGGAATGCACAAGAGGTTGGTCTGAAGGCATCTGTATGCATCTGTATGTTCTACATGGCTGTATTCAATATAGCAAATGAAAAGATGGGAACCAAAACCATCTCTCAATCTCCTCAAAAGTTCCATGTTACCGTCTGTGTTACCATTCCCTCTGGTAAATTTTAATCACAGTACACTGGTCCAGATGTACATTTGCTTTCAAATGACAGGCTGTATTTACTACTACCATTTAATTTAAGTGAAAACGTACAAAACCAGGACTTGAATTACACCAAAAAACTGGAAGAAAATCTAATTGTACTGTGTAAAACTGTTCAGAAAACAATTGCAGTAGAGGATTTTCCATCCTTTAAAGATGGAATGCAGTTGTATCATGGTTATATAAAAAACAGTTCATGTCACAAAAAGAAAGAGGAAGTGAAAGATAACTCCTTATAGGAATTCAAACATTCTTAGTATACTTCATTCATAATTAAACACAGTCCATCTGACAATTATTTTATAGTAGCATTCTATGAAAGTTAGAAAAATAACAGATCTAAACCAGTAAGATATCTCCCAAAACATGGTAAGGAAACCCACAAAATCTGCAAGAAGATAATGACACTATTTAGAAGTACCTGGTCTGCTTTTCAGCTCACTGGCATGCATCACTTCATAAGAGCAGTGTGCCACACAGTGTGGCATACTTTCCACTTTTGCCGTGCTACTACCAAAATTTCAAGCTTTGATCATTCACTCCACTGCATCTCCACACCACTACATCTTGATTTAGTTTGCTTAAGATCATAACCCTGTTGTGAACAGACATCCAGTGAAATAAACTGGTGAGTTGGAAAAGGGAAAATTTTAAAAATCTTTGAAGTATCAATTATCTGTAAAAACACTAATTTTCCAATTTTCTGTAACAGGTTTTATCGTCTCCTGATGAGAACAATAGCAAGAGCAAATAGAAAATGGACTTGCAGAGATCTGAGTAAAGATGTTTTCATGCAAGTTGAGTCAACTGCAATTTATTCTCCAAATATTGACACATCTCCAAAATTGCAGGCACAAAATAAACTTATCCTAACTTCCCTATGGGCAGTATATTCTGTGAAATGCTTTTATTTAAGTGCAAAAGACCAGAATTTCATTTCAGCATTTGATCAGACAAACTCCCTTTTCTGATACACCAAGGAAGAACTTTTCACTTAACAAGGGAGATTAGAGTGTTTTACTGCCTCTGATAGTCTTTACCTACCACTTCTGCTATAATTTACATCCGGAGGGAGAAAGAGACAACCAGTAGTACTCCAAATGCTAGTAAAAATTAAGGGTTTTGGGTTTACAATGTCTCCATTTGGAATCTTCAAAGGCAAACCACAGGGAACTATGTAATTTCAGTGAAACCGCTTGAAACAGGAGTATGAAAAAGTACATAGGTAGAGAAATGTGCATAACATTAGCTGACATAATTTCTGACTGTAGATATTCACACACGCATTCTAGTATTTCCTTAACTTCACAGCCAAAAGAGTTCAAGTTACCCTGAACTCTTTTCATGATAAGAGATTTTCAGTTCCAGTTTTTATGAGAAAGGACAAATCCCTTCTCTCACATTGTTTATGTTATACTACAAAGCACTGCACCACAAAAGGGAAACTCTTTGGCCAGGCCCTGATGCTGCTTATTCACAGGGGTTTCTCTATGAAATCTTCATCTTAGTACTGCCATATCAGATCAAAAGGAAGAGATTATTTCTTTTTTTTTGTTTCCCCTTGCTTTTAGAAAATAAGATAATTTAATACATCAAACATGGGACTGTGCTGTAATAAATAAAATTGTTATTGTGGCGAGTGGCCTAATAGAAAAATGATCAAAGTCTGAAAGAACTGCCTATTTTTATCATGCCATATAAGCCTAAACCTAGAGAAGACTTATATTCGAGAGGGTATGCATCACTTGCCAGTATCTTAGGCTATGGATTTGATTGCTATTCTATCAAATACAACAACATTGAATTTACCTCTTACAGTGGAACACATTTCTCATGTTACCTGACCTACACATTTCTCTCATGCTACAGTGCAGGTCTGCTAGAAAGGCATTTTATTAAAGCAGCATTTTTCTAAATGATGCTATTAAAATGTATAAAGCAATTTCTTCAGCCTTGTTAGCTAGACAAGCTGTTCTTAAGATTAAGACCAAAAAAGAGTAAATGACTAAAAAACTGGGCTGGAAGCAGATTTGACTTTCACACCTGGTTTCAATACAAATTTTTTTATGTGACCTTCAACAGTTGTCTCAACTATGACACATTTTCCCCTCTGTATTAAATATTCGGTGCATCTTTGCACTGTAAGAATTGAGGCCTTGTCTTACAATGAGCTCTGTACATCTCAGGCTTTGTTCAAGACTGTCCCCTGCCTTATCTAAAATACTCAGTAGATACAGGGTAGTTTAGTGAGTAACTAATTTGTAAGTTCAGAATATGACACACACAAAAAATTTCACTCCCATATTGTGATCCTTGAGATCAGACTGGAAGGGCAAGAATAGTAAAAGCATAAACATTTATGCTTTACCTGGACCATTCTGCTATTATCCATCTTCTAAGCTTCAGCTGAAGGGATATATTTTAATTATTTTTCTATAGCCTGTTTTTATACCTTGAGCTACATAATTTTTAAGTCCACTCATGTATCACTGATGTTGTAGGAAAATATGAACAGAATTCATAAAGACAATGCAGTGTTGTAAACTTTTTTTTTTTTTCTGATTTCATCCCTTGGAGGATTTAGCCTTTATATAGATAACTGGTGACATTTTCAACAGTCTCCAATCTCCACTAATGTTGGACATTATAAATTGCACAATGAAAATTATTGATTATGAAGTTTCTTTATGCAACTGAGAATGTTCGATTCCTTAGAGGAACTAACCCTTGCTCATCAGCCTTCTGTTTTATATCTAGACTATCCACCCCATAAATGACATCACCCATCCTGTCCACAGTCCTTTGAAATGTGGAAAGTTTCTACAGGACCATGTAACTTCACTTTAATAAATTTGTTCACCTTCAGGGTAGTATGGGAGTATATGAAACTTAGATGAGCTAACTTTCCCCCAAGACTGTGGCATAGCGCATGCTGCTCCATCTGTTCCTCTTCAGAGTGCATAACTATAGAGATGCTGTAGTAGAATCACTTTGTCTCTGTAGCCTGTGAGACTGACTACATCTTATTTCTTGTTTTATGTTACAACACTGATCAGACTGAATCGATGTTCCTGGTCACAAAGACATGCACTCATGTTCCAAGGGCATTCATTCTATTCTAAATTTTAGGCTTTCATCTTAAAAAATTGAAGATAGAAATGAGCATAAGAAAGTTAAAGCAAATAAAGCTTCTGTAATTCAAGGAAAATGTCAGCCAAATATAGAAAAGAAATTTAGAAAAAGGTAGATAAAAGACCAGAACAGAGCATTAAATTTTGCAACACCATTATATGTTTGCATAACAAAGAAGCTTTCCTAGAAAGCAGTTAATTTAATTTCTGTAGGTGCCTTTCAAGACAAGTTTGTTATTGTGGCAGACTTACACTGCCATATATAGTTCCTTTTGCTTCCTACTTCTGCCATAAGAAAAGTTAAAAGTTTTTTTCTTAAAGAAATATCAAATTTTCCTACAGAAGAGACCTAATGAGGTCTCATGCCCAAAACAAAATATAACAAGTCACTGTCTCACCCCATGTCAGGAAACAGGGAAGTCTGTCAATTTCAGTGTGTGGTGGAACAAAATTCATTATTGGTTCAGACTCAAGCCATATTCTTGTTCTGAATTATCCATATTTTACTTTACAATAGCTATTTTGTATGTTTTAGTCAGCTGTAGAACTTGTTCATCTTCTTAAATTTCATGTAGATGAACCTCAATGAATAAATAATATTCAGCCTCAGTAAGATGGATATGGACACACATGTCCCCAGATTAAAAGTCTCAGGAGAAATACATCTAGTCATTGAAAGGTGACCTAAGAAATTTTTTAATTTGCATTCAGACAGTACAAAAAGCAAAAAATACATGCCTGCAACTTTTACCACCAACTTGACAGAATAAGTTTTATTTATACAGAACTTTTAAAAATTTTTATCACTTTCTGAGTTTATAGCAGTAGTTTATTGCCTTTATATTTTCTTCTACAACTTTGAGTTGTGCCACTCCACAGAATAATATATCCCTCTGAAAGGATGGACTAGAAAAGCCATAAGATTTTATTCTATTTGAAAACACAAAACCTTTAGAGAATCTTGGTTCCATCTGGATGGATGTTTTCAGCTTCACACCGCCAAATCGATTTAAAGAAGCAGCTTCCTTCTTTCTGCTTTCTACAGATGTAGATATATTGTCATGGAACTTAAATTATATTTGGACTTTTTAGGTTTAAATAATTTTTTCCAGAAAGACATTAACAGGCATTAGACCAACAGAAAAAAACAAACAAACAAACAAACAAAAACCAACAAAAAACAAACTAAACAGAATTAGCATTAATTAAGTGGAATAAAGAAAAACAAGCCAAGTAACATTTATTATATGAAATGGCTTCTAAAGAGCTATGACTCTTCATCTGAGCTGTACAGGAGGGCAATTACTGGCAAAAGCAGTGGGAAAAAAAATCTTTAAAATGTAGTATAAAATGTGTTGCATAATGAAAGTTGTTTTCTGTTTGACGTTCTGTGAGCAAAGATTTTTTTTGGTTACAAAAATAACAATTCTCATTTCGCTTGCAATCCAGCAGAATCTTGAGTAACAGAGATATAATTGTTTAAGAGTTTTAACTGGTGCTAATTTAAAACACGTCTTTCTTTGTTCCATACCGTATCTTCCAGATTTTTTTTAAGAAATAAATTATGTTGAATGTGGCTGTATTGAAGTTGTTTTGGTATATTGTAATTTTTGTCTCCATCTTAAAGCATAAATACTTGCCTGAAGTGAAATTTGGGCAAATTTGCAAAAACTGTTTTCTGGAATGGCTTCAAGGACTTCAGGAGCCACAGACATTAATTCAGCATCTCAATAAGCTAAGATTTTTTCTTCCTGGAAGCTTCTGAAGGACTGAAATGGAACTTCTTCATCTATCCAGGAGCAGAATTTGGACCCAGACAAAGTGCAGTGAACTACACCACCATCACTGCATATGCTTCTGAAAATGCTGAGCCTCCTCAAAGGTGTTTGTCATACTGTTAAGCCTAGCTACAGCTTGCACAGTTGCACAGTAATACATGCCAAAAATAGTAACTCAGAAGGTGAAGCTGGAAAAAAAAGTAAAGCTTTGACAAAGTCCACAATGATTCCAAATTCATCCCTGGTGTAAGATGCCAAGATTTTAAAGCTGCCGCAAGGGTTTGGGCATACACTTCCCTGAATGGCAAATCCAAAATCCAGACACTCTTCAGGAACATGATATGCTCTCTACAAGAGGTATATCCAAAAGACAGCAGTAGAAAGATCAGATCATTTCCACAGTGGCTGTTGTTAATGACTGTAATGTGAAGTTTAATGTTTTTGCTAGAGTAAGTATTGACTTAAATTGATTCACTAATGTTTCAGCTGGGAGAATTCATAATTTTATTTATTAAGGTCATAAAACTAGTTCATTTCATTGTTTACACCAATACTCTGTTTTAATAACTTCATTTGAATAAACATTGTTCTGCTTATATTGAGTGGGAGCTGGAATGTAAAACTTTTGCTGTTTAGTTACTTTCACAAACTGTCATTTACATATTTTTGCAGCTGTGTGCTGCCAGTATTTTTTTTTTTTTTTCCCCAGGTAAAGTATTCTGGCTTTTCATGACAGCCAAGATAGCCTATTCTGGTGAAAATGTAAAAAAGTGAAAAGGCAGTATCTACCTACCTATAGTATGTAATGCAAAATGCTCTCAAACTGACACTCTGAGAGCTGTGAAACCAGGCACGTGGCTGCAGGTGTTAAACCCTCGCACCATTTCCAATCTTTTGATTTCCCTTCACGTCTACTGCAGCAATGCTAAAAGAGTTCATGATTAGGATTGTTATTAAGGGCTTGTTTTCACCAATTAACTGCTGGTGGAACGGATATGCAATGTTTCCCAAGCTGCAGTCTACCATTTCAAACAGTGTTTGTATTTCCCGTCGCTAGATTTAAAGCTCCTTATACCAAGGCAAGGGTTAAACTAGTCAACATGTTAGGACTACTGAAAGAGGATTGAGAAACAGAAGATGAAAGGCTCAGTAGGACCACAGGCGAGGACTCATCTAGAGGGCACAGGTTGAGAAAGAGGAGTGAGAGAAAGAGGCAGAGTGGAGGAAGTAAAAAGGCTATTTCCCAAGGTGATGCTGACAACTGCCGTATGTCTGGGGGGAAATAAAAGCCCGGAAGAAGGTCCTGTGGGATTGTTACAGTTAATATCTACTGGCAGAAGCAAATAATGATAGTGATGGACAAATGGAGTCTGAGAAGATGCTCCAGGAAGAGAATTTTTTCTGAATAACTTATGTCATTTAAGCCAGAACTTCATGTTCTAAGGCCTCTATAGCTATCCCAGTTATACCAAAAGGCCATATTCTTCTATTTCATGGATGCTTTTACTGCAACAAAACTTTAGTATAGGTTTGCTTTTGCCTTTCTGTAGTTAAATTATTTTTTTTTTTTATGTATATAGATTTTTTTGTATTTGATTCCATTACAAATGGATATTGATGTCTTTCTCAAGGGAGCAGAAAAGGTATGGTTTCCGACAACTTTCTTATTGAACCAAAACCAGATCTTATGACTGGGATGATACTAGAGCATGAAGACAAATGTGTAATGGCTGTAATTTGTACAGGTGCTAATGCACTTTTTCTGAAAGTTGCTAGACACAGAGTATTGGGGAATAAATCACTAACAGCCCATGAAAGTTGCAATATCAAATGCATTGTCACATTTGCAGAAACTTTTTTAGATACTGTATAACTTAATACACTATTTTCCAACAATATAGAAGCAGAAAGATTGAACTTTGTTACAGAGCCACAGAAGATTCCTGGTCCTTAAGATGTAAAAGCCTTGCTATATCTCAACAGTGTACCTTATATTTTGTTAAATACAACTAAGAAAGCTTAACTAGGAACTAGCTACAACAAGACTTTATTTATCCACTCCTGTTAATTCTTATGATGGTTTCAACACTGCTGATCCCAACTAGTACATTATATTGAATTCATTTGGCTTGTGATTTGTGACAGTGGTATATTTGCATTCAGTATATGCTTATGATTAAACAGTGTGGAGGGCTGAGTCTTAAATAATCAGATTATTAACAAAAGGCAGTTTGAAGACTTTTATCTAGACTTCCACTGTTCTGAAGTTCAAAAAGAACAGGCATCTTAGTATGTCGCTCTCTCAGGGAGTGTGAATGCCTCAGAACCTTGTGAGAAGCTTGTCCTGTACTTCTCTGTAGTAACCTTTACAGACCTTACACACTTAATTATGGCCTTCATTATCCTATTATCCTTTGTGTCCACCTTCTTGAAGACTATTGAATAGAGAATATGATTTTCATAACTTTGTTTCTTGAAGGACAATCCAAGCAACTTAAATGAACTCAGGCAACTGTTGTTACAAAAGGTCAATAAGGAGGATTTATTTACATTGACTACTTGTTTCCCTGAAAGAACTCAAGAAAAAATAGGATTTGGTGTACAGTATTCTTTAACTACTTTGAAAATTTGCTCATCTCAGTGATCAGACCCTAGTGACAGCTCAACATAATGATGGGTGAAGTGTCTCCCAGTACACAAAGCAGGAATTTGCGCATTCTTCCAGGTGTATGCTTTTGCAACATGATGCCAGACAGGAAGCAATTAGTTCCCCAAAACTTTTGTAATGCTTATTAAACAGTGTCACAGGTGTTTACTAATGAGAGATCTGTACACAAACAAAAGGTAAATATTGGTAAATATTAACTAGCATCAATTTTGCATAGTTCTGGATGCTGCTCATCCACATGGACTGTGTGGAAAAGGAACAACTAATCACTTAATCACTTTAAGCAAAATATTTAAAAATATGAGATTTGTTAGATGTCACGTACTGGTAGGTGTGTACTAGTTACAAAAAAAAAGGATGAAGTGCCTGGATGTTTTCTCCCAGCCTGTGTCACAGGAGTCTCGGCAGCCACGTCTCTCCCTTTTTACAAGGCAATAAACAATGAAAAACTTTATCCTCACTGTTTATGCAATGTACAACATATTTCTGTCTTACAGGCCTATTTCACCAGGGAAAATGTATTTTATTTAACATGATACCCAGAAGCCAGGGAAGTGCTTAAATGTCAAAACCCCTTCTATGACTGGTGTTTCAGAAGTTTATCTCATATTATAAAGTTGTTCTATAGCTACATGGCTCCCATGAGAAAAAAAGTCATTTACCTCTTCACTGAAGCGCAATTACTTGAATATATTCATAGTGACTAATCAGTGTTGAGGAAAACACTAAGTTGTACTTTCATCCTCCTTACTATGGCCATGACATGATTTAAAGTGCTAATTTTTCAATCTTGACACTTAGTCTATGAGTGCAAATTACTCGGGGGGCCAATTAGAGTTACGTTTCCTCATCCTGGAACTACACATGGTGCTAGATTGTCCGATGCGTTGGGAGCTCGTTTGGTGCCTGTGTGCTGACCCATGGCTTGCACAGGGAGTCAGAGCTGAGGCACAGGGGAGACAGGAGGCCTGACACGTCACTAGCTCTCCAGCAAGGCTGTGGAAATTGCTTGCCTTTGCTCCTGTATGCACTGATTGTGGAGGGAACTTGAAAGCAAAGTGAACTACCGCTTCTGCACTTAAAAAGGATACAAGCAACAATTATTCTGAAATCACCAAGGCATTAGGTCTGTTTAGCATTAGCTCTGAGGAGAGGAAAACACTGGTTTTCAAGACATGAAGCATTCAGTGGTTGGGAGTGTGTTTTGAGGAGCACCACGCTTCAGAGGCAACTCCTAAATTTTAGCAAAAATTTCAAGCACTGGTGGGGGGAGACTTGCTTTAGAATAAAGCCCAGGGACTAAATGGCCTCAGTCCCACAGCCCTGGCTTGAATCTCCTCCTGCTCTGTCTCCGAGCATTTCAAGCTTATCTTGACACGAGGATCTGGTGACTGCCACAACTGGCGACGGCCGGCCGGTGCAGAGGAGGGATCCCCGCCTCGGTGTCCAGCTGGCGGTGAGTGGCTGCTGCATCTCTGGTGCCAGCAGTGAGGCAGGGCATGGTCGACAAGCCAAGAAGGGGGTCACTCCCTGTGCTGGGGAGCCACAGGGCACAGGGGCTCCCAGGGGGTGGCTGGGCAGGGCTGGCAGTCAGGGCCCCTGCCAGGGAGCAGGGCAGCCGGGGCCACCAGCAGCAGCCGCAGGCATCGGGCAGCTCCCTGGGGCCAGGCTGAGGCCCGTGGGCCTGCGGGTGGGCCTGGCTCAGTGGGGCCCATGGCCAGGCAGGGCTGGGGGGAGCTGTGGCACCTCCAGGGCAGGGGCTGACAGCCCCGGGGGTCTGACGTGGGGTCCTGGGCACGGGGCAGGGTGGGGGAGCCCTGGGGAAGGCCGTCCTAGGCAGCTGCTGCCCACCCCACCGCTCCTCAGTAGAGCCCATGGTGCTCAGAGTACCTGTGGCTACCACAAGGAAGGAGCAAGAAAGAGAAAGAAGGGTAAATATTGACATATATAATGGCATTTTGATGCTAATAGAAGCATAATAATTTTTAAATTATTTATTCAATTATTGCTAATTTTTTTATCACAGTAAATTATAGATTATAGATCCATGCTGAAGAAGTATTAAAGCTTATTTCTCTCATCACTCTTAGGTGAAGGCCACGGACATGTCCAAAATTTTTCGGCAAACAGCCTCCTCCCTGCGTCTCCTTTGGTAAGTCTTGGAAGTAAGCAGCCTTTTTTGAGTATAGACAACACATTATGCTGTCTTTTATAAAAAAACTATCAGTTCTTCTACTTGTAAATGGTTTCTCCAGAGTTATACAGACTCTGCATCTTTCAAAATCTGAGGTTTAGCCTGCCTTTTCAGTGTTCATCTGTTTATTCCTGACTCCAAACCCCAGTCTCATGCAAAGCATTAGGAATAATGCTTTGTTTCTACAAGTGTCATCAGTCTCTCAAAATGTGCTTATTTAAGAGGATCTCTACTGAAAGTTAATTATCCCCATTGTGGTTATGACTGAATATACTGTCTGTCTTCCTCACTACACATTGGGATATACAGTGATAAAGCAATTTACTGAATTCAATCCGCAAAGTCTACACAAAATAATACTTCAAGATCATATTCCTCCTATCACACCTCCAAGAAATTTCTCTGCAATTCTTCCATTTTCTGTGGCTTCTGGGAATGGTAGCCTTATTTGCTGGATCTTGGCTGACAACTATGATTTATTTACTGGCAGCCATCTGACTTATGCACAGATCTAGACCAGAACCCTAACAAAAATGTGTTTAACAACAAAGAATAAAATCAGTTCAAGCAAAAGACAGATCTGAGATTACATTTTAAGTTACTACTCCTAATAATTCTATACTATTCTATTACTGGTTTGTTTGTTGCTTTTATTGTTTACATCTGTTCTAAGGTTTGTCTGTAACATGCATAAACACAGTTCATGGAATACCTTGTTTTTTAAATTTCTGCTGGTAGATATGGGGAAAAAGGTTATTTGGGGTGAATTAAAATAGCATATTAGTTCATGAGTGCAGAACCAAGCAGACCTGAAATCATTCCTCAACTGTAACAACCTCAAACTTCTAGTAGTTCAGAGCAAAGAAAGTATCTAAAGAACCTGTTAGCATAGTGTCTTTTAGGCAACATTGGAAAGTATGTGTTAATGTATCAGTCCACATGATCTAGACACCTGTATAGAATTCCCTTGCAATATAATTATTAAAGTATATGCAAATTCTGAGCAGTGTTTCTTGATTAAAACACTGTTTACCACCAGAGCTGTAGAATTTCACTTGTGTATCTATGAGAAAGACTGTTGGGTTTTCCATGCAGCAAGACTTCTGGTTCAGGAAGAGAATGTTCTTGGAAATGGCAGTCAACCTTGAATTCAGAGTATCAGTACCTGATAGTCATCTGTGACAGTCCTATTTAAGCTATCCCACTGGCCTTTATTTTAAACCTTCATTTTATTCCAAGACTCTTTCCTCCCTTTTTTTTTTTTAGTGTCCTTGTCAGTCTCTGGATTCGCTGTCATCTACTAGATTAAATCCCTACAAGCATTCATTATTTTACTGTGGGAAAATAAACAACTTCTTGGACTACTTCATATTCATAGAAAACAAATAGTGCAGTATCAGTAATACCCCTCCATGAACTGGAATATACATCTTAAGCCCCTGACACTTATTCTGTTTTCTTTAAAAGCTTCTTTATTCAAAACATATTTTCTCACTGTCTTTAAGGAAACAACTGCTTGGCTACTTAGTATCTCACAATAAGTGTCACATCTTTTGCCAAGGAAGAGATTACTCCATTGCAAAGACAAATGATAGAGATCTGAAGCAAATCCAAGGCAAAATGCCAAACAGTTGAAAATTAAAGGTGCTGTGAATCAGCAATACACTGACATACATAAATAATTAGAGGAATTTATTTTATTTAGAACAAGCAAACAACACTGCAGTGATGTATGATGTATTTAATTATTTTCAAAAGCTGCTGCTTCACAGGTACTAAATTACAAAAATTGCTCTAAACATCACCATCTTTGGCCTTGTGCTCCATCTTTAAAAAAAGGGCCACAGATCTACATCTAACATGTCCCATTAGCTTGGCAGCATGACTTCTCATTGTTACAAATTCCACAGTGATTTTTCAAAAGATGAGCCACTTGATTCCCATAACCATAAGGTATCAGTTAAAGTAACACTGTGTTATGCTGTATAAGTAATAATAATTGTTCATTGTTGCTCAATGAGATAAAATGTTGCTAACAGATGATTATCTGACTATATGTAATTTTGCTTTATTTATACTGCATTATATATATAATTTTTAATTATCTCACTCTATGTATGAAGTTAGGCTTCATACCTACACTATTTTTATATTTGAAAGATTTGTAATACTTTACCACCTTAATTTTAATAGTTGAAAATCTCCATGTTTTAGTTTGTGAGACTTGCATTGCAGTTGATTAAAACTGTAAAATGAAACATTTAATGTGAATTTAATGTCACATGCCATCTTAATTTCATCCCTTTCCAAGGTATGTAAAATTTTCATTTACCTATGAATATTAACACAGCAGTATCTAAACACACCATTATCTTCATTATCTTTTATTCTTGGCTAGCACCTGACTCAAAAGGCTTTTAAATTCTATAAAGTCTCCTTTTTTTCCTTTAATATTTATTTCTTTTAATCACTGCAGTATGAACAGTGTTTCTCACTAGTCAATGGCAGCTGTAGGACTATGCTATGGGAACAGTTTTGAGGCTGATCTATTAGAGTGCAAGATAGGAGAAGATTCAAAGGTCACAGGAAATTTAGAATACCTTTTAGATTAAGCTGTTTCCAAGACTGTTGCTGTGCTAATGAAGAATATGTGGTGAAATTTGCAGATGTTTGCAATATGGTTTAACTAACACTTTGTTTTTAATTACATCTCGTTTTGCCAAATCCATCAGCAACAGAAGCAACACTGTAAATGAAACATATCAAAGTTGGTAGAAGAATGGATGAATAGTGAAAAGCAGTGAATTGGTGTAATTTCCATTCTTTTGTTATTCAGTGATTCACGGGATTACTAATGACAATATTTTTCATTATTTGACCATCTAAATTGCCTCAAACGTTGTGGAACCTGTGCATAATTCTTCTCTGTTTTGAGCTTTAGCATTTATACTTTAGAAATTAAAGGTAAGAGAAAACAGCCTAGATGGCCATTATATATTAAAGAAAGTTAGAATGCAGCCTGAAAGTTAACTTTTTGAAAGTAATTCTATGGAGCTATAGAAAATAATGTGGAAATTGTCATTTGATATATTCTATGAGCTGTGACATAAATTTGCAGGTAAATCAGAATGGAATCTGTCTATACTCAGGTTTACTACTTGAAAACATTAAATATTTCATATAAGATCTTTAGGATTTACAATGAAAAGTATCAAAATTCTGCATAGTACTTTCAAGAGCCTGAATCATTATAGTACAAAGCAATGTGAACAACATCTTGTATTCTTAGAAGTAATTCCATAGATGGGATTTTGTCTCTCGTTTCTCATGCTGATGATAGGAGATTTGTTGTTAGAAACATATGTTGTTAGAAGCATATATGTTTTTCTTCCATGGCCTGTTTTTAGGGCTTTTATCCTTAAAAATATAAGCTAAAACAAAAAAAGTATGGCTGATTCTTTTTCCACGTGTGACTATTAAGAGTATAGTATGGATGTAGCAACGTGTTTTGCTATACAGTATTTTCAAACATGAAGTCTACTGGATGCAACTGACGGTATGATTTGGTAACAGAGATACACTAGATTTAGTTACAATCAGTGCAGACTGAATTTGAATGCCTGAAAGTTAAAAAATATTTAAAGAATATTGGCCTTAAAAATACATAAAGGTATTTCTATTTTGATAAACGGCAAATATTACTAGGGTAGTAGCTGGCATTCAGGGGCTAATCTTGGAATTCATCATGAAGTTTAGGACATGTTTGTGATATGTGCAGATATAGCTGGTGCAGTCTTTTTTTGGTAATGTTACTCAGTCCACGTGGACAGTGAAGAAATGAACCTTGTCTGGTTGCTGTGGTTTGAGCCCAGAGGGAAACTGAGCATCATGTGGCCACTTTCTCATTCCTCTCCCCGGTGAGATGTAGAGGAGAAAATATAATAAAAGACTCAGGGTTGAGACAAGGAGAGGAAGGGATGACTCACTAATTATGGTCATGAGCAAAAGACAGACTCAATTTGGAAAAAAAAGAATATAAATTTAATTTGAACACCACCACCATCAATCAGAGTAGGACAGTGAGAAATACAACCACATCTTAAAACATCTTCCTCCACCCCTTCCTGCTTCCCAGGCTCAGTTTTGCTCCTAATTTGTCTACCTTCTCCCCCTCCAGCAGCACAGGGGGGCAGGGGATGGTGGTTGCGGTCAGTTCATCACCCATTGTTTCTGCTGCTCCTTCTTCCTCAGGGGGAGGACTCCTGACCCTCTTCCCCTGCTCCAGCATGGGGTCCTTCCCATGAGAGACAGCCCTCCACAAACCTCTCCAATATGAGTCCTTCCCACAGGGCTGCAGCTCTTCATGACCTTCTCCAATGGGGGTTCCTTCCTTGGGTAGCAGTCCTCCCAGCAACAGACTGCTCCAACACAGGCTTCTCCCAGAGTCCCAGCCTTCTTCAGGCACAGCCACCTACTCCAGTGTGGGGTCTTCCATAGGCTGCAAGTGGGCATCTGCTCCACCATGGACCTCCACAGGCTGCAGGGGAATCTCAGCTCTGGCCCACCCCCTCTCCTTTCTTCAGCTAACCTTGGTGTTTGCCTAGGTATTTCCCTCACTTCAGGCTCCTCTTAAATGTGTTATCACACAGGTGCAGCCATCATCACTAACCAGCTCAGCCTTGGCCAGAGGCAGGTCCGACTTGGAGCTGGGGAAGCTTCTAGCAGCTTCTCACAGGAGCCAGCTGTGTAGCCCTTTCCCCACTACCAAAAACCCACCACACCCAAACCCAATACACTGGTGTAGAAATTGGTCTAATGCATGAGTTTTCTTAAAAGACACAATATTGAAAAAAGTTTTCATTTTACTTCCATTCCTTGAGTACAGAGTATCTCATGCTGAAGTATCCCATTATTTTAAAGATCCAGCATTACACTTGCACAGATGTACCTTTAAGTAGTTGAGCTCAAGCTCTTGCCTTAGCATGAAATCAAGTATTGCAGATTTGCATCCAAGCCTTACATCTTCTGTTTCATCAAACAAGAACAGGTGGCAGGGGATTTTCTAGATTAACAATCACCTTCCTCTGTCTCCGGAGTAAAATGCTGACAAGTCTTTCTACTGGTCTTTTCAGAAGCTTTTAAAAGTAGAAAAGACCATATAAGTACAAATTATTTTAAAATAACCCTCCTTAGGAAAAAAAAACCACCACAAATTCTAAAGCACTATTCAAAACATCTGTTCACTTAATGTGAAATGATAACTCTGTAAAAGTGCCACCACTATGCCTCAGGTACACACTGGGGAAGGTCACAACTGTGAGCACTTAAAATAACTGTTTTGAAGAAACAGAAGGTCACTGCATAAGTTATATGATTGATTTTTCACGTTGAAAAGCACGGTCTAAAGACTGTCTAACTCAGGATTTGAGACTTGAATATTTACGCAGCTGTATAGTATGATAGCCCAGAGGGTCCTAATTTCTAAGCACTGGAATTAAGTTTTAAGTGAACTAAGAGACTTCATTAATGGGCACAAGCTATTGTAAAGTATCTTTTGGGGGTTTAGAGTAAGTAAAGTTGTTCATACAGACACAGCTGTAATGTCACTTATTATTAGCATCAATTAGTGTGACAGAATTTGACCTAAAGGTCTTGAGGCAAGCAATTCTAGGGTAATAACTCAGTTTATTTAGCTTGCAGTGTAGTTTAATAAGGATCTGGTGTTCATAGAAAATTACATATTTAATCACAGATTTTGATTTCAGCAGCGTTACACTTCCTGAAAATTATTTGGAGGGTTGGGAGCATTTGTGCTTTCTATACTAATGCCTCAAACTCCTCATATTTGCAGAGTTCAGAGATTTGACAGCAGGCCTGCGATATGCTAAGTCTTGCTGATCTTTTGGTTTGTTAGGGTTTTTTTGTTTGGTTGGGGTGGGTTTTTTGTGTTTGGTTTTTTTTGTGTGTTTTTGTTTGTTTGTTTGTTTGTTAATATCAGCATAATTCTGAAATACTCTCTGCACTTTACCTATCAGAGTGCAATTTGGCCAGTAGAAATCCTGTACTCTGTGTTATGTCAAAGGGCACATCCCAGCTGGTGTCAATAGAAATTGTGTTAGAACTGTTTACATGTACCAGAAGTAGAAATGTATTTTGAGTTCTGTTCACATGAGAATTAAATATCTAGGTTTTTTCCTAGGATGAGGTTTCATAATCTGCTATCTATATTAATTAGAAAGCTGCTTTTCTTTAGGATTAAGAATAGTTTTTCCCTTTGTTGCTAAAGTTGTTGGTTCAGACAAGACAGAGATCCAGGTGATATAGTTCTTGGGAGTTCTCTACAATGGATTGACTATGAGAACCCCCTCAGGTGAATAAGCAAGTTAATTTCTGATTACTGTAGTTCATCAGATGACATTGTTTATTCTAGATTCATTCAGAAAAGGGGCCAGCTAGGTATAAAAAGGGATTTAGAGGAAGGCTTCTGCATAAATTGTCTAAATTCCTACCAGTAAATAACTGGAAAATATCCCCTCTCATCTGTGTTAGAATTAGACAAGATAATAGCAAAGAGGGTCCAAGGTATTTAGTATGGATGGGACTGGCAGCAAACTTTTTTTTTTTTAAAAAAAAAAAAAAGAAAGAGAAGACGATCTATCTATTTTACAGCTTACATCTGGTTGATATCAAATAAACTTATAAAGGTAAACGTTCTTGCCCCAGAAATGAAGGAATACTGAAAAAATCTTAATGGAGATGTTCTTGACTTACAGGGGAGAACTAGGACCAGTAAAGGTTACTTTAAGCAACACAGCATAAATAACAAAATAAGAATTTCTGAATTTGCAAATACAACTTTGTGAACATGGTCTTATAAAACAAGATTCAATCCTCTTCCCTTCTCCGTTCTCTTCCAATATTTTTAATACACATGGAGAGTCTGATACTTGAGGTGTTTCATTTTAAAAGATGACTGATTTTACCAGCTCATAAAGTTGCATATGAATTCCTGGAAAAAATTAAATAGTTAAGCAGTTAAACAGCATTTGCTAAACAACCAGCCAGGGTGACAGACAGCTTATTTTGGCTTCTAAATCAAAATCTTTCAACTTCTGTGTCATTTGCTTAATTATCTGACACCCACAAAGCTTACACTGGTGCCACAAACTTCTGTAGGTATGAAAATGTACAACTGGTAGATATTCTTATGTCTCTCTTGCACATTTTGTCTGGTGAACAGCAAATTATATCGGAGCATCACAGAAATGATAAAGGTGAGAGTAAAACAGGAAATACCTACAGTAAGTACTAGCAGAACATTATTCAGTTTTTTTGAGAAGGGGAAAAAAAAAATCTTGGATTATATTATTATAATTTGCCTGAATTGCACATGCCACAGGGCTGAAAGAAGTAAAAGTTGCTATTTTGTTGCTATTATTTGTCATCCTTATGATTGCCTTGGTTCTCTCAGACCACAGCTTTGATGCTCCTTTCCTTTTTTCTTGTTTTGAACTTCTAGGACTCCAGGAAGTGCTGGCAGCCTATGAATTGGAACACAGTTTTCTGTTTCCCTCTCTGATCTTTGCTGTCTGTGCCGCAGCATCCTGGTTCTTTACCTCGCAGTGGCTGTTGCAGGTGTTTCCATTGTTAGCTCCTTTGAGCTTGGCTCTTTTCTGGAGTCATCCAGGAAGGTGGAAGAAAAAGGCGGAAAGAACTTGCCTGTGCTGGAAGTGTCACAATGTCTTCAAGCATCTGAGAGTCTACTTCTGCTTTTTTCTGTCTCCCCACTTAATGAATGGGTACCTGGTAGATGTCTGAGAATATACATCACGTACTAAATGTTGCATTGAATGAGCTGTGAAACATACCAACTTTACTGAGGAAATAGAGAAAAGATCAGACCTCTGAGAGCTGGGTTTATTTTGCCATGTTAGGTCAAATGGCAAAATTAATTGAGATTGGGTTATGAAGCCCTGTGCAAAAGTTGAACATTGGTATCTGAATTCCCAGACATGACACCGCTCTCGCCTGCTGATACACAACTATAAACAGTAGTCAAATCAAGCACTGTATAAGGCACAACTATAGCCATGTGTGTGCTGGCAAACAGACACATAGAATGAAATCAAAATTTCTGTAGAATGTGTGTATAAATATTACTAATGATTTTCCCTACAGCCAGGCCCTGATCCCTCTAGTTTATATTCCAGAGACACAGTGAAGCATCGAAGAGATCTCGTGTCCTATCACAGTTCAGTGAGAGTGACTCCTAAGACAGTATCTCCCCCATTATGTTGTCCTTCAGCTTATGCAATATAAAATAGAATTGCCAAAGTTCATAAAGAAAGAGTAAACATATTGCTTTGCAGTGAGGAAACAGCATGACAATCTTCAGTAATTTATTTCTCTTAGTTTCGGTTCTCTACTGGGCTTGATTCTGGGACTGCACTTGCCTATACAGTCTGACCCTAGGAAGTAGCATCTCATCAAGTTTTATAGCTGATATGTAGTTTGACTTGGGCCCGTTGATCAAATGTGGTTGAGCCACAGATGTGACAGAGTTATTCCAGCTATCTCATGGTTCCTGTGCTGCATGGGAAACAAGAATAAACTGGAGAATTTCTGAAGCCATTCTGACCCACCTGGAGCAGCTTCTCTGTTGAGTTGCTCACCATATACATCTGTGCTCCTGGATTCAGCATGATAGGCTGAGAAATGAGGCTTGTTATGTGCACGGAAAGTCCATTTAACAAGGCTGAAGAATAACTCTCATTACTCTCTCTATGCTAGCAATGGGTTTAGAGAATAAATGAGGCAAATGTCTAAGGAAGTAAGTAGCAAATGGGTTTAAATTAGGTCATGCAGGTTAGGGTAGGGATGGACAAATAAAGATGGTCCTGATTTGTGGGGTTGATTTGAGGTTTTTTGAAAATGCGGTATATCTTTATTAATGAAATCCAGAATCAAGAATGACTACATCTACTGGTTTTTGACATTCATCTTAATCACCATAACTAGACTGTCTTTGGAAGATTCATAACTGGTGTGGAAAAGTTTCCTGCTCTAGTGTGTAGGTATACTGTATTGTTTTCATGATGAAAGAAGAGCAAGTTAGTAATATTTTTTCTTCCATAATCAAAAAAACTTCTCTAATTTCAAAAGATTTGTTCTGGTTTTACTTACATCTTTTATTGCTCCAACTGTCCATGTGTCTGATAACTATGATATTCCCTGAAAAAAAGGGGGATTCGATGTAAATAGTTGTATGTATTCTAATATGAACGAATAAACAAATGCTACTGTAATGTAGTTTGATTTTGTAGAATGATTTTGTAAGCTTAAAGAGGAAAATAAAACTAGCAGTTTTTATTTGCACAAAGACTCGTTATTAGTATATGGTAAAAAAAAATTTATTCACAAGTTTTTAAAGATTAAATACAAAACTATTTAATCAAATGTAATTTCTCTCATTGAGTCTGAATCAGTGGTGAGAAATTAAGTTTATCTGAACCACAAATCTGCTGCTAACCAAAATCAATGAGAAGTACAAAAGTCACCTGAATTATGATCTGACCCTGCTAAATAGGACTCAGGTGGCCAGCAGCAGATTTCAATTATTGGAGTGGATGAATACTTTACAATTAGTTATTGATTTGGCCAACTTCCATACATCATTCTTTTGTCTCTTAACATAATGTTTTTGTCATTCTTTTTTAACTCCCCAGTTACAGCTAGACTTATTCCCAAGCTGAAATGTTTTTGTTTTTTTTTTTTCTTCTTACATGATGTATCCTCGACTACTGAGTGACTTGTCCTATAATCACTCAGTAGAGAAAAACTAGATAGAAAAGGTAACTAATCAGGGCTGTTGGGACAGAGTTTATAAAGGTAGATAATGGGGCATGTTGAAGAAATTAAGTTCTCTTCAATTAGAACCAAAGTTTTCACTTTTTCAAAGGTATCCTTTCAATGGGCAGAAGTACTTAATCTTGTGAATACTGTTCTGTAGTGAAGACTAGGAGCAGTACTTTCAAATGTAAATGAAAAAGAAGAATGGATACATTGTGAATAAGATTATTGTAGTGAACTGCATTTTGAGGTCTTTCTGAAGGCAATGGACAATGATGTTTCATACAATAATAAAACAAGTTACTGCATGGCGCAGAACAGTTTTGCTTGAATTGTTACAAATGCATTGTGCTTGTCCTGAGAGGTATTTTGCAAAAGAAAGGCAAAGCCAGAGTTGTCATTGTTCCCAGCTGAAGGTCTTGAAAGTAATTTTTCACCCACAGTTCTTGAAAGCTTTGACAAGTCTTGGCTCTGGAATAAGTGAATAATAGTAAGCAGCAAGCTAAAAATACTGCAGTGAAATGAATGAATACTGAAAACAACTAGCAGAGGGGTTTACTGTTCCCTTTTTTCATTTGTTATACTAACAATTGGAACTGCAATACGTGCTTAGAAAGTAGTAAGTGTATTCCTGATTATACTGATTAGAAGACCTGATGGAGCAGCCTTTTTAGCAACAAGAAATCAAGCTAGGAAACATGCACTGTATCTTAAATGTTCAGTGTATGTGAGTAAGAGAAGAGGGAAAGGTTGGAGAAAAAGGCCTTGATATTATCTGCACATTGGTGTGCAGTGAGAGCCAACAATTCCCTGTGGGCTGGGGTGCCAGGAGCGGCAGTGGGGGTGCCCATGGTGAGAACCAGGGCAGAGCCTGGCAGCCAGGGAGCAGGGCAGGTTGGGGGGCAGCCGAGGACAGCCCCAGCCCTGGGCACTGGGCACATCTGAAGCCTTACTGGGGTCAGTATCAGGCCTGGTGAGGAAAGTTAGGCAGGACCAATAAGTCCAGTTGGTGCCCCCAGGGCCCTGACACTTGTGACCAAGAGCTCTGATTTCACCTGGAAGATTGTTATGCAAAGTTCACCGTAATTGTTAACTCTTATTGGAACATAGTAATCTTCTGGGATATCCTTTTTCAAGATCGAAAGATTGCTTTTGTAAAATCATTAGTAGTTCTCAGCACCAATGAACATTTTACCAACATTGTATAACCAGTTCTGAGACCCCATAGCAGTCTTCCGTATGCTTATGCTAAAAGCAGTGAAATGGTCACTGAACTGAACTTGATGTATCAGCATTATTACCAAATGTCTTTTTTTTTGACCCATGGATCTTTAGAGAGTATCAATTGTAGGTAGGCCACTAACATTATTCTTCTAGACTTCTTAGGCTGGCTTTCTTTCAGGTGGATTAATCAACAGAGTGCATATTCCCTTTCAGGGTGAATAGGACATTTGTGTAGTACTAAAGAAAGTGTTGTGAAATCATTTGTTATAATGAGAAAGCTATGGTGAAGCATCTGCACATGCTTGTTAATGTTTTTGAGAAATCTGTTCATTTGCATAGATACCTTAATGAAACAGTACAAAATACTACAAACCATAGCTTTTGCACATATTCAAATGCTCCGAATTAAACGGTAGAGCAAAAGGTTGGTAGGAGTTACTAGTTTATTTAATTGTGAATTTTGAATAATTGTCTTTTCTAAGGTCATTATATATGCCCAGTTTTAACAAGCTTTCTAAACCCATTGCTTTCAGAACTCTTATTTTATGGTGCGTCACTAGCCATCAAAAGTTCTCTTTCTTCTGGGAAAAGTGTGATGACTTGAAGGGAGCTTGCATATAGCCAGTCACTGAACAGGATTTTGGACTTGGTTTCCATTTGTCTCCTTTTGTGAAGTCCCTATTCAGCTCTTGCAAGAAATCTGGAGAATTTCTTAATGAATATAGAAATAGTTTATAAAGCATGCTAATGGTGATGGAAGAAATGCTGTCTTTTTAAAATGGTGTATGTCCATGCTTGTCTGTAAGTACAATCACTTTACGCTTTATCGCTGTAATTTCACCACCTTGTCCTAGTGAGATTAAGCATATTCCCAAGTGTATAATCTCATTTTGCTCAAGACAAGATCTGTATTCCACCTTTCCATTAATTATGGTGGAGCAGCTGGTGACTAGTTAATTTTTATGTATTACTAGCTGATTGCATGAACTCTACCTTTGTTATTTCTTCATCTGATGTGAAAGGTCTAAGTGATTTACAAGCTAAATGAACCCAGTAGTTTATCATAACAAAGTCTAATGGCATGGTATGATTTTAAATGATGATGCTGTTTTTGCTACCAATTACTGTTAAATTTCTCTACCACTCTTACTTTATATTTTCATTTTTAGGAGTGGTAAACAGAAAAAGAAAATTGCATATCTAAACAGACTGACATGGGAAATAAACAAGCAATAATTTTTTGATGCTTGACACATGTTACCATAATAGAAAATAATTGTAAGCAGTCAGAAGTTTTAATAGATACCCAACTGAAGTGTTTATCAAGATTCATGAGGGTGGTATACCAACAAGATTATTTGTTTAATAATTTAATCAAACAATATGCTAGACACAGAACACATGTCTAACTTTTGCAGAAGCAAATTTTATGCTTATTTTGAAAACAGTTTTAGAGATGAAGATAAGCTTTCTCAATAAATATAACATTACTTTCATCAGATTTTTAAATATACGGTATGAAACGGCTGCCCAAAAGGTGTTCCTATTTGAGATGTGAATGAGAAAATGATTGTACCACTGATCAAGGCTCTTCAAAAGACAGTGAGAACAATATCTTCTGATTTTTTTCCTTTCCTATAACTAACTGAGTGGTTTTTTTTTTCTAAATGCAATGCTTTCATCTGTATTTTTCCACATATTTTGTAACATGAGTGAGACTTTTGAACACCTTTCAAAAAGTACTGTGGGCACACAGAATTGACCTGGTTTCTGCCAGAAACTTGAATCTAAACAATCATAACTTCCATGCATATCTTGACTATTTGAACTCCATCCCTTAACTGATTTCGGGAATTACAAGGACAGGCAACATCCTTTAATAATTTTAAAAGGAATAAAACTGTCTTTGGAAAACAAGATTTTCTTTTATTCAGAAAAGAAGATGACTACCAGAGGTAACAAGTTTCTAGATATTTTCATTGGATTATCTTTTCTCTTGGATTTTACAGGCTTTTGGAGCTTGAGATATTATTTTCTGAAATGTTTAATTACACTGACAATATTCAGGGCTAATGTCCAACTGGATATATGTTACAATCTGTGATTCAGCATATAAATATTTGTAAATACCATTTAACTAAAATCTGATTTTCATAGATTTTGAGCCTCCAATGGAAATTTCACTCCCCAAAATTGATACCAATGAACTTCATCGAATTCAGATTTACCAAACATCAAAAATGCCCGCTGACAATAACAAAATCTTTTTCCTGAAAATACTCTCTCTTTTTTCCCTATCCACTTGTGTAAGAGATGACTTTTTTATTCCTTTTTCTTTGGGGCAACACTTTTTACAACCATTATCTCTATTGTACTCACCCATGCCTTTCACAACACTCTTGCTCTGCATTTTGATGCCTATTTTCTGTCCAGTTGTTCAGCTTTTTTATACTGTGACCTTTATTTCTTTTCCTTTCCAACCTACTACGCAAATTTATATCTCATGTTTGTACTTTCCATTTTCCTTTTCACCTGTCTCTTTCTCATCACTTTCTCTACCTTTCATGCTTCTCTCATTGTCAGATTTTCCCCTTCCCTTGCTGTGTGTAGAATACACATTACATCTCTAAAATGGTCGCTATTATTCACACGCTCTTCATGTCTGGCACCAACAACTGACTCTACTGTATACTCAAATTAAAGCAGTTAATACACTGGAGCTTTTTATGCTGTCTCCCACTAATTTACCAATGATAATTTTTTTTTGTCCTCACTATGTCACATACTCGTCCTCTGACATTTTGTTCCCCACAGATGGCCTTTTGACTACATGTCTGCACAGTAAGTGAATCTCAAACTCTGTTTTAATGTGATTATTTGATTTTACATGTTCTAAAGGAGATATCAGGCTTTACTAAGCATAGCTCCTGCTACATATCTTATTAATCAGCTGGCCTTATCTGGTATTGTCCATCAGTCTCTTCAAGTCTCTTATAACAATGCCTTTCTAGTGTTGTGGTGCATGAACATTACACATTCATCATCTCCCCTAGCTCTATTTTTGGCTTTGCTTTGGTTCAACAGTTTTATGACTCCTTAGAAATTTCTTGCTTCTGGCTCTTCTGTCCTCTTGCTGAATTTTAAGATTGCTAAAGCAACCTCCAGCATCATCTGAATACCCGGTCCTCTTCTACTGTCATGGTAATTCCATGCATAGATAGGCACCTCTTTTGCTTTCTTTCTTGGCCATCTTCCTACCAAAAGACTTATTTGAATAAGTTTCAGCTGCTTCCTTCTTGTCTGTAATTCCTTCCTCATTCTCTGCTTCCTCTTTGTTTCCTGCACAGGATTTCATATCTGGGAAGAAATTTGAAAAAAATACTGTCTGACCTTTGTTTTCCTCAGCTTTCTTTCCTGTCCAGCGATTCCTTCCCCTTTCTCCATTTCCCTCATGTCCATTCAATCCTTCCCTTAGTTGCCAAGTGAAGAATACAAGTATCTTCTATGGATATATTAGTCTTTCCTAAGAAAGCCTTCCCCCCTGCCCCCCAATATGGAATTTTATCTATGAACAGAAATTCAACTAATATTGCTGTGTTTGTGACTTGCACTTGGCCAGTCCTTTTTTTTTTTTTTTTCCTTCCCCATCTAAGACTAGAACACATAAAAATCTAAAATCTGCTTGCAGTTAGGATTTCATGGATATAAATGCATACTTGAAAATTCAGTATTTTGGACTAGTACTCTGGGCAGATTTTACATACTGAAAAACTGGACTTCCCTGGAACACTGAAATCCATTATTGCTATAGTGAGCCTGTGCTTTCTTTCTGATGCCTTCTTTATAAGATACCAAGATATGCTTTTTGTTTGACTAACCAACACAACCTTAAACAAGGTTTGTGCTCTCAAGCTTGAGGTTAGAGACATTTCGTTTTATTCCTACAGTATCTGTTGGCCTTTATCAAGTTGACTTTGTTATTAAATCAAAATATAAAGCTATGAAACTAAACTTTCCTCATTCAAAACTGTTTCTTCTTAAATATTAGATATATTAGTAACATAGGTGAAACACACAGCTAATCCCAGTTACAAATTTCACAAACTGTTCAGATGATGCAACTGCAGTTTGGCAGTTACTGCTGCATTTTGCGCATGATATGAAAAATATGAATCAGAAGAGTAGTTTTATCTCCCTCCCTATGATTCCTTTAAACCCCTTTCTCAAGACACCCCACTTCTTAATGTAAGTTATTTTGTTACTGGTTAGATTTTATTTAATCCTGTCATAGTAACTGCTTATCAATATTCAAAAAAGTTCTTTCACAACAGATCATAAATGGTGATGGTTGAGTTAATTTTATTTATTTATTTATTATTTTAAAGGAAAAAAATTGTCTTCTTAGAGTTGTCTGAACATCTTTCATAAAGTTTTCTTGATTGGGGGAAAAGGAGAGGAGAAAATGGATGAGGCATTGGGAAGGATGTTTCCTCATGGCAAGTCTTTTAAGGTCATGATATTATCAGGCATTTTTTGCTGGTTCCACTTGTTTCCTGATTCTCCATATGAATAAAAAAGTTGTGTTTTTAATGTATTCCTTATTTCATAACTTCAATAGCAGAAGTCTACATTTTTTACTGGAAGATGCCTCTGGATCTCTGGAGTGTATGTATCAGTCACTGTAAAGGAGAACAATTATGTTCTAATTAACCTTTAGAGTTCAAGAGAGCTTAATGATAGCTGATGATGAACAGAGAGAGATAAGGTGATAGCAAGGTCCAAGTAAATGAAGTCTGTACAAAGGGATGCTTTAAAATGTTTTTGGCAAAGCAGGCAAACTTAAATTTTTTTTTTTTTTTTTTTTTTTTTTTTTTTTTTTTAATCTGCTAGAAAAAGAGATGTTTTCAGATAGATTGTTTGCTCTAATACCACTCAGTTTGGAAGCTGATCAGGCTACAAGGAAAGAATACCTTTATGTCTGATAACATCATTATTGCTCTTTTCTATGGATTATTTAGATTAATACAATGATATGTCAAAGCATCTGATGTATGTGTGCTAGATATACTGAGAGTCTTTCTCTTATCCTGTGAACCGATCTTTGGGGACGCATTTATAACCATTGTTGGAGTTCTGTGGCAACATAATCTGCACAGACCAACCAGGGTCTCTTTAGGACAAAGTTTTTAGCTCTCTAAACTTTTAAAGTTGTGTATTATCTACTACAGTCCCTAGCTGATGTGTTTCAATTCCCTTGCTAAGCTGCTACTGTTGATATCAAGGAAGAATTGGGGTGGTCAGCATACTGGTACTTGCTAGAGGGTAGCAAAGAACACAGCATCCTGATGGTTGGGCTTTATGCAAGTTTGGAGAAAGCAGGTTTTTTGAATAAAAGACATCTCCAAACTGTAAGACCAAACTGAAGTGTTGGGGTTAAAGTAGCAGGGCAAAGCAGAGCAAACTTGCTACAAAGAGTCAGCATATTATATATGTTTTTCCAAGCCAGCTCTAGTTAGGGGATGGTATTGTAAAAATAGAGTGAGACACTGTAGGTAAAAGGGGAGAATGTGACAAAGCTGAGGGAGAAGATAAGAAGAGGTTCAAGTGGGGAGTAAAACCACTGAACAGGAAGGGAGGAAGTTGGATTGAAAGGGCAGTCAGCATAAGGCTGAGAAAATATAATGAAGACATTCTCTCAACATACAGAGATCTGTACTTCAGCTATTTTTACAACAAAGTCTCTGGGCTGGAATTTCTGGCTGGTTCTCCCCAGCATTTTTTTTCCCTGAAGCTGCATAGTAAAAAAGAAAAAGAGAAGTGTCACTTTCAGCATCAACCAGCAGTGGAAGATTAAAACAATCTTTTCCCATTGCTTCTCCCACCTCTGTCAGTGAAAAATCAGAATGAGATCTTTATTTGTTATTTTTCAATGCAATATTGTAAAACAACTGCCTTATCAATTTCTTTGTTGTGGCATAGCAGTGTGAATGTGGAACACTGAGAATTAGCTAGTCCTTTTGATACAGCAATTACCATTTGTCATAGAGTTTCTGCACTAGGATATAGAAAATGAAGCAGATCTGTTACGTGTTTTTCCAAAAACTACTTCACTGTAATGAAACATTGTAGTAGTGGCAACAAATCACAAATGGTAATTTGCACTCACTATGCAGCCAATTAAAATTCTGTGTAAAAGCATTGGCAAGATAATATTTTCTGTCTAATATCATAGATTTCACCTTAACTTCTTTTGTTCTAGGCACTTTAAGTGCTAATGCACTTATCTTTCTAACATTTATTTGCCTGGTTGCCAATAGATTATTTTGGAGACTGGAAATGTCTTACATTCTCTTACCAAGTTTCTGCAGTATGTTGAAACCACTGATTTATATACTCTCTAACAGATAGATAAAATACTCCCTGGTGTGATAAATGTTCCACAGACATGATTACATAATACTTTAAAAGTGATGAATTCTTCATCACAAACTTTCCACAAATTTTAAGTTGATGGGCAGTCCAGCTTATAAAAAATGCATGACTAGAATGAACATGGTTTTGCAGACCACCAATAATAAATAAACAAAGGAAACCTTAATGCTACCTTTCTACAATAAGTTTTGGATCAAGCTGTCCTTCACTTTCATTACCACAACTCCAACCCTCATCAACAGGGAAGAATCTTTGTTCTTTAATACTTCACAGTGACTACTCTCCTGAAGTCCATTTAGTTTGCACCCTTTGATATAGCAAAATATGCCTCTTTCTTTTAAATAACTCCTTGTGAAAAAATAGTATCATTTTCTTATAAATGGAGACTTTTATCCCATTTTTTCATGATGGCAAAATATATTAAAATGTGTCAAGAATTTAGTTACATGGTTCTTTTGAGACAAAGCACTGATGAGAGAACTGTCATTGACAGTCTAAGAGATGCTCGCTAAAGAACAGATGCTGTTGCACTGGGCTTGTCAAGCAGTAACTCCATGTGCAGAATTCTCTGAGGAGCAAAAATCTTTCATACTTCAGCAACTTCTAAGTATGAAGTATGGTGTGACCATGTTTGCACCAGAGTCATTTCTGCAAATCTTTGTTTAGGCAAAGCTTTGTTTATGTGGTGCTACTGGGGAATAAAATTCTATAGGATAACTGTAATAATGAATTCAGACACATTTTGTGCAGAAACACAGAATATAGATAACTGTCAAGTTCTGGGAGGACCACTGCATGGAGCAATCTCCCTACTGGTATTTGACATGCCAAAGTGGCTCTAGAAACCCTTGTCAAAGATGACTCCTCTCTCTAATTGGCACTTCATATAACTGGCTCTTGAAACTTAGACAAAAAAGAGTCTGACAGAATAATAGAAGCATTATTTTGGAGTGCTTGACTCAGAGAGGGGAGGTTAATCTATGCTGCTGGGTTTACTAGGCCTTTGGGAAGCCACAAGTTTTCCAGAAGTCCTGAAATAATACACAAGTTCTCAAACAACTAAAAAAAACCCCTCTGAATTGTAAACCTTAGTCATCAGTTACTGTATTTGGAGACAGACCCAGGAAATTTCCCCTCTCTTTGCACTGAGTCTACATTGTTTTTTCACAGCAGTTTCTGTGTTCTCTTCAGCCATAGATTAAGTCCAGCCAGAACTCTACAGAACTGGAGTCCAGATCTTCAGAAAATCCCTTCAGAAATTCTCAGAAAAATAATGAGGCTTTGCCTTTCCTAGGTATGTCTGGCAGAGGCTTCAATATATCTCTATATTTTTTGTTCAGTAGGTTTCTGAGTTTGGAAACTTTGGTCTTGACAAATGAGTCAGTCAGGACCATCAAATGATGCATCACTCTATGCCTGCTCTGCACGCATCTTGTCTGATAGGGTGTCAGTCATGATGACTGTTAGGATGTCCCTCTCTGCTGTTTTATTCAGTCCATCTCAAAACCCATTCACCAAAAAGCAAGCCTTTTTTTGCCATACAACTGTAACAGAAAATTGTGTCTTGGTACTTGACCTAACTATTAAAAAAAAATAGCAAGAATGAAAATCTTCCTTTTGTCTTAAAAGAAGACCTAAACTTTCTGAGATGTTGTAAATGTTCAAGCGTAAAAAGTAGTGACTTGAGAAACTGAAAACTGAATGTGGCTAATGCTTACTATTTCAATAGACAGTAGTAATGGCAAAGAAGTCTGAGATTATAGTGTTTAAAATAAATAGATGTAAACATGACTTGCTAGATGTGGGAAAGGAGGTAGGTTTTGGGATACCTTGCAAGGAAATAATCTGGTGAAAGTACAAGTACCAAGAGTTATGCATGTCAATCACTGCAGTAGTTGATCAAAGACAATATTTTAGCCTACAGTTTATGAAGGATATTTGTGTAGGACATTCATGAATCCACTCTTTTTTAAACTTCCTCTTTGTGTCCTTGTTCCCTCTTTTTATCAGCATCTTGACATTTTTTGAGACACAATTACTTCCACTGGATCAAAGATACCATGTCTTTCTTCACCTCTGCTTACCCTGAACACTTTCTTCTATCTCCTAATACTCTGAATGTCACTTCTGACTTTGCCTCTGTTTGCTCTCTCCACCTTCGTCATTCCTGACCTCCCTTACTTTTCTTCTTGGAGTGCCTGCGATCCCCTTGAGATCATTCTGCTGGTCACAGGAGGTACTCAGGAGAACTGTCAAAACAGAATAAAGCTGTTTCATTCAAGGACTCTTAGGTTTACTTCAAAATGAACTATAAAGATAGGGTAAATGTCTGCAGGTCATCAGACACTAATTGCTTCCCCAAGTTCTGTGAGCTGGCAAAGGGGCGACACTGCCACTTGTCAGCTTTTGCACTTCCTTATGAGTCATGTTTTGTTTCTTGTTTTGCTTTTAATTTCCTGTGTGCAAGTAACTACATGATTATGTAATCCTTTGGTGTCATTCATTTCAAGAGAGCCATTTCTACCTTTAACATATATAAATAGAACAATGGAAATACAATCCTAGACCTTCTCATACCATAAACTAAATAAAGACCAGACTATTATTTTTAACTGTCATGACCTTTCATCAGTTGTGATATAGGTTAAACTTATTTTAAAAATAAAAAATGGTAGGTAGTATGGAGGGAAAAGAGATGTCACGTCACTTTAACAAAAAGCTGCTATTACAGCCCTGAAATAATAGATGTGGTAACCCTTTGCTAACCCTGACTGCTGCCCCACCTTATTGAGCTGGAAGCAGCATGTCAAACTACAGCATCTGTGCCTATAGTCCTTGAATCCTTTAAAACAGGAATCAGACAGGTGTGTGAGGATACCTGTGTCACAGGGGTGCAAGACTGTGACACTTTTTTGTCCTTGCAATACTATATTTTACCTTGCCTTTTCAGCTTTTAAACAGTTTAACAATAGAACAAAATGTAACAAGCATCAAAAGCAGACTGTTTCTTTTTTCCTAACTCAAATTAAGACTACAGTAGCATCATGCAAGATGCTGCAGGTTAGAACTGAGATTCTGCAAATCTTCTGGTAACAGCTAAAGAGAGATACAGAAGCAGAATATGCTTGTGCTGTACTTGCTTATTCATTTTCCATTTTATCTGACAGTCTATGTTTAGGGCAGTAGTTTGGGATGGATGTTTTGAGAATGCAGGCACAATACCTGCACACAGAATTTATTTGCTTCCATATGATCTCTGGGGATGATGTACTAAAGGAAGAAAATCTTCAATGTGTTTAAGTTATTAAACTGTAATTATCCTTGTGTTAATTTTGAAAGTCAAATGATTGCTCAAACCCATGAATGCTACCTGGGAAAAAACTGGCAAAGTTGGGATAACTTCCCCAGTTAATGACATCTTGGCATGTACGAAGTTAAATGGATGAATCAATTTTCAAAATATCAGAGAAAAAAACTGGATGGGGGAAAACTACCTAATGTTTATAGAAACCTACATTTCTAGTCCATCACTGTGACATGTAATAAAAGCAGATACATGAATGTTTCAGTACCTGACGGACTTGGGAAATGGCTACTAAATCTGGGGCAGGTTTACCACCTTAAAGCTTGGTAAGTTTTGACTCTGTACTGGGTCTGGCTGTGCTGGAATTGGTTTTCCCCTACAGCAGCCCTCACGGTGCTGTGGTTTATGTCGGGAGCTGGCAGGGTGTTGATAGCACCCTGGTGTTGTGGCTACTGCTGAGCAGTGCTTACACAGCACCAAGGCTTTTTCTGATATTTCCCCCAGTGGGATGGGGTGGTCAAGATCTTGGGAGGGGACACAGCCAGGACAGCTGACCCAAACCGACCAAAGGGATATTCCATACCATATGACGTCTGCTCAGTATAAAGCTGGGAGAAAGGAGGAAGGGTGTGGGGTCACCCTTGGTCCTCCAAGGCAACCACTACACGTATTGGAGCCCTGCGTCCTGAGAAGGCCCAACATCGCCTGTCCATGGGAAGTAGAGAATAAATCTGTTTGCTTTTGCTTCCGCGCACGGACTTTTGCTTCGCTTTGCTTATATTAAAACTGCTTTTGTTTCACCCACAAGGGTTAGTTTATCTTCTTTCCCCTCTTTACCCTATTGAGAAAACAAGGGGAAAAGGGGTGGGGTGGGGGAAGTGATAGAGTGACTTGGTGGATACCTGGCATTTAGCCAGAGTCAAACAATCACAGTCTCCTATTCTTATATTATTCTATTACAATACTGTAATGGAAATATAATGTAAAGATACAAAACAGATATCGAAAGAGTTTCTTTTTTCACTAGTTCAGAAATGCCTTATGCTTGCAATGGGAAATGCATGCAATATGTGAGTCTTTAGGCAGGGCCTGAAGAGATTATGGTAACTGTCAAGCCCTTTTCAGGTTACCACACATTTCCAGGTGAGACAAACTCAGGTATTCATACTTCTCACAGGCATCTGATTTCCTTGGGAAGGTAGCTACCTCAGCTAGAAGTCGTGACATAATCTGGCCAAGGTCACAGTTTTGACAGCTGGGAGATAGGAACGAGGGGCAATGCCAAATGTTATTCCTGCCTGACTCTCACAGTGTGACCTTTATGGCTAATAAAGGTAAATTCCATCTTGGGTCAAAGTTTGAAAACTCTGGCTATTCAAAACACTTTCCTTTCTTTTTCTCTGAGTTATGCCAACCTATGTTTCCATGGCAATAGAAATGAAAATCTATTGGCAGCTTGTAGGCAGGCAGCAGATGACAGCTCTCAGTACCGGATTTCAGCAGTTGACTTTCAAATAACAGTTCCAAGAACCCACTGCAATAACAAGCACAAAGATTTTAGTACAATATTGGCTCCTCCCTTATGTATTACTTTCAAACAGAGGGAATGTGGCTTGAGAATAAAATTATTATTTAGGGAAATGTTTATGCCTCTCTATTGTCAACCGCCTCCTTGAGCTTTTTGGCTTCAGTCCTACAATGTACACAGTACGCATAGATGTAAGTGTGTAATACTTTTTATGCAATACCTATGCAATTTTGGATAATCAAAGACATTTTTTGTCTCTAAAAGTGAGATAGTTTAGGTCAACAAACTTACAGAAGGGCTAAAACACTCCAGGATATGGAAAAGAAGAAATTAAACTTTGGGGAGGAATTTAGGATGTTTTTTCTTGGGACCAGTCAAATGTAAAGGAAGATTCCATGAAAGAAATCTATAAAGAAAGGAGATGATTTGGGGATTCTCTGAAGAGCTTTCCAGGAGGGACACAGCAGTAGAGCACCATTAAAGAACAGATTTTCACTTTGCTTGTGAGCCTTCCAGGACTGATCAGAAGCAATCACAGATAGTCATCTTTTGGGCGCTAAACCTGTACACCCCTTACAAATACATTTTCTGCCAGAAATAATGCTGGCCTTTTTCCCACTGCCACTGCCTAGTGCGGGACTTGCAAGGTACTGCTAATTTGCAAATCAGATCATGAGGAAAAAGTCTTTTGCTCTTGTATTTTTTTTTTCTTTCCAGAACACAGGTGGTGAAGCTGTTTTGCATGTCAAAAAAGAGTTCTAATTCATTGTTCTACTAGCACTGGCCAATATTTATTTTAACTAGAGATAGAAAACTCTGAGTCAACACCTGTTTTTATATTTTATGAACTTTTGTTTATATGTGGCTTGCATGGTTTGTATATGATTTTGCTAGTGAAATTCACCTTTTGAAGAGTGAAAAAACATTAGCTGACAGTAATTAGATCCATTTCAATGATGTCAGTATTGTACAAGCCCTGTGGAAAGCCCCCTGTTCACAGAGAAATTTCCAAGCTGTTTGCTTTCTCATCCCTCTGTTCCGAATGTTTCCAAAAAGGTCAGTACAGTAAATCACTTCTCATGAAAGGCCTTAAAAGCTCTGAACTGTTAATCCCAAACTCTTCTCCTCACCTCCAGGACTAGAAAATGATACCTGATGCAGTTCCTGATGAATACAGACCAAAATTCAGTCACTTGCAATTTAAGAACACTGACTTCTCTCTCTGATGCTTGAATAACTGTTTTGGAGAACCCCACAAAATGAAAGATTTCTCCAAAAAGGAATAAAAAGAAAAAAGGGTGACCTTGACTGGCTAGGTGGTGCATTAAGATATTTCATTTTCTCTGGGTGACACTATTTTCTATGGAATACTACTGCCTGAACATGTACCCACAGAGCTGATTGCTCTTGACAAGAAAGCATATATTTTTCCTTGCATCTGCTAGTGCTTTGCTAACACACAGTTCCACTTTCTAGCCCTTCTTGGCTGCATGCAGCTTTCTCAATCTACTGTCTTGAATAAAGAGAGTTAAAGACAGTAATTTCATCCCCCCCCATGCACATATTCGTGTCACTATATGCAGTGTTTCTCAGGGAATAAATACATGTATGAAAAGTCTCCTTTCACCTCTTGCCCTCAAAGAGACAATTAATTTGAATTCATGCATGCAAATTTTTACAAATTTCTATGCATTCCAATTGTCTTGCTTCAGTAGTATGAGGATTTCATATGTGGTTACATAATGTCATGCTGCTTCTATCAGAAAAATGCCTTAGCAATTGTACTCCCGGTCTAAATGTCCTCAGTGGCCTATTTAGAAATAAAACCTAGTGTTGAGAGGCTTCTGTGAGATGCTAGCTATTACTTTACCTGTTTCTGTTTGCTGTTTAGCATAACATCTTTATTTAGTCCCCAAACACCCAAGATTAACAGAGGAGGTAAATTTTCATGAGTGCTTCAGCAGAGGGAAAATAAAGATGCCATTTATTGGTGGAAAATTGTGTGTTCCAAAGGCCAAAATAAAAGCAATTACAGAATTGTTTACAAATGAGATCCTTTCCTTCTCTTCCAGTTCCCATATTGTGCCAATCTTGGCTAGAACACTCTATATACTAAGCCAAATGCTGATCATTATGGGCTTAAAATAGGGAACTGGAACTCATCTTAAGAGTTAGGGCTTCAGACAAATAGAGTATAAGTGTTAGAGCACAATCTTTAGCTTTCTTCATGACCCTTTTTTGTTCCAGACATTGGTAGATTTATCTTTCTGAGAAATACCATTCATTTTTTGATCAGGACAGCCCTCTTTCCTAAATTATTCCTTGGAATTAGCTCCTAAGGAAAGAACATGTTGTCCCTACAAACAGAACTCTTTTTGTCATAGCTGTCAACCCTTGTCATGGAACCATTCCCCACAAAGTTCTTGAAGATGTAATGCTCTGAGAGATGCTGCTGACTGGACCTCAGAACAGGAGGTAGCCAAGTTTAATATCTATTAAGTTTCTTCTGAACTTTCATCTTCATCCATCTGTGGTGTCAGGGACATCACATTAGGAAGTATTTTCTCCCATAAAATTATTTGCCTGTTTCTTTAAGGGTAGACAATATATTTTATTGCCTGCATTTTTAGGATTCAGGGTGCTGTCATGCATAGTGTGCTGAGTTCACTAATTGCATGTTACTTTGAGGGCAGAAAAACCTGCTCCTTGAAGAATATACTCATGAAAATATTTTGTTAAAAAACTCAATTCACCTGGAGTGATGCCAACTGAAAATCTGAAATAATTCTAATAGGCTATGAAAGGTAGCATTAAACAAACAAATATGGTACTGGTAGGATTAAACACACAGGAAGCACTGTTGAGCCTCTGTAAGGATGCTGTTGGGAGACATTATATCTACAGCTGAAATGTGTAGTAATGGATATCGATTCTGATGCCTTTGTTAAAGTGAAATTGATAGATGTTAAGATTTGCTCCTAGTAATGTGAGGGGAAGTATAGATAGTGAAGTGAATAATTGTGATATGCTAAGCTTATTATAATTTGTTAATGTCCAGCATTCCTAATTAGAACATTAGTAGGTTTCCATGACAAGAAAATGAAGAGAAGGAAAAAACCTTTTTTGAATAATGAAGCTTGTTGAAGCCAGACAAATACTCTCAGCCATCGGTCATTTGTGTTTCAATTACTGTCATATGGGTACCTGTTGTGACTGCATCTAATAAATACCAAAGCATAAAACTTTCTACACCCAATTGATGCCTTCCTAAGCTACATGTTTCCTTTTGTCATCCATATCCAGTCTTTTTCACTGAATTATGATTCCTTGTTTACAGATGTTGTAGTTTTATTCTCTCTTTTTGTCTAATGAGGCACTAAAGGGAGCTGCATATATGAGAGGCCCAATCTCAATGTATTTGTGAAAAAGGGTATCAAATACTCTCATATCTTTGAGCATGGAAGGAGTTTCTCTTAAATTCCCTGTCTCCCATGTCTGGTAATGCAAAGTAAGAGAGAGAGAGAGAGAGAGAACACTTCATGGGCTCAAAGGAGGACATAAGAAAACTTTTGTCTAAGAAACTAAACTTCCGCTTTTTGATGCTAAAATACTTTACCTCCAACTAATTTGCCAGAAGAAGAAAAAGCTGTCAACATGACTTTCTACTGTTTATATTAAGGGCATGTTTAGCATACAAGATTTTTCTTTGTGTGAAAGTAGCTAAAATCTTTAATATCCTGAAGATCTTTACAGATCTCTACAGGTGGCACATGTACCAAGGAAGCCAGAAACTGGCACTGTATGAATAAAATATCTCATTTCATATTAATATGCAAACTCTAAGTGATATATCATATTTACATTTTTTTAAGTTCTTCCAGGTTTTGTTTGTTTGTTTGTTTGTTTGTTGGTTTTGGTTTGTTTTTTGTGTGTGTAACAATGTAACAGGAGTCAATCTATTAAGCTTTAGGAAAAGAATAGAACATATTGGGAGAATGCTGATAGGCTGCGATGTAAATAAGAATATTTTAATGTTAACAACAGAAGTAGAAACTGAAAGAGAAAGTAGTGTGAGAAAACCAAAGGCAAGAGTCTGGGTCCGTTGGCATAAATTTCCATAGGTCACTCAGTTGATGTATGAGAGTTTATATTAGTGAAGAAGAGCTCCAGAGTTCAGTTATTTTATTACTTCTGTAATAATCTGAAGTATACTGCTCTGCTGACATTCAGTTAAAATTCTCAGCCTCGAATGATCCTTTGAATTAAATAACAATATAAGGAAATTGTGTACATGTGTGTTTGCACAACTATGCATCTCTGTGTAAGTATATTTATCTTTATTCTGTTTTCTTTCTCAGGGTCTTCTAACACCTAAAGAAAGAAAAGATTGAAAGTCATTAGAATTAAAGTACCATGTAAAATATCAAGATTTACTGTTGTGCACCAGGACTTTTAGGAAACTAAATACATATTATATATATTTAAAACAAATATTTGACTCTTTTATGTCTCTGGAGCTGTTATAAAGCTGAAAAAAACCTGAAGCATATTAAACATCAGATGTGAAAACCCAATTCTATGGCATGCATCACAAAACTAACTTAATTTTTTTGGTATTGCACAGAATTTACAGAATTGGAACAAACTATGTCTGAGATGACAGCTTTTAATATGTTCTGTAGTGAAGTAGTGCAGGGATGCTGAATGCATTCCTTTTAGAGTGAATTACAGTATCCTGTTTGTTACTCCAATCCCAAATTTCACACACCATCAAGAATTATAGAAACTGGTCCCTGCAGAACTCCACTGAATAATTTTTTTTTCCTCTCTTTTGATAGCTTTCAGAGTGGTGGTATACCAGGGCTGCTATGAGTACATGAAGAGATTTATTCCCAACTATGGGGAAAATATTCTTATGAGACAAAAATGCCAATTCGTGATAAAGTAACCATTTTAATAGTAAGTTTTTATGAATTAATGAAAACAGAAAATATTAAACAGACCTATAATTTAACTAAATGTACCATAACATCTAACATGTCATAAAAGACTTACAATGATTAAAAAATACATTTCTATTTCAAACTCCTCACAGTCAGAGAAGTGCTGTGTAATAACAATACAAAATCCAGTGAGAGCATTCTCACTAGTATTTACATGAGGTATTATCATTTTGAAGCAAAGCAGTAGAGGTCTTTCAGGTTATTGGCATGAGCAAAGTATGTCATTTCCATGGACTTTTAAAATCTAGGGTTAAGCTTTGCATTGTATTCTTCCCCAGGAGATGTAATTTGGGTTGTTTTATTTCATTTGCAGTAATATTACGAAACTTCTCATTATCTACTTATTATATCCCACTTATCCTTTTTCTCTTGAAATAGGTTGTTCATTCAAAAATACTAGATCTCTAGGTAATTTTCCCCTTTCTTTTGCCACTATTCACTCTCTTTTATGTTTTAAATATCTTAAATCTTTAAATATGAATTTATCTGACTTTTCTATCATTCTTGTTGGTTGCAGCTTGCTCAACATTTTCGTATAAAAACTGAAACATAAATTAAAATAGCTAGATTGCAGTGTGCAGTCAAACAATCCAAATAATAGATTCTTTGGTTGTCCCCTTTTTATATGAGAGGAATTTTGACTTTTTCCCATTTACAACAATGTAAATCCATGTGCAGTCCTTTTATATTGAACACCTGCATTATACAATTTTGCATATTTGTAATGTTCACATGCTTATCCTTTTGTGATGGAATCTATCCTTGTTGCTCTACTGTTCTCTTAATTAAATGGTTTTCCTCATTAGTATTGGAATGTATCTGACATATATTGAAAGCTAGGTTACTAGAGAAATTTCACATTTTTAAGAGTCTGTTTCTTTGGTACATTTATTTTTACGTTGTAAGTTTATGCAATGACAGCACAACTTTATTTTTCTTTCTCTTCTTTGCTTGTTCAGTGACAGTTTTATATTGATAAGGTGCTCTGTTCTACAGACAAGCTGATTGTTCTCACATTTTTTTTGTGTGACAAAAATATTGAGGAGCTTAAAATTAGTTTTCATTTTACTGGTGCTGAAGTAGGTAGCAGCAAATGCCATATTCTACAGTGCTTATTATTGCAACAGAATGGCAAGAAAAAGGAAATAAGTAAATAAAATTCACATACTATCATGATCCCAAAATGAAAATATATTTATTGTGCAGCAGGCTGCAAGAATCTCTTTTCTATTTGAATGGCTAGCTGGAGCATTCCCTAGAAACCAAACATGCTATAATGTTTAGTGACTTACAGCAAATCTCTTATCGACACCTATTCGCCTCAGTATTCACTGTCCATCTGAGGATGACAGAGCTAACTTACATCTTAGCATTACCAGCAGGAAGCAGGAGAAGCAGTGGTGAGCATCTTACCTGCATCACTCAAACTATAAACTGGTTCTCACTATGTCTTTCCTCAGTAGGAAATATTCTGTTGGTTATCAGTGTTGGTTAATATTTTTGTGTCTAGTCTTAAAACCTGTAAAAATGCAGACATCAAAATCTCGCATATTTTTAAATGTTGGAGTTTTTTGTCTGCCATATTTTTTCAGTAGACATATAAAGTATTCCTGCTTATTTAATGAAATGGCAATTTGCATACGTTAGTTAATTTTATGGTCTGTGCTACTAGGGTTTTGCTCTGTGCTCTCCAGGCTGCTGTACCTGCAGTGTGTCGTGTTTACTGGCACATTGCTGCAATGGGACTGACTCACATTCACATTCCAAACCATTTGCATGGGGGCTAAATAGATTTTGGCACTAGGCTTTTATATCTGAACTACCTAGTGTTAAGGGGTGTATCTGGGCATAATGGCATCTCACTGTGATGAGATAATGCAAATATCTTCTGACAAAACAGCAAGACCAAAACCACATATATTTTATGGTATTTATAAATAATTTTGTAAAGATAAACCTGAAGTGTACCCAGGGATGCTAAATGGAAAATGACAACCAGTCATAATAATGATTCTGTGAAATAGCTTTGGGAATGTACTGAAAGTGTAGTTTGATTTTGGTAAAAAAGCAAGAGTGCACTTGTGGTCACATACTACTGTAGCCTGTGGCAGACATTGAACAGGCAGGACTATCTCATGTCATCTGTGGTCATATTTCTGAATGCTGTATACAGAGAGATCCTCCTGTACCATTTTTGGTGAGAAAATCCATGGCTTGCTACATCCTCTTTCCCTCCCAGAATAGCTGCCCAGGAAAATGCAGGACATTGCCACCAATACCGCTCTCAGTGCTCACTAAATATTCCTTCTCTCTTCCTTAAAATAAAAAATAGTAAGCTACCTGTTAGGTTTTAAATATTAGAGGCTGCTGTGTAATGCTTACAGACTGGCACAGAAACTATGAAGTCAGCCATTAGTAGGCTCAGGATGAGCCTCTCAGCTAAGGATACTGAATTGTAAAAATAAGTGTAGTTCTCCTGCACTGACCTGGTATACTGGAAATTCTCTGTCTGCCTCATTATCAGGTAGCATGTTAGGTAAGAAGTGCCTTTCTGGAAGCTAATAAAGAGTCTTAAGTGACATACAATCCTCTTAACTGGTGCCAGTAACAAAAGAAGCAAAAGACTGGAGGTCCTGAAAATTATAACTGTCTATAGAACTGAAATTATTAGCTCATGAAGAAGTCAGTACTACAGGTTTGGCTGGAGTACTATACACTGCAAGCCAAATCTTGCTTACAAATAAGTAACAGAATTAATTCTGAAGAGTATCTTAATACATCAGGCCGCTGTCTATAATCCTGACAATTATACATCCACATTATTGTGAGTTTCCATTTTGTATCCTACATATTAGCCCCCTCAAATTTAGTTTTGTCAAACAACTTAAGCACAAATACTTATAGAAGAATCTTTCCTTTGCAGCTCTAAAGTGATGTGATACTCTTGCTCCTGCTGCACTTTTAAGATCCTGTGTAGGTAAAAGAATCAGCTGCAGAGCTACTCTGCCAAATGTCCTGTCTAGTTTAAAACCTGAAGCAGTTCAGGCTTTGTGCTTTTCTTTTCAGATCTGGTCAACGAAAATCTATCTCTTTCATATTTTTTCTACAGCCATTGTTACTAACATGTACTCAATTACTGTATTTGAGCAGCTCACTTCTCATCCTGAGATCAGCCATATAAGCTAGGATATGTTACTAGCCTCAGGGTGCAAAAGCAAGGCCAAAAGAATGCCATGTCACACTAAACCTATGGTCTTTGAGGTCCTAGACTAATGCTTTCACCGCAAGAACTCTCCTTCTACATTATATAGCACTCATGCATGCTCAGTAGTTTCCTCAGTGACTAAGACACTGACCCTCATTTTTTTGTATTAGGTTCCAAAAGAGAGAAACTGAACAGGGTAATGTAGGTAATCCTGTGAAAGACAGCATCTGTTCTCTTTTTGCTTGATTTGCCATTGAAATTCACTAAGGAAGAATTATGTCCAAAGAATTCCATTGTTGAAGGAAGCAGGAATACCTTCAAGAGGGGAGAAAATGCCTTCAGGAGGTGAGCAAATGAATTAGCTGTTGAGGAGAAAAGCTTTTAGATTCAACATGAGGCAGAGGAGGGAGCAAACAGGATCTGAGAGCTGGGAAATTGGTGGCTTGCAAATCAATGGTGACAAAAGTGGGGAGCAAGCTGTCAGATCACAGAAGAAACAAAAACTTAGGCTTTGAAGCACTGGAGTGCACTGTGAAGCTGTGACTGTGATTTACAGATTAATTGAAACACAGACTGGAAACAAATACTTGTAAGGACATAGGATAGAACATTTATTTTTCTCTTCTGACAGTTTTAGTTTTCTCAGTAAAAACCTCTCCACTTTATAGATTATTAAAAGTTTGCTTTTGAGTTTAAAAGTCTTGTTAGTCTTTACAAGACACAAAATATGAGAAAAAAAACCTAGGCAGATCCATCTCAAATCTCTTGATGACTCAGGGTCCCATCATAAGAACTCTTCTCGTTTTATTGCTCTAGTATCTGAAGCAATTTCAAAGTGTTAAATGGTTAAAATATTTTTGATCAAGATTTCCATCTCCCAGTTTGCACATTCTCTACATAGGACAAGACGGCTACAACAAGCAATTGTGGCTTTGAAGAAAGGATACAGGGAAATTGCCCTGGAGAGTTCATTCAAGAAGGCACGATAGCATTGAGGAGTGCAGAGGAGATGAGGGGTGGTTACCAAAAAAAGGTACTAAGTTAGCTATGGGAAATGCATAGCTACTCCATTCCACACAAAGGCTAGGAAATGTCTCCCTACTACAAAGTTAACCAGGCAAAATATTTTGACTGCATATAAAACAGTCCAGTCCCCTTGGACCATGCCATCGTTGTGAGTTTTCTGGTCACAAAGTGGCTGTAGAGCCTTGCTCTGTTATGTCATATATTATGAAGACAAAGGCATGTCCTGATATGGAGAGAAATCCTTACTCTAAGCTCCATTTAAACACATCCTCAAAACTCCATTTAAAAGGTTTTCTTCCTAGGGATAAGCATAAGCACATCTTTATCTCTCTTTGATGAAGGGCCATTTCTTAGACCTTCAAATTTGAAAAAAACAATATTTCTGTTTTTTTTTTTTCTCAAACACCATGTGGAATTATTGTTTTTTGTCAGTATTCTGATCATTGAATTCAGAATAGTTTCTGAGGCCTGAAGATGTAATACTGTATGCTTTTACTGTAACTAATGAGTAACTAATCCTCAGATTGCCCTTATGCTCTCTTTTATAACTATGCTGTCTTCTGAAGTGCTTCCAAGTGAAGCAGATGTAAGTTTATATTGAACATATTATTTTGTTCCTTAGTTTTTACTAGTTCTGGCCTTTTATTCACTAGGTCTTATCTTAAAATCTGACATATAAAAAGAACTTTTTTCCCTCTGTGATCATGGGATTTACTCACTACCAGCTCATGAGGCTTTTAGGTACCACAAGCACAATCTATAAGGAAATTTTTGTAAGAATTATTTAACACAGACCAGCTGGAAAAGAATACCAACATGTTTAGGACTTCAGGATTATTAGGAAGTCCTTGTATGTGGAGCTACACATAGAGAAATAAGATAATAGATAAATAAGACAAATTGGGGAAAAAAAGATCTTGAAAGCTCAATATTTCCACATAGAACCTATTAACTGTAAAGTTCCAGAGAGTCTTCATTGCAGAAACAAGGAGTTACAGCTGTCGAAGGTGCTGAGCACTGGTGAACTGTGTAAATGGTGGGAGTTTCACAGCCCAGACTTGGACTAAATGCTGGCTAAATCTTTGTGCCTATCATTTTCTAACTCTTCAGAGGTAGAAAGATAATATGAAATGCTGTCAAATAGCTTAACATCTGGTTACCTGCAGGTGGCTGATAGAAAATTTAACAGGGGACCTTAAATGGGAGACGTATATTTTGAATTTGCAGCCCACCAATCACTATCTCAGAGAAAAAAAAAAAAAAAAAAAAAAAAAAAATCAAGATTACCTTTAAATTTAAGAGCCTAACCAGAAGTTTATAAGCTTCAATCCCAAGCTTGAAAAACTATATTCCTCAAGTGAATAAAATCAAATATGTATTCTATTTTCTTATGTAATTTCTCTCATTTTTTTTCTTATAGAAGAATGTGGACTTTTTAAAGGACTGTATCTGTGCTATAGGGAGAATGCCATCTATTGCTTTTCTAATACTTTTTCTTTGTAATGGCACTTAGTAGCATTTTGAAGATTACAGTTAGAAACTCAGGCAGTTAGTGGCTAGGGTGGTACCGTAAATTAAATTTATTACAGCATAATGTATGTGTGTCTACTTGCATACTGCAGTCTAGTTTAGTAAATAGTTAGAATAAAGTTTGAAATACCTCTTGATAGTGGTGTTACAGGTAAGAGAAGCATAGTAAAGCTGTGCTACTGTTGCTTATGTGAGTGCATCATAGGGAGGCTTTGGATTATGATGAATTGTTGTTTAACAGTTGAAGGAGTGTCATACTCTCCAGGAAGAACATATTTCTTGATTTGCAATTAAGCTATGAGAAAAACTGTACTGAACAAGAGTCATACACATGCATTTAAATCACTTAATCTAACTTTTGAAGATGTAATTCAGGATCATGTTCTATTTGTATTTCAATTAGAGGGTGGAACAGATGTGGAAGACTTAGTTTACAATGAAATGTCCAATAAATAATCTTTGTTTTTAAGGTATTGCTCACCTATAGAAAAAGCTTTATCCTCTGATTGAGATATTTATTCTATTTAAATATGTTAAAGGTATACAGGATTATAAATAATTTATTTTGGAAACATGTGATTGTTCTAAATTGATTTATTGAAATTTCCACTTGAAATTATTCTCATAATAATGAATTTGAATTCTGCTGGCCAGTTCTAACATGATGATTCACAAATGATGGTAAAGAATTCTCATAGTCCTTACAGGAAGATCATAGAAGTATCCGAGACAAATCATGCCCATATTACTCTTTTTTTTTTCCTTAGATATACCATAAAACTGTTTTTCTTATAATTGAATTGATGCAACCAAGTCTCTAAATATGCCTAAGACTGCTGAGCATTCATGATGAATCATACAAATACAACAGGTTAAAAAGAAAAGAAGTGACCTTTTTCAAGTGAGTTGTTACCACAACTGTGTAGTAACTGAAACAGTTATTTTGGTGGTGAAGGGAGGGGAACATATTGCTAGTTACTACCGAAACTTAAAAGGAATTAGACTGTGTCCAATGAATAGATATTTTTTCTCAACCTGTTTGCTGATAAGTAAAATTAAGTATAATTTGCCTTTTTCTTAGACTGTTACCAAAGGACAAAATAATAGGCCCCTGCATTCTCCACTGACCTCCTGCTATTTTTTTTAATTGGTTCTTAAACTATTTTTCTTTAAAAATCTTTTGCACAAGTATTGTGTATGGATGGAATTGCAGGGAGGAATCATATATTCCATGTATGTTGTGGAAAAGTGCCTTTTTGGAATAGAAGGTTGTTATACTTTATAATTCTTAAACACTGTCCATAGATTAAAGTCTCTAAGAACTAGAAATGCCAGAAAGAGAAGGCTGCAGTCTTTGCATGCAATATAAATGTAAATTTTCATCCTAAGGTTTATGTACATATGTCCACATACATTAAAACAAACTTGATCTTTGAGGCCTTCGTCAATACCAAGTAACTATTATGTGATAAATAATAAATAACCAAAGGTCACTAATCATAAAACACTTGAGAATAACAAGCACAGTATTAGCTATGAAAAGTATTGAGCCAGAAGCAACTCTTATTGCTAGTTGAGAAGTCTGGCTGTTGATGAAAGGTTGTGGCTAATATAGCCCCAGGCGTAGTTTTATGATTGTAAGGAGTGAAAGTATCTTGCCACTGTCAAAAACTACCTTTAAAGATTCTTCCCGATATTTATAGATATTCTCTTGGATGTTGCCTCAGTTGAGCAGTAGGAAATTTATATTTAAATTGTCCTGATTTAAGGAGCAAGGAAGAAACTTGTCTGACTGAAAACTATTCTGAATTCTACCTATGAAATCATGCCTGCCAGGACTCTTGAATATGTTCACCAAGTAGTCTTTATTTGCTTGTTAAAATTCCTTTTGTTCAAACAATCTCTTTTCCTTGTTCATCAATATGCCCCACAGCTTGTCACTGTTTAAGTTTTGTGCGTGCATGCTGTCCAAATGGGGACTGGCTTCTGCTACCTTTATACATTCTGAGCAGTCCCTTGAAATAAAATTGAACTGAGGTAATCAGCTTATACAAGGTCACATCCTAAAGCTAAGACATTTGGTTTACTAGGACAGTAGCTGAACTTTGAAGCATTCCTATGAATCTTTTGAAGTTTGCCCAGCATTATTAGCAGCATGTAAAATCTTTCAAAGCCAGATGCAGCCACTTTCCTGACATAGAATTGAAACTTGTAGAGGGGTATTAAATTGGCATCAGTGAAACTACTGTCACCATGGCAGACGTCTACATAAATAACACTTCAGAGTCCAGCCCTATTTGTGTTTATAAATATAATTTCAAATGCATAAAGCCAGATACAGGTTAAACTCTAGCTGAGGGAAGAAGCAGGGATCAGATAGAGACAAGTTGGTGTAGGAAAAGAAGGAAAGCTATGCCAAATGAAGTAACTAAGAAACAATAGTGTCCTTCCCAATCAATGATATTTAGCAGCAGAAGAATGAACGAGAATTTTCTGCAGCATTATTCATGCTTTTTCCCCCTCTAGGGAGCTCTTTATTCAAGGATTGACCCCTTGTCTGGCATTGTGTGAAGCCTGATTTTCTTAATTAAATATCAGCCTCTTGAATGTGCTGGGCTCTTCAAATTAGCTTCTTAGCAGTTTAACACAGTTAGATGAATTAAAACCAGCATCCCTGCTTAAATTAAGACAGCATTTGTTCCTTCTTTATAGCTCTTTTTGTTCCTGGAAATACCCTTTTCCTACCTATTTTAAAATAATGTATTGACTTGACATTGCAAAGACTGCCCTGGCCATTCCGACCAAATTCTGCCATTCTCACTCAGGCTAAATAATCCTTCTGTGCCTGAACCAATCCCTTCATCTAAAGAAAGCTGCTCATCGAGCCACGTACTGCTTGCTCTATGAAGGTGAAGTAGCAGAATGGGATCCTTCCTGAAATTATGCTTTACAAATGTTCGCAACATGGAGTTTCAGTGGGTGAGATTGTTAAACTATTTTGGTGAAATTTTTGATTAACAAGACTTCCTGCAGAAATCATTACCTACAGGGCCTCTATCATCCAGCACTCATTATTAGTAGAAGTAGTCTCTAAGAGAGAATATAGATGTTTGGAAAGTTATGGTTGAAGAGGCAAGATTTGTTTTCTCATTTTGTCTTAAAAACCCTGATCAAAATAAAAGCCTAAATAATCCTTCAGATGTTATAGGTTAATGTTTCTCTATCACCCTGCTACCTGAATTATTTGGATGTGTAGGCAGGATCTGGGGGGTGTGGGTGGTTGTGTGTGATGTAACCCAAGGAAATATTCTTTGAAGAGGCTTTGAATATGCAATAGCTGGCATTTAAGAACTGACAGATTTTGCACAGCAATTCTTGGCAGCTTGAGTGTGATAAATAAGCTGGCTAAGATTTGAAATGAGCTTTTTTTTTTTAAACTAAATTTCTGTCAATACAGATACTGCCATTTTAGCCATATCCATTGAAAGTACTATTCTTTCAAAATGAGAAAAATTATAAAGTTAAAAAGTCTTCTAAAATCCTGCAGTTGCTTGTATGGAAATGGATGAGAATGGCTTGCAGCTAGTAACTAAGCCTAGAACACAAATAAGCCATTAGTAATGAAGGATGAATATGAGGAAAGGAACATACTCATGCCTTTCAACAAACACTGTACATAGAGATAAATTCATAAAATTTTTACTGGTGCTCCTCTTCACCATAGCATAGGCTTCCCCCTAAAAAGTTTTATTTTGCCATACTAGATCTCAGACCTGTACTCTCTGAATCAGTGTGAGTTCTGCCAGTCATTACAGGTTACATCAGGAAGTATTTGGACAAGTGCAGTTACAAAACCAAGTACAGTTAAGCTGTTTTGCAGACACCAAGTAGAAAACCCCATTTGAATTTTTGGTATGCAAGGTTAAGACTAAGCTGCAGCACTTTTCACTGTTCATTGTGCTTTTTCTCCCTCTAAACATGAAATGCTAAAATTGCTAATTACTCTAACGTGGTAGCATCCTTAAAGACCAGATAGGTATGACAGGTTACAAGGTCACAGTAACGTACAAAAGTGCAGTTCAAGAAGTTTTTTGCCTTAGATACTCCCTTAAATTTTCTTTTAATGTGTGGTGAATACTGAGACTCACATAGAGCTACCAGAAGGACCTTATGAGTCATGCACTGTAATTTGTACATTTCTGTTGTCTTCTCTGTTGTACTGCATCTGAGACATGACCATCTACAGAAAGTCTTGAAGTGACCATTTTGGAGAACTGACACTACCAAAAACTGTGCTTTTTTTGTGGATTGCTGAAATCATAAGAAAATCTTGCTATATTTTATCTTCTAGCTTCTGGAGTTATGGCTGAACTAAGTTTAAATCCTGTATACAATAGGCCTATTATCTTCTATGAAGTTATACCACAGTTAAATATATTCTATAATCTTAATTTTGTTTAATATTGTATATTCTACTTGTGAGCTAACTCATTAGAAAAATGTGTCCCCTGAACTTCAAAACATTGAAAATCCATGGTCTGTCTCCCTCCTTCTTCACCCCCATATATAGGTATATATAGATATATGTACATGAAAATATAGTGATTTTTCTTAATTTTATGGTAGGAAATAATTATGCTTTAGGGTTTGTTTTCTTAATTTTTAGTTGCTCTATAAACAAATAATAGAGAACTGGTCAGCAATAATGACCTTATAATCTAAGAGACAATGTGAAAGAAGTAACTGATTCTACCTGAATTAGTGTTCTCTCAGTTAGAAAATGCTTGGCTTAAGCATAATTTACACTATATTTAGTATTCTTACTTAGGATGATTGAGAAGTGGCCTATTCTTAGACAATTTTGTTTTTCTTTAGAAGCTTTTTTTTTTTTTTCAAATGTACATGACTCAGCTGTAAATCCTTCTTCTTCAGCTCATGTATCTCACTTCCTACAAGCCACATTATTCCATCAGACTACATTTCTGATGCACAACTATCTCTATTTCTTATAAGAACAGAAAATACCTCAGAAATCAAGGGTAGAGGTAGTTCAAATCCCAGGACATTCCTCCTTTTCACCACTAAGTAGGGGCATGAGATGCTCAATCTGTGATCCTATATATATATTCTAGATATATTTCAAAAATTAAGATTCTAAATTTTGCCTGAAAACTAATGCACAGATTTTTTTAATGAAAAAGCAGGATCTAGGTTGAAATCCCAATTCTAATTCTATCTGCTTTCATAAAATGGTACCTTTGTATTCCTTTGATTAATTAAAGGTTACTTCATAATTAGTCAAGTTTTATTATTACAGTGTATACTTCAAAGCTCAATAAATCTAATGCAAGTATCCTAGGCTCTGTAATGCTGGCTTTGAACCACAGAAAAGATTTTGCAGATGTCCTGCGAGTAAAGGCTAGCGGTTTTCTTATTCCCACGTCTATAGACAGGTTTTCTTTCTTTCCAGAGAAGGCTTTCAGAACATTGTCTGAAATCTGACTTCACTTTGTAGTCCACCTTTTGAGTCCCTTTCAAGTCATCTGCAATTTGATATTTCTATAGCACCCTGTACACACAATGCAATCTACTATAGGTACAGCTGATCTCCTCTCAAAGTATCTGATTCAGTCATGCTGACAGTGCTTTTATTGTTAAATATTTTTGTCATCAACTGTAGAAACATCTTAATGGAACATGCCATAACAAATAGTGACAATGACAGGCAAAAAATACATACAACAAATCTATAGTAACAATACTTTCTCATATTGCAAGCATTAAAAGAAAACACCTAGTTAGAAAACAAATACAGATGTGAGAGGGCAGTAAAAATCGAATAGTAGAATCACAAAGTCTGAGAAGGTGTGGAATGGGATGGAGTCTGAAAGACCAGATTATTGTTTAACATGCTAACATTTATTTTTCTTCTGTATTAAACTAGTGAACATTTTCCATGCTTAAGGCAAGGTTAGGCAAGAGCTGATAAAATGCCCAGTATTTGCATATGCTGTAACTGACTATGGATATGATGCACGGTTGAATGTCATGCCCAGTAGCTAAATCAGTCAGGGTGCCAAAGCATAAGTACCCAATAGCAGTTGTCTGAGACAACAGCTCATTATGTTCTAAACCACTAAATTTCGGTCATTAAGCATGGGGTACATGGAAGAGAACCAAAACACAGTAAAGCTCCTAAAGGCATATGGCTGTACATTAAACAGTTTTCTTACATCAGAATTGAATAGAAAATACCAATCCCCTATCGATATATTATGCTTGTTGTACAGTAAGAAAAAATTGTCAACTTTAGATACAGTGAGTAGGAAGGACCTGTTTCCAAAATCAAAGCTCTAATCTATATATTCTGTGTTGTTCTGCTCCCTAAGCAAGAGAACATCTCTCCTTTAGAAAGGTTTTCCTAGCTGGCAAAAGCATCTCAAACGCTAATTATGCGACCCACTAACTTTTTGGCTAAACTGATAATCTGTATTGTAACACCACAAGGTATGACAGGTTCAAGTAACCCTAGAATCTAACAATGTCCTAAGATATTGATGTAAACTGGATTCAGAATTGAAAAAGCACTGTCACTTACCTTGCATGATAATGTTGGATCATCACCATAGACTCTGTTGGCATTACAAAGTAAAATTCAAGGTATGGCTTTAGCCCCTGCTATCAAGGTGATAAATTACAGGGGAACATGGCTTGATTTACCACCCATAGCCTTTCTCCCCAAATCTTTTACAATGAATGCACAGTTATTGCACTATACTGTCCAAAAAATAAATACTGAATGCTTACATTTTTCTACAACCTACAATCATGGACAGAATATTGATGATGTTGGAACTGAAAAATAATTTTGAGTGGAAAAATATTTGTAAACAGCAGAAAGTAAAATTTTAAATTTAATTTCCCCAAAATGGGAATGAGAGAGAGGATGTATATCCCAAAGTTTGTATGAAGGACAGGAACATAAATGGTATTCATTCTTGCTTCTAATCTTAAAATAATAATATTTGGTAGTGCTTTGCTATTCTGTCTGATTTATACCAGTTTGTGGCTCTGTTTCAAGTAAATTAATAAGGAAATTAGTGTATATAGAGAAGATAGGTGCATATTAAAATATCTTTATGCTTTTCTGTACACAGTAACCTTACAGAACATGAACAATGTTCTAAATGAACAATGTTAAAAGCATTTTGCAAAGATTAAATTTGGTTTCAAATTCAAGTCAATTAAACATGGTTAAAAGACTGTTGTGTTCTTTCTTTATTAACCTGTGTAGCATACTTGTTTCAGCAATGAGGAACAAAAAAATCAGTTTGGAATAAAGTAATGTTTCAGATATTCTTGGAAATTGTATGTTATTTACTAGTTACAAAAGTCTTGAAGTCTGTGAATAAAAACCTCACTTACAGAAATTGGACATTCATATTCAGAAGTGTGTTTCAAAAAGTCCCACAACCCAATGTAATCTATCAATCCATAAAATAACCAGTATAGCACAAGTTAAGGTGAATAAATAATGACAATAGTGTCATCGTTTTAGAGGTTAGCTCTGAAGAAATTAATGAGTCATAAAATTAGAATATATGATCATCTTGAGAAAGATACGGGTTTTGCAAATACTTCATGAACAGAAATCAATAAAAAATAATATAATACATATAATGAGTACAATACATACAAAATATTAATAATACAGTTGCCTCAAGGGTTTTCCGATACCTTGATGTAAATCCTAAATATTCAGTGAGACCACAGACATCAAAGGCTGTACATATATAGAAATCTCTTCTGAAATGCTCTTGCTATGTTTTGAAGCAAGTATATTTTCTGCTGTGAATTATATCCCACCAGGACAGCATCACTGAGAGTTACAATAATTTTTATGACACAACAAAATACAAAAGATCAAGTTGTAGAAGGAAATCTGTATCTATTTTTTTTCCTTTCCCTTTTCTAAACACTAGATACTTTTATGCTTGTTCAAGATTGACCACAAATCGGGAGCACTTTCAATATTAAAATGAGCAGCTGTGATAACTTCTTTTTTTTTTTTTTTTTTTTTTTTTTTTAAATTAAATAAGCCAATACAGTTGGTATTACAATATAAATAAATAAACAACAAAATATGTGGAAAACCAATGTCTTACAGACTCTGGTGTGCCTAGTCTACCTTGTTGCCAGAGAAGACATGTTCTATATAGGAAGATAGAGACAAGGGTAGGAGAAAATCATATTGAAATATGATGGACAGAAGTGTTTTGTTCATAAATATTGAGTCATTTAAACATAATTATATTGCCACTGCCATACTTCTTTGGCTAATATTTGGTACGTACTGTTTCCTTTTTAAATGGGTTCCAACTAGCAGTAAGTCTTCAAATAACATACTATAACTGGTGAATAATGGATTCTTAATGATTCAGCTACTGAAAACATGTAAGTTAGATCTAAAATGCCTACCTAATGTGTATTGTGCAAGAAGTTTTTGGTCCCTTCTTAGTATGGGTAAAGTTCTACTTTTAATAATAAAAGTAATTTTAAGAACAACTAATGTGGGTATTTTTAGAAATGCTCTGCCACCCACACAGCCTTCCATTTGGTCTTGGTTGGTTTCTTTGTGTTTGTGGGAGGTTAAATGTCTGCTGGGGTACTACAATACCAAGGACTGTACTGCCTGTTGGAATGGTTTATTTTCATTGTATCTTAGACATTTAATAAGAGTTTAGAATTTTGGTAATATATAAACAACAACAACAAAAAAATGGTGCAGTAACTAAGGTAAACATTTCCTAGGAATAAGACGTACAACAGTCAGCAAATTAGTTACCCAGAATAAAGACTATTAGTAGGAATATACTGCATGATAATCTAATTTCATGACTGTTACCTGTTACATTTGTGTATCAGTAATAGAAAACCTACAAGAGCTGAATGATGATTTTTCTTTGCAATGCCTTGGGAAAGCGTTAGGTTAATCATCTTCATGACAGCATGAATGAAGTAACCATGAATTATTGTTCTGTTTTGTTTATAGTAAAACTAAGACAGAAAGTCAAAAAGACATGCTTTAACTGCCAGCAAAGCTGTCAGAACTTGAAGGTAGATGGCATAGTTGATTGCATTTACACCATCACTGAAGAACAACAGAAGGCAGGTCAGTGACATGGGAAGAAAGTCAATCCAAACATGAATTTATACTTGAATTATGTATGTCCAGACAGGTGTTCTGGTAATTTTTCTAACTGCTGAGTAATGGTTTAAAACTTCAGATATCTAGCACACATGGGAGTTACCTTGTCCATTGGATGACAGATAAGAATATCATGAGCATTGAGGATACTTGGTAAAGCTATGTCTCCTTGTTTTTTCTCTGAATCTCTAAGCAAAGAACATGTTTCTGTAACAAGCTCTAAACTGCTTGTGAAAGGTCATTCTTCCCATGTCTGCCACACTTAATGTGTTCTGAGGGAAGACAACACAAGATTTCAGAGGTATAATGGCTCCAATAACTTCCTTGCTCTTCTGCTTCTCAGTTTTGTGTGTTATAGCCGTTTCGCACCGTATTTACCATTGCCTAGAATTATACTGCACACCTTACTACAGATAGGATTTTAGAAGTGATATCTAGTGACTTTATATTTAGAAGCAAAGCCTTATGATTGCTACGTTTTTTTTAAAAAGCTTAAAAACTAGAGAAAATACTCCAAAGAATTATATTTAGAAGCACAAAGTGTAGCTATCCCTAAAAATTAAAATAAAAGAAAATAAAATGTTCTTTACATCTTTATTGTCTGATTATTTTAAAGGCAATTGCCTCTAAAAAGCCCAATTCCTAAATCTGAAATGTTCAAGACTGACAGTCTATCATAGCAATATTATTATTAAACCGTTTTGCTGGGGCATCTCATCTGTGGCAACTACTTGTATGTTTCTACAGAAAGATTAAATATCCTTTACTTAATTCAATTTTATTCTCTTTTCTTTTGATTGCTTTCTTATTTTACCCATATTTATCATCCAGGCACACAGGAATGCTCATCCACTTGTGCAGGAATAATTGGAAAACTCAGAATGTTTACAGTTAAGTGGCTGATTCTTTTTTCCCCTCACAATGCCTGTTCAAATGTAGAAATAACTTTCATTCAATGATCTTTGGTTTTTATGTCATAGATTTCAAAAGCTAAGATCAAAACAAATAAAAAAATACATATTAGAACAATCACAACACAGTTATTCAGTCATTCTATTCATCAAATCTCTCATTATTAATCCAGGTAAACACCTACAGTACATCTGGCATTATGTTTCCCTTCCTTTCTTCCTGAAAATTTCCTTTATTTTTATGCTCACCCCCCTTTGTTTGTGTGTGTGTGTCTCTTTTTGGAACTTTTCTTCCATGGCTTTGTTCCATTACCTGCCGTATGATTATTTGTCTGATTCTCTTCACCTCTTTTTTGTCCCTTTACCAGATGTTTCTTTCCCATGCCCAAATTCTGGTAGCTTCTCCTTTCCATTTTTCATTTGTTTTATCTCTCTCCTGCTGGCAGACAGATGGGGGACGGGCTGCTTGGCACTGAAAATGTTAGAGAGAGGTTTAGTTCCCATCCCTCTATGAGAACAGTCTGTTCCTGTGATATTTCTTTGCAAATAGAAGGAGAACGCTCTGGAGTACCAAATGGCACCTTCCTGGGACTGCTCTATTTTCATGACATTCTGAAAAGTCCTCGAAGATGTTTGTGGGAAAATTTGATAAAGGGCTGACAGCCTGGATTTGAGTCCTTTTGTCTTCCACACATTTACTCGTGTTATGTACCAAGTACATGATCTATTCAGCATTTTTCTTTTCGGGTGATGCATCGAAAGATAAATGTAAAAGAATATCTGGCTGGTATTCTTCCAGTATAAGCTTAGAGTTCTCAAAACACAGAATGTTCTTTCTAGCAAGAAAGAATACTTACTCTATATGTTGAACTGGAACACAATCTAATCATATATCAGAGGCTGATCTCATACGCTGCTTTTATTTGAGCAGCCTGGCACTACAGCCATTAATGTGCATCATTGCACTCAGAAAAATACTATAGGAAATTTCTGCCACTTTTTAGATGGTAAATAAAACAAGTTGTGTATTATTTATTTTTAAAGTTATATGAGCTTGATTTGAAAACTAAAATAAAACTCTGTTCCAAAATATTTGTTTGCAGTTATAATTGATTTTTCCAACTGAAGAGATACTGTTAGAGAGCCTTCACCTAGGAGGATTGCCTTACCTGCTGCAGCTACTTGTTTCTGAGCACTTAAACTATTCTAACTGTATGTGTTTTGGAAATTGGGTCTTAGCTCTCTCATTAAAATATAAGTTGAGAAATTTTGCTAAAATATCCTTCCCTGAAGGAAAAAAAAAATCAAAAGAAGGGATCTACAAACACTATCATATTGACTATTTTTTATGAGCAGCTTAAACCTTCTTACTGACATTGTAACACTGTCTTCATATGAAGTTCAGAAAGTTGAAGTTCAGTAAGATGAAAGCCTTTATAGTGCTAATGGACTAAAGTACTCTAAAGCCAAGGATCACTTTATCATTTGTATTTCCTTTAATCATTCAGTGGTAATTTTCTGTTCAGGGTGGGGTTTGAAATGTTGAGATCTGAATTTATTTTGTTAAAATAATTGGTTTAATTGGGGAGTAAGGAAGGAGAATTTCTCATCTTGTGTCTTATGACTCATTTAATTTGTCATATTTGCAATTGTCATATGTGCAATTTTAATCATTTTGAAAGCAGCATTGTAAGACTTTGAAGCAGATCTGTAGTTAGGAGCTGAGAAAGTCAAAACAGATTCCTTGTTTCTGTCTTCTGCAGCAAATGAGTTTGGACAGACCTTGATAGATATAAGTTATAGAAAGTTGACATTCAGATTCTGAAACATCTTTTGCTCTCTTTGCAAACGCTGCCGATTATCTTAAATTTCTCTATAATTTTGAACACAAAAATTTGACTGGAAGAGAGTCCTAAATGCCTTTGAAAATCTCCTTGTTTCCTTCAGGAAATGAGAGTTTTGTCTTTATTTGATAAAGACTAAATATATTTGGTCTCAGTCTTTCAGGGTCTTAGACTCTGGTTTTAGTCTTTTTGGAGAGGGTGGCTGGAGAGGTGGAAAAGTTTTTGCAAGAAAAATTCCTTTGAACTTCTAAGCCTTAGGATCTAAACATGTGTAGGGCTAACTACTATGTGCTGTGCAAAAAAACTCATGCCTGTACTTTTCTCCTCTAGTCAATATGAATCTATTCTGCTTTTCAGTAAGTTGGATGCCAGGACTACAGAATTGTGGACATGATGTTGTGATTTATGTAGAGTGACTTAACTAATTGCATTTTAGTACAGAGAGTACTAGAGGATGGGCCATCATATTTTTTTTCGTGTAGTATCCTAAAGACTATGTTGTACGATGTTTCTCTATTTGTTATATTTCCCTTTAAATGGTTCAACCAATGAGCGAAAAGATGCAATCTGCTGTGGAAACAGTCTAAGATGAGGAAAGAAAGCATATTTGTGTTGAATGGATGAAACAAAGATAGAACAATACTAATATTTTATTAAATTTAGTTAGTTATGCAAATATAATTTCATACCCCTAAAACTTGTGCGTGCTGTTTCAATAGTTGACTTTGTGCATTGATTTAAAGGATGGTGACACAGATAGATAAAAAGTGTTTGCAAGATTAGGTACCTCTTTTTTCCTCCTTGTGCTTGAAATGAGTCTGAGACTGGTCTAGTGAAATAGTATTCAATTACCAAAACAATTTCTGAAGGTTTTTAACCATGTCAGAGTTCTAAATGTCTAAAATATTCAGTAATTTAAAATATTGAGATGACTGTTAGTCAGCTAAGAACTTTTCATGTCTAGGATGTTGATATCCTAGACTTCAAATTAATAGTGAATAGACATGAACATAGCTAAAAATAGGTTTGTATATAATCTCTGGTCTTAATTTTTCTAGTCTAAAAGTCTCCCCCAACCCAACAACCACTCTCCCTTCTACTGGTTGATATTCCAAAACTAACAGTTCATCATTTGAAGTTATAAAGAGTTGATACTATCTCATTTTTCATTTCATATTTCTTACATACTAGTATGTATCTTAAAGAATTTGCATTGTTTAGCAATTTTGGCCTCTACTTGTTTTGGAGCTTGTGAATAAATCAAACAGAGGAGGTAGCTTATTCATTTAGCTGGTCTTTAAGAGAGGCTGTAATTTTTCTTTGGCTATTAATTTTACTATAATTTTAATGCATTTTCTGTTAAAAATAATGTGTTCCAGACAGCTAAAGCCAAATTAAATACATATATTTAAGTACCCTTTGGCATAATTTTTAGAGCATAAAGATGTCGTTTGCAAGTGAAAGTCCTTTACTGTGAACCACATGAACTGTGGCATTATGTTAGAAGTTGAGTTTGGTGGCCTTTGTACAAGTGTTTAATCAGGTTGTTACTTTAAAAAAAAAGTGTAATAGAAAGGAACAGTTAAGTGTTGGTGATTCATTCTTTTGAATATATTGCCTCTGAATGAGATAAGGCATCAAAATGTTGCAGTTTAACTTATTGCTTTGATTACTTAATAATGCAGATTGCAGTCTTTAGTTGGAAGGCATTAATCTCAAAACACAGGGGTCATATGTGCTGACTGATACAACTTACTATGCAAGAATGGCACATTGGTGCTGCCTGTGAGAACATACTGTAATTCATTTTGCAGAGATGTCTGCTGAAGAATACATAATATGAGCTGCTCCCAAAGTCGGTAGGAATAGCTGTTCCCAAAGTCAATGTGAAGTTAACATTAAAAACAGAAGCTGTTTAGGTGTATGATATGTATGCTTTGCTGTGCAATGATAGCCAAGGACATTGCTACTGTTAAGCTCAAACAGTGAGGTCAAGTCATATCTTCCTTTCCTACTTCTGCTCTAAACTCCCTGTAGAGACCCTTGTGTTCACTTGGTTTACATTTAGAAGGTTTGGGTTTTTTTTTCAATTCTGCAAGCTAAACATCAAATTTGCATTTAATAGTGTCATAAAAAACCACACCTGGTGGGTTTCCCCATTCCAAACACTGAATAGTCACTGTGCCACACAAGTATACCCAATGACTTTATATTCCCAACTCCTGATTTCTTTTTCTGCTGCCTGCCATCTCTGAACTTTCCTAGGTTAGATCCATCACCATTAATACAAGAGCTGTAGCTCCTCCTTTAACTTGCTTAGGAACAAGAGTTGTTTCTTTATAGAGGTCCTTGCTCATGGAATCTAATCCCATCCACAACTAATAAAACCTATCCATATGGCTTATTGGTCATATTTTATCAAACCTGAGGCTTGCCTGCCAAGAATATACTGTGCAGACATAACAGAAGACAGTTAACTCCTTCCCTATGTAATATCTCCTTTGATGGAAAAAAGAAAAAAAAAGAATGTATCACCCCCTAAGTGGCATTATTTCCAACTAGCAAATTATAAAACAAGCACATATAAAATATTATCACTCAAAAGACCTGAAAAACATAGAAGTTTCAGCAATGTTTCACCAGATAGAAGGTTAAAAAGACCTCAGGGCCCAGATCTAACCATTCCTTCAGCCTTTATGCTCCTAGAATCCTAGAGATTTAAAGAATACAAGAAATTAGACTCTGAAGGGTAAGGAACTGATAGACTTAACCAGCTATCTTAGAGCTAGTGTACAACAGTACATAGAATTGAAAATCAAGAAATCCTTCAAGTGTAACGAACTTCTTCAATGTGGCTGAATTTAATAGGGTATGCATCTATGTTACACAGAAATCATTGCTGTGCTTTTAAATTTAATCATTCCTAGACTACATTTAGAAAAACAACCTAGTTCCCAATTTCATATCCTTTCTTATTATTTTGTCATTATAATGTACTAGACAGACAATAAACCCGAAAAAGTTTCTGACATCATAAAGCCTTAAGATTTTTTCCACCTTAGGATGCAAGGTCTGGGGCTTGATCATCACTGGAATTTTGCTGATCCCTTTTATATCTTTCAGGGATTAAAGGGAAATCTAACCCTGGTTTTTATTATAGCTGCTTGAAAAGCAAGCACTGTTGGTGCTGGGTCAACTCTGTCACCTCAAAATGATCCAGTCTGACATCTTTCTGGAGAGTATGGAATGCAGTTCTAGCAAGTATATATGTACTTTCCAAACCAGAAAACCTATTTGAGAACAATGTACCAGTACTTATAATGAAATTACTGTAGAAAAATGAGAATCCTAGCAATGCTTTTTGATGCTCAGGGTAATTCCTATACCTCTTTATCAGCCTCTCACTACCCTTTGTCAGCTTGGCTGTAAGCTTACAGGTTACTAATATCCTGACATGTATTTAGGGAGCAGTCACCAGACTGGGCAGTGTTGATGGTCAGCTACTCACATCTGTGTTAGCTGGCCTGCGTGCCTGGTTACTATTTTTGCTGCTTCTGCACCTCCAGAAGTCTGGCAGGCACAAGGCTGTCCTCTTACATTTCTCCACTACCTGTGCTATCTCACTACCTTAGGCACTTGCCCTAACTGCACTGTCTTTGACTCAGAAGTGACTTGGCTACTGCTCAGCCATGTTAGTTGACTGAGAAGAGGCTGAAATGCTCTCCTCTTCCCCATGGGGTGTCTTTTACATAACCATGCACACACTCTCTTCTCAGAATATCTCTCTCTCATCATTTCAGGCTATGGTGTGGAGGAAAACAAAATAAATAAATAATTCCACGCAAGAAGATAGGCATACCTCATCCTGTCAGGAGTACAGCTGATTAAGAACGAAGCCTCCATTCTAGTACAGGAGACGTAATTTACCTTTCACTGCTGGAAAAAGCGGAGGTAGCATTTTGGATTTCCACCATGCAGACCAGTTTACATCTTTTACCATAACTCCACTCCAATTTTTTCCATAGGTAAGAATGCATTCATAAAGTCATTGAATCGATTAGGTTGGAAAAGACCTTTATGATCCTTGAGTCCATCTGTTAACCTAATGCTGACAAGTCCACCACTAAACCATGTCCCTCAGCACCACATACACTGCCATCTAACCAAGTGACATATAACCAGCAGAGAATTCCTGGCTCCATTCAACATGATCTGCTAAATCATGAGATTAAACTCCTGCCATCCTTTCTTCTCCAGAACAGGACATAAAGACATAGAGCTGTACTCTGTTTCATAGATACTCTGCTGGTTTACCATTTAGCTTTCACGTCACCATAATATTCAGTGGGCAGACTCAGGCCTGCCCTGCCTATGCTCTGGTACACTGTCTGCCTCTGCCCATGCCCTGTGCTGCCCAGGAGCATATGGCCTCATTACTGTGGCGCCATAACCTATCTAATATATTCTGCTATTGAACAGAGCTGATTCACTTGGCCTCAGACAAAACTAGCAGAAGCCACACAGTTTGCAGCTGGCTTAGACTACAGAGTGAGTACACAATCATCTGTGAAACAGCTTAAGTCCATAGCCCAACTTAAATTGATTTCTAAAAGCATTATTAAGTTTCATATAACATAAGTTGGGGAAGGCTTGCAGAGACCAAAACTGTCTTTCCTATCCCACTCCCATTAAGCATTCAGCATTCAGTTTTGAATACAGATTTATAAACGGCTATTTGTTTGTATTCATCAACTATTTTACAACAAAAACCAGGTTAGGCTACTGACTAGCACTGTAAGAAATAGAAGATAACTGTGATACTAATACATACTCATTATTAAATGGCCCCTTTTTACATGCCATTCAGTCTTCAATATGATTTTTCAGTGACACCCTTAAAAGTGTTATTCTTTTCACTTCAAATTACTACACATTATTAGAAATACTTCTTATTCTTTCCTGAAGACAAATCAACAAAAAAAAATTATGCAGTCCAAACCACAGTGCAATTTTTCTGGAGTCATCACTCAAAAATACCCAGGAGTGCATTATCCTAAACAATTAATCTTACATTCCTGAATTATTGATAATTAACTTTTATTGAAGTATCAAAAAAACCAAATCTCATGACTATTCTGGTAGTAATCATCTCCTACATTAAGAGTAGAACAACAGTTTCCTTTTTTCCAAATAACCACACTGCCCTTTGACAAATCATTAGATGTAATAGATCAGCTTCCTCCTTTTTCCACAGTAGTCCTCAAAAGTGGATATTATATCCTATTCTTGTACGGGGATATTCAAACATAAATTGATGCCTAATCTTGAAGTGGCAGTTAACAGTCAAAAAACTTATTAAAAAAATCTTCTGGAAGTTGTGTACTGTTTCTTGAGATAATAGTACATGAGATGATTCAAGTAGAATAATATTTTTAAAATAATTATGTGACAGGGTTTTTTTTGTTTGTTTTCTTTTTCACTAATGCAGACTCATTTTTCAAAAATCACTTCAGCACCCAGGTACCTAAATCACAAAATCTTTTGAGATCTGAGAGACTTGGAGAGCTGCATGAAACTGGCTCTGTAGTCTAAATATTTCTTACATTTCCTCAATTTTCAAATATAAAATTAAAATGTGTAACCCATGAGCTAGCTGATTTCTGGAAGCAGTGTTCCAAATTTTATGGATTATAGGAATATTTCTGCATTCCGGAAGAAACTGGAGATAAGCTTGGGTACTGAAAACTGTTCAAGAAACAGAAGTGTATGATTTCCTCATCAATTAAATGTAAAGCTATGATAAATTCTTGTTAGGTTGTCAATCCATAAGAAACAATTGCATCAGAAGTAAAATGGCAGGTATACATTCAGAGCTGCTCCAAAACATTGAAAGTGCTATTTACACTATCTCAAGCTGGGGACAAGCAATTTTCAGTTAAATTTTAAGTGAAATATTAAAAGAATCATATCCTGTGGAAAAGCTGTGCATATCTTTCTAAAACAGGAAATTTTGAAACTCAGCAGTCTTGAAACAGCTAAAACCTAGATACTCCCAATAAATGTTACTGTTGATTAATTACTGAAAAAAACACATAGAAATAGGAACTAATCTTATAAACTTACTCTTATCTGATGCTTATGACAGTACTGATCACAAAAGCAGTAACAATAATACTAAACAAATGGAGATCTTCTCACTAAATTGTGACGTAAAGTCCCATACTAATAAAATGGTTTTGTTTATTTTTTCCTTTTGCTTCTTTTAAATCCCTCAACTATTCTATTATGTGATATACATAGGATAGTGCTATAGAAGAGGGATATTAAGGGAGTTTTTATCTTATTAATTCCTTAGGAAATATAGCTTGTCTTATAAAACCTAGCATGACTAAGAAAGGCCTCAACTAAAAACAGCTCATCTCTGTTACAGTATGAAACACCCCCAAACTTCATAACAATAAATACTCTCACAAAGATTGTTACTCAGAAAAATAAATCTTTCCTAGGAAAAGCAACATAGCTAGACATCATCAGGTTATAGCAACAACTAGAAAACGAAACTTGTTTACACTAGGAATTAATTCCCCTATCCAGAGAAAGGTTTCTGTAATTGCAGATTAAGCCTTAGATATGGGGCAATCAGGACAACTGCTCAAACAAGATAATTAACTGAGATTGCTGACACAGAATCATCCTGCCAAAACCCCCCACCTCAGGTGACTGTTATCTAAAGTTTTTGACTTCTCAGATGGATTTGATCTCTGTGATGAAACAAAATTTGCCTCCAAGCAAGCTGCAGAAAGAGCTCTAAATTCAGTTGTGAAGGTGTCTATAAGCAATTGTTTTAAATGAAGAATTTTTAGAAAATGTAAGTACCTAAAAAAGGAAGTTAGAAGTGACATCAAGGATATAAAAAGAAAGATGAATTTTTGTGTGATACAGCAAGCATTTAGCAGCTATGGATTTTTCAATGGTCTTCTCAAGTGCAAGTGCTACTTGTTATGTAGGATTGGGCTAGACAGGCACTGAATGCTGAGATAACCAGCTTGGCAACAAGAGTAAAACTACATTCTCTTAACATTCAGATCTTTTGCTAGTATAATACAGAGACAGCAGTTTTGGTAAGATCTTGATAAGGAGTAGAAATAGGTTTAAATGTGTGAGCAAATTACTTTTGGGGTTTTTTTTGCTTTTGAAAAATTTTATGTAATGTGATAAAAAAGCAGCTTCCAAAGTTGAATGTCTAAGGTTAGGTTCATTAAATGTTTTACAGTGTGCTAGCACTTTGTTCTTAGCAAGTAGCTACACAACTATTGATATCAGTAAACTATCAAGTTGCTTAAGTAACTTAAAAGGTTACTTAAGTAACCTTTTTACCTAGTCAAGTATTAATTTTGACAAACTGCCATCGTTCTTCATGTAGAATTTTTTTTAAAGGAAGGAGGGAAATTACAGTCATTTGATTAAATCTCTTTGAATGTCTTTTGTGCAGATACTATCAGTGCCTCTGTTTAATTTTTCAATTACAGTTCTATTGTTTTTTGAGACAGAGGGTGAGAAATGAAGGAATAGAGAACATGGAAAGCATAGATAGGAAATGGCAGCTTCTGTTTCTTATACTTTTGGTTTTGAAAGGATCACAGAAGCAGTAAATGTCTCTCTTCAAAATTCATATTCTCTTTCAGCTCTGGGGTACTTGGAGAGATTTTATTTTCCTCTAACCCATCTGTGGGATGTAAGACTTTTACCAGGATCAGGCTCTGCAATTATCATTTTTAGACTGTCAAATCACACCCAGCAAAGTGTTAGGGTGCATCTGAAGAGAGAACCAGAGAAACAGAAGTAGATAAGAAAATTAAGTGAATATCCCTAAGAAAAATAATGGGAAACTGATCATATTCTGAGGTTTGTTCACTAGATTAAAAACAAAAGTAGTGATTCTATTTCTTTTTGCCTTCCAAGGCCCTGGATTTGGAAGTGAAGTGATGAAATGTGGTGAGTAGGTTGAGGTGATTATACCACCTGCAAGTACTTTAATATGCAAATGATTGCCTTGGTTACATCATCTTGCTTTCTTCCAGTCACTTGTGACAAAATAAGATTTCTTCCAATGCTAACTATATTTTTATAGAGAAATGAGTTAACTTTTTTTTTTTTTTTTCTGAAAACATACCCTTTATACACTGTAAAGGTTGGAGGACAATTTACATTTCACTTAGTCTGTATCTATCAGCTTGATGTGATCTAGTTCTGCATGCAGCATCTTTCTAATATTTATTGGACTCTTTAATGTTATTGGTTGCTGTTCTGTATTGATTTTTTTCTAATGGAATAACAAAAATATGAAAATTCAAACTCTGATTCCTAACTTATCCCAATTCAGTCTTTGCCCCTTTCTACAGTTTAAACATAGAAAATGTTCTTTATTCACACACCAGTGAGATTCTGTGTGGCTACAGGAAGAAGTGTTTATTCATCAGTGTGCTTAATTTTTATATTAATATGTCAAAGACATAAGCATGAAGTCCTATGGTGTCTTACATGAAATGTAAACCAGAACCTAAACAAATAATGATCTGAAGATATCCAGGAGTTCTATTATTTTCAAATTATCTTTGCCAAATATTTTTTGATTTTAATTATTGTCAACAGCCCTGACCTCTTTCATGTGGTAGGTAGCTCTGAGCTTGGTTTAAAAAAAAAAAAAAATGTTTTCCATTTGTCAATACCTTGTATCGTTGCAGTCAGAGTTCTTGCCTAGAAGACTGGCAGAGAGTAGACAAGGAATATTGGCAAGATGAAGGGAGACCACTGTAAAGTTTCCTGGATTCATGCTTGCCTCTCTTTGTAACATACATTAGCAGCTGGGAGCTTGCGGGAAAGCGGCTACCAAAGAGTGGTATGATATAGCTGTGTTTGAGTCTTTCTGCAGACATGGAAAAAGGGAGAATGGTAATGTGTGCTCGTGAGATGGTGGATTAGGAGGAAATGATTGTAGTACTCCTTGTTTCTGATACACTTTCAAGTGGGTTATTTTTCTTTGCCGCCCTCCCCTCCCCCCCCCCCC
>NW_020799091.1:113462316-113498945 GCF_003259725.1 Athene cunicularia
TTTTTTTTTTTTTTTCCCCACGGCGCTTAGATTATGTGCGAGGCAGATGCTCAGCCTCTAGCCACCATCCTCCTGTGGTTTTCATGCCTCTACTTTGATTGAATATGAGCACAGCAATGCTTTTTCTCCTCAAGACAGTCTGACAAACATTTTTTGTGTGAATGGCGCACTTGGCTGCTCTAGTAAAGAGTTGTCTTTTTATCCAGATGTCAGGAGGAGCAATGACTTCCTCACAGTGCACCCACATTATACCATATCTCATTCCTCCAGGGAATGAGAGGCTACAGATGCCATCTGATATTTCTTTTAGCTGATTCAGAAATGTTTACAATCAGGCTAAGGCCAAGTGCTTCCTTGTCATGGAAAAGATGTAGATAGCTGCCCTTATTCAAATAACTTTATAGCATTCACTTTGTGGAGTTCTCTGAAAATGCTCCCACCTGAGGGGAGGCATTTTCAGCCACATATCTGTCCAGCAGGACAGAGGAATGAAAGAGCTCAAGCTTTTAAATGAGGCAGAACCGAAGAATTTACAGGCAATCAAGCAAAAGCTCTTGGATCCTCAGAGTAATCATCCCTCATGCTCACTGACTCTCTCGCATCCTCATCTGGCAGGTTCATTTCCTGGGATTCCATGCTAGGACCTCATACTGCAACTCACACCTGGTGAGAGAAAACATGTAGAAATTATTAGCACACCCATATAGTCAGAAAAAATTTCCTTCTTTCCTGGAAAGTGAGACCTGTGCTATCTCTTGTTTGATTTCTGCAAGCAGGATTAATAAGAGATCAGCACATCACTGTGATTCTGCATGGCTGCAGGAAGGTATGCTGCTTCATCGCTGTGTTCAATTATTATAGAAATACCTCAGCAAAGCACACCTGTGTGCTGGGGAGCTTGATTTATTTTACTTGTTTGGTTGGTTTGGGTTTTGTTTGTTGTTTGTTTGTGGTTTGTTTTTTTTCCCTCTCACTGGCTTTGTAGACATCTGTGCCTTTCCATATCTGATAAGGAAGTGAAAGGTGTTTTAATCTCGAGTCAGCACAAGATCCAATAGCAGAAGACTGGCTGTACTGTGTTAAGGCCAGGCCCCCGATATCAGAAGTGTTATAATTCGCTTGTCACAGCCTTCCTGGCCTGAACTTTCCTCGGTGGGAAAGAGATGATAATTCATCTGCCTTCAACTTCAAGGCTGAGGTTAAAGCTCTGCTGGGAGCTGTTTTTCCTTATTTGTCTTCGTGATGAGGATGGGGGTGGTTTGGTTTTTGGTTGTGGTGGTTTTGTATTATTTTTTTCCTCAAAACCAAAGGGAAATCTTCTTTTGTTCAGAGTGCTGTTTTCAAGGAATGGGAAACAACTCAGTGTGTTAAGATATGAGCATATTGCTTAGAAATACATTGTCGAGAACAAAAGTCTAGCAAGCCACCCAAGTGAGATGACAACTTAAGTATAACAAAATAAGGAGTGTTGAAAGGACTTTGACAGTTTTCATTAACAGCATTGTCTGAGGGAAATGCCTACTTTACCAGTTTTGGCAGCAAATCAAGACAGCAGCGTAAGGAGTGTAATTACCTTGGGCACTGAGCCAAGTAATTTTGTAATAGCATTTTCATGCAAAACACATTAAAGATTTGGCATAAATTACAGAATATCAGTATACCTCTTATTTTAAATGTCATGTTCTTGACTTAAAACTAACTACTTGGATCATATGTGGAAACTAAAGTTTATAAAGTTTGGGTCTTACCACGCAAAGTCCTAGACAAAGATTTTTATTTTTAAAGTTAGTTATAAGTGTGGTTTTTTTTTTTCTATAAAATTATCTTGAGCACTTGCTGCCTCATTCTGACTTCGTATAGTAATATGACAGAAGGCTAAATTTATTAGAGAGTTTCAGTGAATGAAAGGGGATGGATTGTGGGAAGAAGCATTAAATCTACTGATGATTTCAGGATGGTCTTCAGAGGTTTCCATCATTTTCCTCTGTCATTATCCTGAACTCATAAGCAGATGATAATGTAGCTTAATTACTTGACTGAAGACACCTACTAGTATATTCATGCTACAAATTATTATAAATTGAATAGTTTCATGCCATAATTCCTCCTCCTCTTAAATATGATCTTTGTGCAACAGAACTTCAAAACTGTGGAAATGTATCATCAGTCATTGTGTGCGTTCTGGAATATCACTGTGGTAATTCAGTGATGATTGTTTCCCTGAACTGGGAGTGTGCAAAATGCATTTCAATTTAACATGACTTTCATTTTCAGATAGCTATTTTGGAAAGGAATGCATGAATGGCATGCAACTCATTTGGTTGCTAAATTCTGTTAAGATGTTACTGATTTTTAGTGGAAATTGGGCGCTTTTTATTTTTTTTCCTGACATTCTTGTTACAGTCCCTAGTTATATAATGTGCATATGCCTTGCTATGCATAACAAATTTTTCCATCGAAAATGAGTCTTAATACAGGCAGACCTGATTTATCTGATACCTGACAGGCTTGATAAACTTGTATGTGTGTTAGAGCACTCTCTATTTGGCCATTTAGACTACACTGCTGTTATAAATGATCGCATTCAAATTTAGTCATAAACAAAATTTCCAATTTATTAAATAAATAAAGATAAGCAAAACCAGCGCTGGACAGACTGGCAGCCACTGCTCTACCTGGCCCGCACAGACCGGTTTCCCTCCTCAGTATTTATTCTCTCTTCTTATACATAGTTATAACCTTTAATACATATTCATAGGATTTCCGGGAAAAGGGTGGGTTTATGGAGATCTTTCTCGCGCATGCTCTCTTTGTCTGTTGGGGTCTTTTTTGCCCCTCTCTGGTGGTCTTGGGATGAAGTAAGCACTCTTCCTCGGCCTGCCCTTTTGGTGACCCCGAACTTCGTGCATGCGTCTTACAAACAACTACTTCTTGGGCCCGGATAACTGTAAACAACACTTAACAGAACCAGTTGGACCGGCCCGTTAGAACACGGAGTCAGGATGGCTTTGCAAAAAACAGTGAGAGCTATTTACGCATTATGTCACCCTGCCCCCTCAAACCTGCAGTTATACAAAAACAGTTCAGTCGAAAATACATATAAAAGGAGCAATATTTTAAACTTATTTTACACTGTGCAAAACCATATGCGGAGGTAGGTGAAAATGGACTAAAAAGTCCTAACATTATTTTATAATAACACGAATCATGTAAACTTATTTCACACTACAAATGTTTGATGACTTTGTTGTTTTCTTTCCACCTTTCGGTTGCTTGAATCTCAAATTTAAATCTGGGTGTGGTATTAGAATATCAATCTATTGGGTAGACACCTGCAAATTCTGTCTTCTACTGGAAATGTGTGAATGTGAATTTTTTTTTTTTTTTTTTTTTTTAATCTGTTGTTAATACCATACATATGCATGACACAACTTTTTGTCCGCTCTCTTGCAGCAGGAATAGATTGTGCATAGTTTTGCCGTCAACCCGCCTCTGAGATTTCAATAGTACTGTCAGCTCTTGCCTTTCAAAATGAAATCAGACCATGAAATCTGGATCTTTACAGGGAAATGCAATACAGTTAATCTAAAGAGAAAGAAAAAGATTAGCCACTTGAACCTGTTATTGTTTTTTGTTGACCACAATTGGCTTTGACAGAACAAGATTGGCTCAAGCTGGATTCTGTATCGCAGTGATCTTCCTGAAAACTTTAAATTTTAGACTTGTTTTCACTTTTTCTCTGTATTAGCAGACAGGATGTCTTCTGTGAAATGTAACTTTGGCGTAGCGTAACCTTTGTACTTCAGGTGAAGTACAAACAAGATTCTAAACTTCTTGCACCCATATGTAACTGCTGGCTATTTTTTATGCCATGACATACCAAGAAACTGGCTGGAGATGTCCAAATTACTTGTGCTGTGTTTTACAGCCTGGTTTAGATAATGCATACAAAGCTGGAAATGTTTTTTGTATTATTCCTGATGTTTGAGATGTCTGTGAATGAAAACCACCTTAATAGCTGGTTTCTGACTGACCTTCAGGTACTTTGGCCAGCAGCTACTTAATGGGATAAATAAAGGGGTGTCTCAAGCCAGTATTTCTTTGCAGTCCCTTGCAACATGTAGACCCTGCTCAAGTCTCAATAACTCTGCAGCACAGTTTTTTGTAATCTTTAGGCAAAGGCTCTGTGATGGTACCACTGTGCTGTTATGCTGTTGGGCTGGTTCAGACCTGATGAAAATAAGGGGAGAGATGGTCCATGCTGCATTGCCCAGCCATACTATGCAATGTAAAAGTGCATGGACTCTATGGGACCCCACTAATGGAAAGGTCATCATAGCATTCTTATACATCTTCCCAGCTTTCTTATCTTCTTCACAGCACTCATCTGATTTAAAAACTGGTTTTGATGTGTCAGTGTTTATAGCAGAGAATACGTACATTTTTCTCACCCTCTTTGTATGGCATTGTCAAAGGAATCTCCTTTTGAGATGAAGATCTACAAATTATGTTAAATAGTAGTTAAGCTCCTCAGAAGAGCATTTGGTTACAGATGCTATCATGAGATTCTCATTGCAGCCTTCTGTATTTACAGATGTCACTGTAAATTTTGCCCATTCGGTTTGAGTACCCATTGTAATAGCAGGCTCTTCAAAAGAACAGAATGCAACAGAAACTTTGCATTTGTGTGTTTATGATAATGCTTTATAAGCAGATTTTTTTTTTTTTTTGTTAATGACTTGTTCCTACTTTTGTGCCTAAGTACTCTTTTACTGTTTTCCTGCTGTGGAATCTTTTCCACTGACAGTCTTAATTTTTTCTTGTTAATTTTTAAGGCTACAGAGGTTTTTTTCTTTTTCTTTTTTCTATGGAAATGTGTCCCTAAATATAACTCATTAAGAGCTTGCTTCAGTGCTTTTGTTTGATTCCCTGCTGTGAGGAAGTGTTTTAATAAATTATTTTTCTGAGGATGATGGTGCTTTTTTCTTGTTGAAACTGCAAACCTGATAAAGGTGCTTAATATTTAATGTATCTGACAACTCCAGGCAATAACAGGAGGGCTGTGCTCTTTTGGTAGAGAACTAATGATGACGCATGATCAGGCTGTGGTTGGCAATAAAACAACAGAGGCCTGAATAAGTAGTGTGTTAAACTTCTCTTCTAGACTAACGTGAAATAATAAGTGAAGAGACTTACAAGTTTGTATGCCACTGTGCTTAGTTTAGAGTGATCCAACGAGAAAGATGACCTTTCAGATGTACCCAGTTAGATCTGGAATCAGGTTTCAGGCCCTACTAGGAACTGTAGTCCCAGCTATTTTTTTGGGTTTAGCTAAATGATTGGAATTCACTGGGGGAGAGTATTATAATGAGTTTCTGGGAATTACTGTGAGTTTCTCAAGAATAACAGGTCTTCTTTTACTAATGTGTCATGTTTTCTTATATGCAGCTACCTGCTGTTGGTCACATCAGACAGTTTGTGGTCTGGTGGAAGAGGTATCTCTCACTTCTTCCAGCTGATTGTAGAAGTTACTGTCAACTTGAAATCAAGCCCCAGGGCTGCTTTTATGTCTGAAACTACTACTTGTCCTTTTTGATTGTTATTTTGAATGACTTGGTCTTTTAAAATATATGTTTAAAAACAAACAAAAATCCCTCTTGATAATCTGTCCTTTTTCACTTCCTGAAATTATCTATTCTGATAATTTCTTCATCCACAGGTTTGCACTGACTTGCTACTTCTGATTACAAGTCTTCCTGAGACTGTTTCTAGAACAGTAAATTCTAGTTTCACTGTATCAGTGATGTACCATGAAGCACTGGTAACTTCTCTTCAATATGTTTATGCTGGGAAGGCACCTAATGTTTGGTATGAGAAAAAAAGGAGTTATTCACCTGATAACATGAAACAAACACTTCTATTGGACAGATCCAAACCAACTGCTTCTCTATGTGCTTGTTTTATTCACCTATAGCAAGCAAAATGACCAAGCCTGTAGCAGAGCAGATGAATAAACCAGTCTTGTGAACTCTAATGTGTGAAGCAGAGCATTTTTTTCAATTTCTGTACAGATGCAAGCTCCATAGTTATAAATTCATCTTGCTTTAGAAATCTAACTGTTGCTGTCATACTTGTTCTAATTCCAGAAAGCTACTGTTACATTTGCATCTTGCTACTGTATACCAGAAAAATCAATTTAGCCTATGGTACATTATATTTCATTTCCACCATTTGCTTTGTTTAACTAGAGCTAGACTACTTTGTTGCCTGCTTGTTTCATTGCTTTTTGAAGCCTGTTCCTTAAGCTGTTCTATGGCTTTGACTCTTTTACATATCTGTTGTCTGGTAGAAACTATTTCTTCTTGAACTCTTCTTTAAATGTAAAACAACACACAACCCACAACCCCCTTCCCCCAGCCTGTGTACGGGGACAAAACCAAATCTCCAAAGCTGGAATCCCCACCATGCTGCATAATGCCAGGATTTGGTCTTTTATAGCATCTTGATCAAACTATTTTTTTATTTCAAGAAAGCGCCTTCACTGAATACCCAATATTGCTGGAGCCATCATTCTACCTGAACAAATCTTTACCCTTCTTCCAAAATCCTGGTGGTAATAGGTGTTTTCTTTATCGGCTGCCTTTTCTCTTGTTAGTATTACTGCTGCATAATACAAACAGGATTGTGCTGGAACTTGGACCTTGAAAGAGGTTTTTTGTTCAGTGTGTGTGTGTGTGTTTCAGCTTCCCTTCCCTTTCTGTTTTGGATGCCATAATCCAAATAGTGTATTAAAGGAATAAGACACAAAAACATGACAAAAGGTTTCATGATTAATTTTTCTATAGTTGCATGACAGCTTGAAGACTATTTTCTTAATCTTTCTTCACAATGCACCTTTTAATTTATTTTATATTTAAGTATGAAATAACTAGATATAATGGCAATTTTCCCCAATATTCCAAACAATAAATGTTAAGGCAAATGAGGTGTTGAGTTATGCCTGCCTTGCTTATTCTTACTTGCTCATAGGTATTTTGCATGCAGTTTCCTTTATTTATGAGATACTCTGCTTGCAAGGATAGCTGCACTGAATTAATCTCTCTTTAGATCACACATGGACTGCCTAAAGCTATGTTTGGACTGTGCTTTGAATTCAATTCCTTTGCATACTCAAGCATAATCTGGAACACACAGATTCTACTCTGGGTATCAGTGGAGCTATTTGTATACTTATAGTACCTTTGCACATTATTTATACTGAGACCTCAACTCTGTGGGAATAGCACCCACCTTCATATTTTAGGTTAGATAAAACAGAAGATGTCATGCTAACAGAAGTGTATAGTTAGCTTCTTTTATTTGTTTTAGTGTCCTAGACCCTGAATTCCATACCATGAGCCATTGTGAGCATATATAGTTTTTTGTTTTTTTTTTTTTTTTTTTTTAATATTATGAAAAGAAATAGCCTATGAAAAGTACGAAATCTGTTTTTTCTCCAAAATGTCAGTGTGCCAGGTAATTCTTCATGATCAAATGCAGTAAGAACAGAGAGCCTCAAATCTTCTAATCTGTGAGTGGAATTAATTTGATATGTAAATTAAGTGGGAAAATTGTGCAGATGTGAGAATAAGGAGTCTGATTTAGAATGTGAAACTTCTAAAGTCTTTGTACCAGTTCATATTTTATTGAAAATTTCATTAATTTTCGGCTAAGCTTAATAACAGGTATGTAAGAAAACTTCATAATGTAATTGACCAAAGATTTTTCAACTAAAAACTACATATATGGTTTCATACACACACATACACACACACACACACGTGTGTATATATATACACACACGCATCTAGATACCTAGGTAATCATATATTATTTGACTGTTCTTTTGAGTTGTTAATTTTAAATATTCAAAGCTGTGCAAGACTGTAGCTTTTCAACTCTCTCATATTTTCTACTCTCCTTGCACAACTTGTTCTTCAGAATCTTTTACATTCTTTCCTGAAAGAAGGAGACAAATAATGTGGACAGATGCCATAGCTAGGAAGGCAGATGCATGAGGTAAGAATAGTTAGATGACTAATATTTTTTTTTTCATCTGAATGCAGCTCTTAATGAATATGTGAGGTAAAGGATGACATCACCCTTCACTTTCCTTTATACTGCTTTGAAGTCTGGAGGAACTTGTGATTTCAGGTAGTCTTGCAGAAAATAACTCATATGGTTCGAGACTGAAAAAGACAAAGCAGTCTAAATTTTGAACATTCAAAAGTGCAGTGATGTCCTGTCTTCTATAATTTCCTTGCTTAGCATCTGACTTGTGTTTTTCCTGTTGGAATAGGTCTACTTACAGTGGGAAGAATTTCTCTGTTACAGTTACAGCCCACAGGCTTCAATATCAGTATGATTTAGATTTTCATGTTCAGTCAAGAACTTAAGGTAGCATCCTCATGAAGATGACTAGAATAATTTGGATATCTGCACTGCAGGCATAGGTAAAATAATTATTCCTTGAAGTGACTTGCAGTTGTTCAGTAGCAACACAGTGTTTAAGAAACAATCCCAGGCTTTACCTGTTCCAGCAGGAAACTACTTTTAACCACCTTTCATAAGGAGGACACTTTTTGATTATTGCATCACAGTAGTAATTAATATATTTTCAGCTAGGTGAGGTCATTCTGTGCTTTCTATAGAGTATATTACAACTGTAGATATTTTATTAAGTAAAAGCAGATTTTGATCCAAATATCAATTGCTCTCTTCTTGAACAACAGATGAGAAATATAATTAAATCATGCTTCTGACTGAATGTGAAGTGGAAAGGTGGTAGACCAACACTTCTCTTGAGGGGTCTTGATGTATTTCTCTTCATGTGTCATTGCAAATCTAGTCTGAATTTGAGGGAATGATTAATTTTCAATTGAGACTACATGTGTAAATTATGCACAGTCCATATTGCTCATTGTACTGTTCTATAAAAAATAGATCTTTTTCTATAACAAGCTTCATCTCCTCCTATTTATTTAAAATGAACTGTCCTTTCATAGCTCCCAAATTATGAAAGCTCTGTAAGCTTTGTTTTAAGAAGACTCAACTGACAAAGCATAGCAATTTTCTGGGATTTGCTTAAATATGTGTCTCCCAATGACCTTTCTACTCCTACCTTTTGACTCTAAACTGTATGTGCACTGCTCTGTTTTGCATTTCTAATATGTAAAATATTACAAACCATATATAATATTATATTTTAAATATAGAATATATAGGATTTATAAAAATAACTTCACCTGAGCTCCATCTATACCGCTGAAAAATCTGAAGTTACTTTCTTATTGAAGCAATGAAAATATGTAAGTAGAACCAAAGCATAAGCTGTAAGACATGCAGTCTTTGGACTCTTCTTCATATGTGCTTTTCTAGAGCTTACTAACAATTATTTCAAGTGTTTTAGTTGTTCAGTTCACAAATAGATTAGCCATAGCAGGTTTATTAGTTTATCAGGCTTGCTACCCTTTACTCTCCTTTACTTACCTGTTTTTTCTCTTATCTTTTTTAAAGTTATGGAAAGTATTTATCTATGTTTGAATACAGATGATAAACCTCTAGAAGTGCTTTTGGGAGATGAAGCTTCAGGGGTTTGAAAGATAGACATTTACATTTAAAGTGCAAATTATTTGGACTAGTGGGTTATTATGTCTTCAGGGCCATTTCTGCCAGTGTTTCTCTAAATGTGACACATGGGACTGACTTCTTCAGCCTTAATAAAGATGAAAGTTACTAGGGCATGAAACTTTACAAACAAGTTCTATTGATATATGTTGAAGACCTTACTCATTTCCATTTTAAGTGGAAACCAGTTTATAGCCTTGTAAAATGGAGCATCCTAATCATTGTTTTTAGCACTAAAAATAACTGATATGGCTGTAAAGTTACATGACACTTCACAAATATAAAGTAGGAGTTATCCTGAACCAGCTCTGAAGCTTAAGTACAAAACACAGGCATAGACTTGGAATAGAAAACAATATAGTAAAAGAGAACAGGAGATGGTGAAGAAAAAGAATTATTTTTTTGATTTTATTTTTTTTTAAGGCAAGAGAACAGTTATGGAGAAGGAGTAATTATCAAGAGCAGAATATGTAAAAGAAAGATGAAATAATTAACAGATCCTCCAGATTACATCTATGGTTTTCTACCTATAGTTTATGAAAGTAAAATTTTAGGTGAAACACTGCTTATACTTGAAGATAAGGAGACTAAATCTGACATAAAAACATCAGTGGAAGATGGAAGAGAAAGCTAAAAAAATGAGAATGCATTTTCATTAGTCTTAGGGAAAGGAAGCGAAGACACTTGGTGAAAGCAGACATGCTTGCAACAGCAAAAAGGAAAATGGAGTGGAATTGAAACTGTTCAAGCTGATTTGTTGTTATAATTTCTTTTGTTGTTATAGCACTTCTGGAGACTTTAACTTGCATATTTGATACCCTTTGCTTTTTTCTTCTGTATCATTGGTATCTTCCTGTATCCTATTAAATGTAGATGTGACGTTAGATTCAGATTCTTGATGCCTACTTTGACAGTTAACATATGGCACTATTAGCCTAGAAAAAGATGTCCTTTAGTGGAGCAAAGGGAAAGGTAACAGACTGAAGGGATTCATTTATGTTCAGAGAACTTCTGATGAACCCCTAACGTGTGATCCCAGTGAGATATATCCAAAAAAGTAAATACAGTCCTCAGACTGGAAAACACACTTGATCCTATGTCTGCAAATATCGAGTGCATGTTCTGCATTCTTCTCTGCAGGAGGATTCTGGGATAGAGATAATAGCAGACATATTTCTACATTCTTCAGTCTGAAATCTTGTCCAGAAGTACCAGAGGAAAATGTGGACCTAGGGTCTTCCAGTAACCAATTGCTGATCATGATTTCTGTAGTTTATAGGTATTTGGCAGTTGTATACATTAGTGTTACCAGTCCCTTTACATTGGACCCCCTGTTATGAAGACTCTCAAATAAACAACCAACCACCAAAAATAAAAAATTACTACTGACACAATTAACTAGCTCTCCACAAATTACAGATTCAAATGTCTGTGAAAGGAGAACAGAACAACTTTCTAGGGTTTAACGGCAACCCAAAATGCTTTATCACTCACCTGACAAGGACTCTCACCCTCAGGATCTGCTCAGGGCAGTGTCCTGACCCAAGGCCCCTCGAGGAGTGTCCTTGGGCAGTGTCCTGACCCAAGGGGAGAGTCCTCGACCGACCACAGCGTGCTGCTCCAGGGGACAAGGTTGAGGGTCCCCCAGTCCCTCAGAGAAAAGGTACAAAGAGCTATTGAATGCAACCATTGTGTTAATGTCACTTTAGGTCAAAAAGTGAAGTAAGTGGCAAGAGACCTGAGGCAACTGTTACCATGTTAAACATTAATTGATTAATTGGATATGTTTGAGTCTTCCTTGTTAGAATGGTTAATCAGCTTACTTCAGTTTTGATTGTAATACATTGTATGATTGAAGGGTTGGTTGGTTTTTTTTAAAGATTTCATTGTATAATCATCTAGGGATGACAATCTACAATGAGTATGGAGACTCACAAGGACTGCACACCCTTTTAACCCTGGAGACAAGAGGTGACTGCAACACCACTTCAAGGAAACCAGACAAATCATGACTGTAGTCATGGGGTAGATTGTGGCAGATGCATCCACCCAATGAAAGCAGAGCTTCTTGGCTGCTGAGGTGTAGCAGCTTGGGGCTGCCTTTGTTCTCAGGGCCTTGCGGTAATTGGGGCCTTTGGTCAATGGGAGCTGCTATTGACTACAGGTCAGATTCAGCCTGGGTATCAATGGAGGCCCCTGGGGGAGCCATTTGGAACTTGTACCCTGGGGGAGCACACTGCAGTCAAGGACTCTCCCCTTGGGTCAGGACGCTGCCCAAGGAAACTCCTCGAGAAACCTTGGGTCAGGACACTGCCCTGAGCAGATCCTCGAGGTTGAGAGCCTTCACTTGTCAGGTGAGTGATAAAGCATTTTGAGTTGCCGTTAAACCCGAGAAAGCTGTTCTGTTCTCCTCTTACAGACATTTGAACTTGTAATTTACGGAGAGCTAGTTAATTGTGTTAATAATACATTTTTTTATTTTTGGTGGTTGGTTGTTTTATTTAAGAGTCTTTGTAACACTCCCATAAGCCCTTGACTATCCTGGCCTTCTAAATGTCCTCTTGCATACAGACATGGCCTCAACTCATATACATGGCCATTTGTAACTGTCACTTTTTAAGAAAGAAATTAAATGCTAAAGCCTTGAGGCACTAAGCCTTGGATGTTTGATATAGGCTGGGTCACTGAAGGAAAAATGTGAGCAAAAGCTCCTTCTCTTTGTGAGAAGACAAGGACCAGATTCCTTTGTTAATGCAAAACTCTGAAGATACACAAGTAAGACTATCTCTAATATTGATATGTGATTTCATCAACACTATTGGCTGGGTCTGACTGGGACCTAGATTCTACATCAGTGTAACATTCACTCAAATGCCTATGAGGAATTGTCACCAAAACAGGATAAAAGAACTTATCAACACCAATGTGATGTAGATTAACAGACACTCCTTTATTAACGGTCGGGCACGCAGGGGAGTCGTCTCACCAATGCACACCAAGCACCAAAATCATACATCTTATATAGAACTTACTCATACAAATTCATTATGTATTCATACATAAACATACTACTTCCTAGAAATCATTAACATATTCTCCTCCTATTTCCGATTCTGCACAGTAAAGTTTAGAAATGGGTCTGGGGTGTAATATGGGTTGGTGGCCGTGATCTCCCTGTGCTGGAATTACCTCTTACCTAGTTTCACTGTTTCTTGGCAGGTATTTACAAGTTGTTACAGTTGACTTTCTCTAGTTCCCATTAATTCTGGATCCTGATGTCTCTATACATTCTCCTAGGTCATGAAATACTCCTGTAAGCAAACGCTGTACCTACTTCAAACAAAATTATCTTAAATCTTAAACCTATTGTCTAATTTTCTAAATGTTCCTACTAGATGATTTTGACCATTTCTTTGGCCTTGGTACAAAGCTGTACAGAGGATTTTGTGCTAGCATTTGGTTGCTGGTTAAATGTGTAAAGTGCAATAAATGTAAACATGTAACCCTACTAAAATATCTCTCATAATTCTGTATTCATACTAGAATCAAACAAAATTAATTCTGATTAGTGGCAAATCAGTAACAGAATGATATGGGCTAGATTTAGTTTGGGGTTTGGTGGGGTGTAGTTTTTTTTTTTCTAGTGGAATTAGCTCAAGCCACTTGTCTTGGTGATTTCTAAAAGGCATTGGGAAGTATAGAGCTGCTACAAATGGTTATGTGCATACCTTCCTGTGCTGAGTAGGTTTTCTGCTCCTGTTCAAGCTTTCTCCTGAGCTTTTGCTGGGGAAAAAAAAAAAAAAAAAGATCTCCTGATGAGATTTCTGTATTGCTCACATCAATAATTCATAATGTTCATTCTTTTTCTGCTCTGAAGACAGACAAGGAAGGAAAGCAGGAAGATTACAGTAGAGGGAGGCGGAGAAGCAGGTTATTTCAGGAAAAAGGACTAAGAGGTAATACAATATAAAAATGCATTGTAACTGCTCTCAAACTTGTCTTTATTGCCCTGAAGCCTCTAAATTATCTTTTCATAAAAGCCTGCTTCTGTAACAGGTATTTTCTATTGCCTTTCTGGTCAAGAGGTCTCAGATTTCCGTGCCTCAGAATTATTACCCTGACAATCAATAAACTTACACTAATCCATCTGAGATTTCCATTTGAAATTATTTACTTACTGGAAGTGTCACGTAGGTGACAAACTAAACTGAAACTGGAAGAGTTATGTTAAAGATGAATTTATTTCCATTATCTCTTTCTGAGAATTTTGAAACATGAGCTTGTTATAAAAGAGTTGTATGGTGTGCTGCTCCAAGTAACTGCATGAAGTGGGAAGGTGCATTTAAAATTTCCCTCCTACTTGTCAGCTTCTCCCTCACTTATCTGGGAGAACTGTTTGACTACTGATGTAACAACAGATCTTTGCTCTGTGTAGGCTTTGATCAGATGATACATCGCCCTCTTTTAAATCCATTTTCCTAAGACAGATAGTCATGAGTGAGATCTGTGTGGATGTGTTTTCCTAACAGTGACACTCATCACAGGTGTGCTCAAAATCTTCTCTTCATTGCTATCTTCCCCTTGGCTGCCCCTGCTGTAGGCAGCTCTCTCCACAAACACTTCGTGTAAGTTTGAACAGGCTGTCCACCTGCAACTTAGAAGTGGAACTGGAACATAAAAATGTAGTGATGTGGCTTTGGTTTACATTTTTCAAGCATTTTGGCTACATGCAGGGATGAATGCCAGGTAAGAGAAGTTTAACCTGGCCAGTATTTGTTTCCTGAGAAAGCATTATTAGTTGTGTTTTCTTCTATAATGCTTCAGAGCAAAGCCCTGAGTGGAAAGGAACCCTTAGCAAATACTGTCTGTGCTTAATATTTGCAGAATGTAGTTTCTCAGACTTATCTTTAATATCCGAACACTGTGATTTTTGTAACTTTTTTTTTTTTTTCCCCCCCCATCTGTCTGTCCTAAATGCCCTTGGTTAAGGGCCTGATTTCCACTAAAAATGACTGGGGTCAAGTATCAACTGGTACAAAACTATTGTGGTACCAATGTTTTTCTCTGGACCTTCACAAAAATCACAGTGTGAATAAAATTAATGTTCTCACACAGCTTAGCATGCTTTTTGTCAGAAAACCTATGACAAAACCTTATGTTAAGTTTCCCTAGTTTCTGAGACTTTCCAAATAATCTTTAGCAAATTTAAGTACCTCAAATAAGTGAACAGCATTTCCTTCCCACCCACCCTTCCATGTTCTTGCTTCAAGTTTTTCCATTCTTGTTTGTTGACTTGCTGACTGTCTCCCTTTCACCAGTTTAATTAATGGGAGAGCTATTATGACAAAAGTGTGCTTAGGAGAGACTTGGGCAAGGTGTCATTTCTCACTCTCACTGGTTTATTCCAATGTGCCTTGTGTGGTGGTAAAATCCTAACTCGAAGAACATTCCTTTTGACTAAAAGCTAACGGTCTGTGATTGTTTCCAACTGCCCACTTCTGTGTTATGATAATGCTGGGTGAGCCACTCCTATAGACTCAACCAAAAGCCAGCTCTCCATATTGTCACACTAATTACTGTTTGACTCCTTAGAAGTGTGGCAGTTAGCAAGCTCCTTAGGAGTCCATCCCTCCTAGGGATGGATACATGGCTTTATTAACATTGAAATTATTGGTTTTTTTTTTTTTTTTTTTTTTTTTTTTTTTTCTCCTTGTGAAACTCTATATAGGTTGGGTCTCTGCAATCACTTGGCAGAAAATAGGGGAGCAGAGAGGAAAATGCTGTACGAATGTTCTCTCACTATGATCATAGCTAACGTAGCCTCTCTTTGACCTGTCCTAAATTGTACTGGCATTATTATGCACTTGGAGTCCTCAGATCTCTGGCACTGAGCTCAATTTCTCCACTGGTGAAGAGGCACTAATAGTCTTGTATGATAGAGAATACTTTGAGAAACTTGGATGAAAAATATTATCAAAGTGGTAGTAAGCACTCTTTTCCTGTTCTACAGACAAAATAGAGGAGAGAACTTTTCTTCTGAAAATGTGTATTTGCACTGGTATGCATGTATGAAGGATAAAGAATGGAAAATAGCTGGTGAGGTGTTTTTACACATAACTTTCTGAAGCTGTTATTTTGGATTTCCTTTAATGTGATTTATTTGTAAATCAAGACATTTATAAATCAAATCTGTGTGTGTGTATAAGACAAATCTTGGATCACAAGAATTTTATTGACTACTGAAACAGTGGGGAAGAACCCTTCTGTTGCCTGTGAGCAGGATTGGGCCCATCAACAGGTTTCACCTGTCTATAATTTGATGTAAATGATAATGTTGTTTTGAGCTGGGATTGATTCAGGATAAAGCAAGGTTTGCTTTAGGCACATCAATACAGATTAAAATATAACTTGTTTCATCCAGTTGAAATGCCAGGCAAGATATTGCTGACTTCTAGAATGCAAATAATTTCACTTCAGCACAGACACTGTTCATTCCATGCTCTTCTATGCAATTTTATATCCCTGGCAGCTCCCTTGACTCATGTGTCTGCTGGCAATGAGGTTCATTAACATTGCTAGATGGATCACCCAGTAATCCACCCATCTTTGTTAGTTAATTGCAGGATCATCTGGCTGTTTGGAGGATAGCTTTAACACCATTTCTGCCAGTTCAGCTTGAACTTCCTGCCATCTCAATGAAAAGCAAATGTGAATAATTTTGCAAATAAATCCATTTCAAATTTATTTTTATCCGTTCCAGTGCTGCTAGTCCTAAATGTTGAGCTTAAATGTAATAAAGGGCTGTAAAATTGGGATTTGTACCTATGACTGTGTGCATGGATTCTTTTTTTTGATGCCTAATTGTCTTATATTACTTCAGCCCTTTAATTTTTTGAAGAAAAATATGAGGAAAATACTATTCTGATTTTTATTTTATTTTAAAATTATTTGGTTCTGAGTGGTAAAGCTTTAACAATAAATGCTTACACACGATAGTGAAGTTGCAAGATATGGCACCCTTGATAATGAAATAGTAGTACAGTGTGTATTTGGAGTATGAGTCCTAGCGAGGGTTTGACTTGTATTATGTATTATATAAATTCTTCCCTCTATATATTTTTTTCTCCCAAAGGAAAGACTGGTTCCAGTTCTCTCTCCATGACTATTTCACTGCAGGTTCTTAAGGCAAAGTTCTAAAAGTATAGAAAGAGAATATGATGCCCCCAGAATGCTTCCTGCAATAGTCTCCACCTTTTGAGTTCACCTTTAACAGTGCAAACTCCTGACAATTCGCCCTAATTAGCTAAGATTTTGAGTGGGGAGAAAAAGAATGTTGATTATATTCTGTGGTTATTATTTATCTCTGTCGGAAGAGGAGGTAAGATGTGATAGTGGAGTTGAGTTCTGATAAGCCCCTGTGCTCTGGGAAGCCCTGTGGGATATGGGAGGGGCTCGTGGAGGAGCTCAGTGGTAATGCATCAAAGGAGAACTGAGAGAGATGCCTTGCAGGTAAATTACTATCCAATACAGTGCAGGATTACATAGATTGGCAGCTGGGATTATGGAGCGTGCGGGGAGTCAACTCTTACTGAACTCATGCCCTTCTCTAAAAAGGATGGATTTCTTAATGGAAGGAGCACTGGACTGGGTATTTGCCATTTATTTTTTTGGTAATTTTGGTCAAATTATTTTGTCTCATTATCTCCATCTTCCCAAATGTAGAGTGGAGATACTACGTGAATTCTTTATGGTGCAATCTGATCACCACAAGTGAAATACAAGTCTTTACTGAGCTATCTCTCTACTGCTTACAGATGATGTATAGGAGTTTTCAGAACTTCTCCTAATTAGTTGTACTCCTGCACCCCAAACCTACATAGGTACATAGTTCTTTGCCTTTGCAGAATTCCATTAACTTCAGGTCAGATTGCAGTCTGCCTTCCTGCATAACAATGGAGAACCAGGGACTTGTTCTATCTGTAGTACCTTGGATCTGGAGAAAATGCTTTTGAATTGAATGAGATCTGATTTTAAAATATTTTTTTCAGATTTCGTGTTTGGTTTTAAGTCAATCAATAAAAAGAAAGCAAAATTCAGAATAGAAAATTATTTCTGTTGAATATTTATGTCTTTGGGCTTCTCTAAGACTTTTGTAACAGGAGTTGCGTACAACAATAAAACTGAATGTCTCTTCTAAATACTTGTAATGCATTATGCACTGCTTTTTCTGTATTACTATTAGCAGGAAGTAAATGTCCTCAGTATTAGGAGGTGAGTTTCAAAACTGTGCATGTGGAATTACGTGTTAAAAGTGAAAAGAGAGCAAGCAAGCTGTGTGCATAGTTCCTCTTGAAGCTTTAAAAATATATTCCTGCAGAGAAAGAACTTTTGAAGATATAACAAAAACTAAGTGTATTTCTCTCTCTCTCTCATTCTGTCTTTTTATGCTGTGTGCTGAGAGACGTTTTGGGGGAAGTCAACAAGGAGAGTTCATATAAATATACCATTATTCATCGAATGTTCCCATTTTATCTTTCGCTAATCACATGCTGGAGAACACAAAAGCAGTAATAAAACTATTCCTGGTTCTTAAACTGCTGTGTATGCTGAAGAGAGGCCTAATTTGTAGACTGAAAGTGGAACTTTTCAGTTCTAGACATACTGTATAATCACTTGCAATTTTGACAAGGTTAGCCTGCAGCAGAATGAAAATAAATGTTGAATTAATTTCTTGTGCGGTTTCTCTGAAATGATTGGGCATTTACCATGTGAAGTCCAATGGGGGAGAGAGAAAGAACATCCCCAACCTGTCCTTAAATGGAATTATTTTGTACTGCCTGTTTTTCCCTATTGTAGCATGGACAAGCCATCACTAGAAAGACTTTCTTGTTAAGTCATCTTTTTTTTTCAGAGATCCCACTGAAGTAAGGGGTTAAAAAATTTAAAAAAATTAGAGGCGGCAAGATAACAGTTGGGTTATCAGAACACTAGTAAGCAGTTATGCTTTCTCTTGGACATGTTAATCTTCTACCTTCCTTCCTATGATGTGAAGACCAAAAAGTGTTTCACTATTTGTGGTCAGTAGTAACAATAACTGGTGAAAAAATAAAATTCTTACTCTGAAGGATATCAGTAACATCACTACACTTGGTTTGGTATCAGGAATTTTAGACTTTTCACACACATTGTTTTGATCAAAATCAGCAATGGAGCTAATAAAAGTGTATATATGATATAGTAGAGCTCACAGTAAAGCAGAATTTCTATAAATGTAATTTGGTTAAAAAAAAAAAAAAAGTTTTTATTATATAGAATAAGCAAACTACCCACTACCTGGATTGAAAGCTGCACCACTGACAAATGTCTAAAATAGATGTAAATTATGTGGTGTCAACAGTCAGAAGTTTGAAGACCCTCCACAAAAATTTCTTAGCCAATAGTGCTGTTATCAAAGAAAATTGGCAGTTCAGATAACTATTACAGCATGATCGAATTCTTGGGTAAATCAGCCATAATTCAGCACATTTTTAACATTGCCCCATCTGAATTTATGCATTTCAGAACATAGCATGTGTGCTATACACATGGGATGGCTGAATCAGATTTAAGCACCATTGGAACTTCCAAAAAAGAACTTGTACTGGGTCTGGCTGAACTAGAATTGGTTTTCCCCTACAGCAGCCCTCATGGTGCTGTGTTTTATGGTGGCAGCTGGCAGGGTGTTGATAGCACCCTGGTGTTGTGGCTACTGCTGAGCAAGGCTTACACAGCACCAAGCCTCTTTCTGACATTTCTTTTCCCCAGTGGGATGGGGTGGGCAAGATCTTGTGAGGGGACACAACCAGGACAGCTGACCTGATCTGACCAAAGGGATATTCCAGACCATATGACATCTGCTCAGTATAAAGCTGGGAGAAAGGAGGAAGGGGGTGGGGTACACAACTGGTCCTCTGAGGCAACTACTGTGTGTATCGGAGCCCTGCTGCCTGAGAGGGCCCGACATTGCCTGTTCATGGGAAGTAGAGAATAAATCTGTTTGGTTTTTTTTTTTTCTTCCACACACAGACCTTTGGTTCGCTTTGCTTATATTGAGACTGCTTTTGTTTTACCACAAGGGTTGGGTCTATCTTACTTTCTCTCCCCTCTTTGCCCTGTTGAGAAAAAGGGGAAAGGGGAGGGAAGTGGTAGAGCGACTTGGTGGGTACCTGGCATTTAGCCAAGGTCAAACCACGACAGAACTGCAGAAGTGTGAGCTCTATTGACAAAATCTGAGTTGAGACTATTCTACCTAGTTCTTGAAGGAAAAAACAATAGGAAAGGGGAAATACCAGACAGTATAAAAAGGCAAGCTGCTAAAATAATCTATTATTATATTTAAAGAGCTAGGGAAGGGCTGTGGGAATCACCCATATGTCAGCCTTAATTTGGGGCTTGGGGTTGAAACCCCAGTATTTCAGACAGAATTAAAAAAGGGCTCAGTGGCTAATGTTTGAGTTTACATTATTAATCCTTAAAATTAAAATGGAGTATCCTACATCTGAGGTAAATTAAACTCAAGAGAATTTGTGTGCATAGGCTATAAGAATTAGGGTTAAGGTTCCCCAGCACTGGGGAGGGGGCTCTAGCCAGGTTATTCAATACCATGCTGATGTCAGGTCTGGGTGCCAAGCGTGGGAAGAGCTGAGGGGGACGTTGTGTTTGTGGTCAGTACCCTTACTTGCTGTACTCCGTATCTCTTATTCTGCTCATTGTCATTACTGTTGTTGTTCAGTTCATTATTTGTTACACTGTTGTATTAAATTTTTCCTCATCTTCACAAATACAAAGACACAAATACACTCCCGGGGTTTGTATCTCACTCCCTGCTCTGTCCAGTCCGAGGCGGGGGGAGGAACAATGGTGGCGTTGTCTCGGGTCCCAGCAGGGCTCAAACCACCACAGAAGTATCAACAACAACAATCACCCATAAGCATAACCTCTTATATTTTAAATTAGCTGATAGGGTAACTGCCAAATCATCAGATTATATGTTCATAGTGTTTCTTTGACTATCAAATCATGGCCTTGTGAGATGGATCTCAGTAGACAGCAGACCTTTCAGAACTTTTCAGGGTAAATAAATATTGACTCATTTCTTTTTACATTTAAATAGCATCCCTAAATCAAATCTTCCGTATGTCTTTGAAATGTCATACTTTTTGATGCTTTTTTGATGTGTTCCTTTATATCCCTTTTGATTCATTTGTTGTTTTTTTTTTTTATAATGTCTTCAGATTGTTTTTTGGTAAAGTATTTTAGAAAAAAATTCTGTGGTTGGTGCCATATCAAACAGCTTGACATCAATCTGACGTTTCAAGATCCTATAGCTCTTCATTTTAGTGCAATAAATCTGTTGTAAGCCTAAGTAAACTCATAGTTCAGACTCCACCTTCCCCTAAATGTGAAGCACACATTTACAACTGAAGTCAATCATATATTCTAAATTTGTTATATGCAATGTAATATTTTAAAACAAGATGGAAGGTGAAAGTAAATCACCTTAAGTATCTTTTGAAAATAAATATCTTTGCTGATTTTTTTGAATTTTTTTTTTTTTTTTTAGCCTATCCATAAGGCTTAGGAGTCTCATGAACATATTTCCAGCAGACCCTTATGTAAATTCATAAGATTGTATGCATTATGATAAGCATATACTTCTCATTATCCACCATTAGTTTTTCCTTTCCTCTTCACCTTTAAGTGAAGTCTTGATTATAACTCTTCAGGAGTTGTGAGTTAATAAACGTTATTGACAACATAATTTTCCTAATAGTTAAGATATTTTTCCAGTTTTCAGACTCCGAAAGAGTGGTAATAGAAGGTGCTGCCATGTGTAATTAAGTTTTGTTTTTCTTGGATTTTTATTGAATTTAAACAGGTTAAACCAATAAGGCCTCAAAATGAACCTTCTTTCCAAGCAGGTGGGTATTAAAGTGTTTCTAGGGCATAAACCAATGTTGTTCTATAGATCATGTTTATTGAGGCACCGTTATGCCACATGCTGTAAAAAGAACATATATGTGCTGCTCAAAGAGACTGTATTACACAGTGACCAAACATATATAATATGAGGCAGCAATATGCAAAGGAAAAAAAAATCAGAGGGAGAAACTTGCAAGGTCTATTTTTAATTTGTTATTTTTGTTGTTGACTTGTTTTAAACATGTTTAATAAAAATGAATTAACTTAATTTGGAATGAGTAATGCTTCTTGGAGAATGGGAAAGAGTATACAGGAAACCAACGAAGAGTGGCTGCCTAAGATTTAAACACGCTCTCTACCTTCATCCACATCAACTTTATTTTCCTGGCAAGCACAAGATGACAAATGTTTGTAAAGATGTTTCCTTAACTTAAAAATGTTTTTAAAATGAAGCAGTTTAAAAATAGCAGTACATTGACAGCCTTATGGCTGGACACTTACTGGGTACTGTATTTGAGAGCTTACCTCTTATGGTATTGAAGATGACAGTACAATGGTCACAGGGCGGGGGAAAGTAGTATAATTTCATCAGTCTTTTGGGGGAAGCATGTACTATCTAGATATCCTTTTGGCCCTTCTTCCAGGCTTGATATACATTATTTTCATTATTAAGGTGAATCTGTGTTTATATTCAGACCTCATTTGATATATACCATTTTGCTGCAGCATGTATTTTGATAGGTTTACTTTTTGTTATGTATTGAAGATGGCTTTTTTTTTTTTTTTTTTTTTTTTAAATCTTCATTTCATGGGGTGAGGTAGTTAACTATGAAGTTAATTTAGTTGTGTATGCATGTACCACACCATTCTTCTGAAGTGCAGTTCAGGGGGTAAGAATGTCAGCAGCAAAAGTAATATCACTCCAATCTCTAAATGGTCTGTATATGTCAGTAAAAAGTTATTAAATACATCACCATAGACTAATAAGCTGCTTGTTGAATTAGTATTTGTACTGTGTATTCACCTTGTATTTGCTTATCATGAACAATCAACAAAATTGTCTCCAATATTGCAAGGTGTTGTTCATTAAAGATGGTATTTCCTTTAAGTATACGATCAGTCATTTGGTTAAAGAAAGTGACAAATGGTGGTAATCCTTAAATGCCACTCACTGCTCTGAACTGATACCTTCATTTTTTTATCCATCTTTAACATTTCTTTAAAAATTTCACAAAATTCTGAGAAAAACATAAGATTAGGAAATAAATCAATGTGCAACCGTATAGTCATTGCTGCTGCTGCTTTGCAAATGGTACCGAGGTGAAATTTTCTCCCAGGTCCTGTATTGTCATACTGAATAATACTGGCCTTGGTAGCAAGGAGAATGTAGTTCCATATGATACCTTTCCATCTTCCTGTGTGACATCACTGGTAGTAACTGGTGTTGCTTTCCATCACCATACTGTGGTATGCTATTTCTTTGCCAGTTTCTCTGAGATTTCTGTGTAGTACTGTGATAAAGACCCTGTTAAAATCTAGATGAATTATAGTCACACGGTCTTCCTTTATCTGTCCAATCTGCCACTGTGCTGAGAAAACCTTTCGGGTTAGGTTGTGCCAATATCTATTTCTCAGATTTATTTTTTTTTTTTTCTTGTGACTCAGTAAGTTCTATAGATGATACCTAGAAATATATTCACAGATTTTTCTTGATACCTAGAAATATATTCACAGATTTTTCTTACTGTACTTACTTAGTATTGTACCTGTATTCCCAAGCAAGTTCAGAGATTGAAATGCATTACTGAAGCATCTTAGACATAAACGTTAAGACAGAGACTTGTGAAGATGCCTAAGGGATCCAAATGCCAATGTCCCATTAAATTGAGAAGGAATAAAGTGTCTTGATTCCTTAGCATCATTGGTTTGTACAGAACTTAATATCCAGCCTAATAGCAAAACCATCTAACTTTTCTCATTAAATTACATTTGTGTCAGCATAATAAGCTTACAGTTTTCAGCACATAAAATGTCATATGCTGAAATATACAAAGTTCATCTTAAAGGTCTTGTTTATATTTTGCCTTCAGATAAACTGGAATTCTAGCTCACAAATGCTAGCACATGAAAAGTAATTCCCTTGTTTATTTTCTCCTTTCCTTTGTTTTGGAAATTCCTGTCCCTTCTTCCAATAGTGCTAGGCATCACCTTACAGTAGCAGCAGCTGCCGTGGTGGGGGCAGTGTCTGTGGGGAGAAGTTTGAATGCACCAAGATGTGTGTTCAGTAACTTCCGTAAATGTCAGATTTTAATTTGTTTCTGCACGTAAGTCAGAATCTTCAAACCTAAAAGACAGCTGTTGCTCCAGGGAGACTGGGGAGACACCGTGCCTTGGGATATGTTGGAGAACCGAAGCAAAATCTAATCTTTGGTGTAGAGGTTTGTTCAAACTCTGCCTAGGGAAGGAACCGTTCAAGAAGAAAACCTACTTACTGTCTCCTTTAACTTAGCTTTTATTTAATGAATTGGGTGTGGGGCTTTAATCACCTATTTCTGGGTTTTAAACTGATCTGATTTTTTTTTTCTTTTAATGAGAAAAGCTTATTCAAATAATTTAAACTGCATTGAAGAGCTTTTGAGATACACAACTGAATCTTACAGCAGTAGCCCTCTATGCTGTAAGATATTTTAAGGTTTTTTTATTCTTTCTCCAACCCCCTGCCCCTCTTTCTGTAAAAGCAGCCTTCAGGAACAAACATTAGAGATTGAAAACCATTGCTTTCGTCCATTTCAAGATGGAAGAAACTTTTATAATTATAATTTTTATAAGCTATTTTAAAATATAGTTGTATTTTCTAACACATCTAACAAAATTGTTATTCATGTAGCAAACCCCAACACTTACTAGTGTTTATGCTGAGGGGTAAGAGTTTTAACTAAGGGACAAAAAGAGAGTTTTCCTTGACTGGTTTGTTGGCTGTGTCAGAAACAGGATATCTCTCATCCTGGTCTTCAATCCCACCATCAGGAGTGAAATTAAATAAATAAAATCTTGTATGTTCCTATAGAAAATATCACCTAGATTAACAGCTGTTCTATTAAGATAATATGAATCACTCTGGCAAGCTGCTGATGATAGTCTTCTAAAATGTATTCTTCAAGGTGTTTTTACTTGTATGACATATTATTTTGGCTGCTATTATGGATGGATGAGCTAATACTTTAGACTGCAGTTCTAGAAGGACAGAAAACACACAAAGGACCCAAAGCACCATAGTCTTTCTATTGGAGGACAAATATTTTCTTCTGTGTGAAAGTAATACAAAGTATCCTAAGCAAAATTAAAAACTTTTAAACAATAAGTCTAGAAACCTTGAATATGCACTGAATATGCAATAATTTATTACATGAAATAAAGAAAACAGTAGTTGTCCCATCTTACTAAGTTTCAGTACTTCGTCCATGCATGTTTCTGTATAGTATTGTGCAAATAAAATATTCTTCCTGTTTTAAAGTCTGGTCCCTCAGGTTTTCTGTGAACAGGTATTTGATCACACGTTATACAGTGTCTTTGCAAATAGTAATTAGTTGTAAAGATTGCTTATAAATGTTTGTATTTACAGAAAACTTTCCATACATGAAACTCTCATTTCTGTAAAATGTTCTGAAAACTAAGTGAGGTTTAGCGGGTCACAAACAAATCTTCTGAGGCCTGATCTGTCATCAAAACTTGATAAATAATCTCAGTCCTTAGGAGTGTCCTCCTATACTTCCAAGCATTTTTAGGTGAGTTGAGATCATAGGTCTCATGCAGATCTCGGGACTTCATAACAAGTCCAAAACAGCATTAGTAAAATACAGTGAGCATTTCATGAGTAAACAGATTTCTGTGCTCTTTAGTGTTTACTGTTTGCAACAAGAAAGACTGGCATAATAAAACATATACTGTGCAACAAGAGGCAGAATAATTGTTAATGTACTATTTTGAAAAATAATATTAATCTTTACAGCTTATAAATCTTTGATTTCATTCTCTTTTTCTAAAACAGTATGTCCAAAATGGCTCAGTCTTGTCTGCTCTAACACTACTGTCAGGAACTCTACATTAAAAAATTGTATTAGGTGTTAAAAGCAAAAGACAAGTATGGATTATTAACTTTGTAGCAGCTTTTAAAGTATCTGCAAACGTGTCTGCTAGGTGACTTGTATCAGGGAAATATGTGTCTAACCCAGTGTTTCATTAAGCTGTAGTGCACGAAAACTTAGACAACTCTAATGAAGGACATTTGACAATGCATACTTTTCATGCTTTGGATGGTGTACTAATGGTACGGATAAAAAGAGAGTAATCTCTGCTTGAAGTCTATTTTTGATGTGCACTGATTATTAGAAGTAAGTATTTATTGAAACTTTATTTAGATTCTGGCTATCTTCTCTACTACAGAGCCAGAATTTGTATCTAAGGAAGGAGAGTACAGCAAATAGCACTGATAGCAGCTGGCACAGATCTTATTATTTATCTTTCATTTAATTCCATTCACTGACTCAATTTGGGTATAGAAAAAAAGCATTTCAAGTAGCACTTGTTTTACTCTTCCAAGGTCAGTCTTACAAAATTTTGGAAGCAATAAAACTTGCAAAGACCAGTGGTTCATTTAAAATACCATAAAATTAGTATTTGTATGCAAGTTTTAGATATAATGAATAAAATGAAGCTGCTAATATGGACTTTCTTTTTTAAGTCTAGTTAAAATTATTTTCCAGAGATCCACAGGAAGAACAAAAAAGCTCAAATTCCATCTAGCCTTCAATTTGAAAACATGTAGTTTTCTAAACATTTGCTGTAGTCCTTCCCAAGTAACTGGGCAACTATTCCTGAGATAAGGTATTGTTCCATATCCAAAAAGAAGCAAATCTATTGTTTTATAACCTGTGAAAACACTGACAGTACTTTTTACTTCAGAATAACTTATTTGTTTCTTCCCACTTCAGAAGCTGAATCGCATGGAACTAAATACTGAACAAAACCTTTACAGGCACGAGGCCTTCATTTAGCCACGCAACATGCTGGCAACTCTAATTGAGACTTGCGTGCTTCCTACTTCATGCTGTACAGCAGGCAAATCCTCACTATGTATATCAGTGAAGTATCTCAAGACATCTTGTCACTTTATCCTTGGCTAATTAAAAAGTAGTTATCACTATGTCTTTTTGCAACTAACTTTAGTAATGCTGCTCTTGCTGTTCTTCAGTTACCTTTCAGTTTTTTCAAAGGCCCGTGGCCCGCACGGCTTACTCGTGGACACAATTTTGTAAACATTTGCCTATGAAGCCAGAAAATTTTGCCTCTACCAGCTGTCTTTGCTTTAGCCAGAGGTCATGCCTGCAGAACTGGAGACTAAAGTACTTCGTGGGCAGTGCAGCTGCTGGTCACACTTGGCAGCTCACCTGCCTGTCCTTCCCATTCCCCAAGCTCCTCACAGTTATTTACTCCAGTTGCAGCTTCTGCTGTCTCTTTAGCGCTGTAGTGATGTGTCCTCGGTCATCTTCTACAGCATATTTCATACAGCCTCTGTTCCTGTGGGGAGGGTTGTGTGGAGAGCAGAGGTGGTGGCATGCAGGAGTGCAGGACATGGTAATGGGGAGACTGCCCATGGAGCTGCTGAGGGTAGCACTGTTGCCAGAAAGGCTATTCCATCTCAGGGCGGCAGTGCTGTGCGGGGGATGTCAGACTGCAGGCGTGGCGGGGCATCCAGGCCGTTCTCCATGGACCAGTAATGGGACTGCCTGAGGCAGAGCACAGTAGAAGTGGGGGAAACTTCTACTCTGACTCACCCTAAGCCCACCTTTGGAAAGAGCTGAGCTCTTCAGGGCCAACATAGAAGGACACTGAGATTTTTAACTCACCTCTCTCTTCAGCCATCAGGGTTTTTTTTTGCCTTATTCTAGTTCTTCCAAGAAGGTGACTTCTCTGTCAGTTGGGTCATTTTCTTTTAATCAAGAGGATCTATTGAGACACTTTCCCACTTTGTCAAGGATAATCCTATAGTAGACTGCTGACATGTTTTAATTTTCTCTTTCAATGGGCTGCTGTAATAGGACCTTGATCAGCATGGGGCTCTCCCTGTCCAGTTGTGGAGAACCAGTCTGTACATTGTGAATATTTTGATCTTTTTTGTATGACTAGGACTAAATAAGGCTTTTTCTATTTTTATTTTTTTTTTGGGTAGTGGCAACTTCTGTATATTGATATTTTCCTTCCATGTTCATTCTTTCTTTCTGTTACTTGTAGATTGTAACTTCATTTTATTTTAACACATAATAAACTACACATCCAGTTCTATGACTGACTTTCTGATGTGCCTCATATATATTTTACTGTATGGTTAAAATACCGTTTTCCTCATTTGAATTGTTTGATCTACTAATGATTGCATCTGTATAAAAATACTTCTGTACTGTTTCAGTTATCTGCTGTCTTCTTTGGGAGCATCACTAAACACTCCAGGAAAAGAGGGTAAAAGCCTTGCTGTGGGCGGTACTAAATCTATTCACAGAGAAAATTTATCTAATCCTCAAGAATGAATACTGATGGTTTTAGCCCTTACTCCAAAGCAATCCTGAAGAATATCATTATTTCTGTTAGTACTCAAGAATCTATGGATTTCTGCCCAAAATTGTGATCTACAAACACTAGAAGTGACAATAAGATTTGCTAATTATTCATTTGATTTAAAAAGTGTCATGGGTTTTTGTTTTGCTTGCACTGGCTGGGAGGAGAGGTTTAAGTTTCCTATGGCTTGGTTCTATCATTTCCGGTTCTCATACTTTGAGAGTAAATGTAGAATAAAAAAATAGGTAAAATTAAAAGGTAGATTGGACTTTTTCTAGATGTTGGAGATTCTTCTTTATTTACTTCCTACCTAGGGTTGGTTTTCCTGCAAAGCAGAACGTAGAGAACAGAGGCAGGCATAAGTCTGTTTCCAGCAAGGTGTTTGCAGCTACCACATGTATCGGTTTCTCAGTAACTTGCATCATCAAGCTATTGCAAACCAGTTCAGAGAGGCTTTGCATTCTTGTTTGTACTTACTGCAAAATTAGACCTGCTTATTTAACAGATTTATGATTTAATGCTTCAGGCTTTGAGGCCCTCTGGGAGCTGCAAGAGCCAAGCTCCTATTCTCTGCTATTTGGATACAATAAAAAAACATTCCTTTCTTACAGCTTCCGATTTCATGGACTAGTAGGTTTTGCTACTAAATGGTGGAATTGTGTAGCTGTCTGCTTTTCAGTTCCTCTTCTATAAGAAGGATAATGTCGACTGTAACTACCATATCCAGATTTATTTTATTCTTTTCAAAAGTCCATGTTCACTGGCAGTATTTCTACAGCAACTTATTTCCAGCTTTTTTTTCCATTTATTTTTACACTGCAACTACACATAATTTTCTGAGAAACTTATTTTAAACAAAAAGTTGTGCTTTCAGAAAGCTAACTAGAAATCTTATGCCATTCAAACAGGATGGTACAACAATATGTGATTGGCAGCTTAGACCACTAATGACAGTATGGTGATTTGAAACTGTAATGGTTTTAAATGGTCTGAAAACAGAAAGCTGGATTTGAAGATTTTGGTGATTGAAGAAAAAAGAATAGAGAAAAATCTATGGTAATCTATTGTAATTAAAAGATTAGACTGTGGTGGTGTTTGCAGTCAGGTCATGGATGCTTTACTGCAGCTAAAAGTTTACTTTACTAAAAGGATTGGCTTTTTTTTTTTTTTTTTTTTTTTTAAAAAAAAAAAGACAAGTCAAAACAACTATATTAAGCATTCAGATAAAGGAGTCTGGAGGCAAATTCCCTTTAGAAACAGGCTCCTTTGTTATTGTCGATATGTCCAGTCTCTCTGATTTTGTATTATAAGTGGGTCACCAGGACATAAAAGTTTAGATTAGTTGCATTCTATTGAATCTGAGTTAAATACTACAGGTAAAATGCCTTTGTGTGATGTTACGGTTTTTTTTGTTCTTCTTGTTTATTTGTTATTGTTCTTACTGACTTTACACAGGGATTTTCTTTCCTACAGGAGTGCTTGGTTAGATTGTTCGAGATTCTTAAAAATTATTAACAATGAATGGTGGCAGGTTTTTAGGAGTCCTCTATTCAAGGTATTAAAAGAAGAACCTTTTTTTCAGGGCAAGACAGCTTTGGAGGACACTCTTGGGTTCTTAAGGATGGTCATGGCTAGCAGGGATTTGTTAAATCATTATTAAATATCTAGAGAAAGACTCCGTAAAGCATAAATGGTTCTTTATTCCTGCATATAGCTAGCTTGAACCCAATGCAGGAAGTCAATTAGGATTAATTATAGTCAGTATAAATAATAATAAGAAAACCCCCACCACATTATGCATACAGCTTTAAAATCATTGCTTAATAAATCCAAAATTTAGGTTATTGCAGAGCAACTCACTTACTGAATAGTGTTCTCTTCTTATGGAAAGCAAATAGCAAAATCATTGTTCATTTCCCAGAAACTGGACTCTGGGACTGTAAAGCATAGTTTGGGCTGCAAAGAATAACAGTTTTATTATTGAGTTTTCCAGAAATTTTAAAATTCATGTGGCTTAAATTATGGAATTTTCAACTTTCTTTTTTAAATTACCACCAAGAACACTTAAAAGCAATTTGAACCTGGATGTTGTGAAAGAAACATTAGACTATTGCCTCCCATCTGAATGGTCTTATGTCACAACAAAATTTAAGGCTGGGATATAGATTTGCCTTGTTTGATTTTAGTAAAAGTATATGTCTCTGTGGTCAGTGGGAATCTGTTAGTATGTAGCTGGTAATGTAATGGATAGGGGAGAAAACAATAAAGGGCTGGTGGTGTAGCACATGGTTTCTACCTGAATAGTTTTTCCTTTCCTTTGAAATTCCCTAAGATAGACAGCTTTTAAGCTGTTACGTGCAAAAAAACCCCACATATACTCACTGATAAAATATTAGTGGCTTTATTTATTAATTTTTTAAATAATTCTTGAGGAGATGTATTAAGTCAGGAGGATGCAATGAGAGGAGGAGAGCTGGACCCTGGGGTTTATTATATCTGTGTGTGTGTGTGTGTGTGTGTGTGTATAAGAGGAAATAGTCTTATTGTGTAATATGTTGTCTTTGGGGATTTTTCTGCTTTATTTAGCGTTCTGGCAGATCACTGTATTTTCATGAACTTGGTAAGGGTAGCTTGTATTCCCCTGCTCTTATTTTTATCTTTTTGCATTTTCAGCTTTTATCTTTAGGAACAATGAGAGGAGGAAAGAAATGCAGCTGAGGTACACCACTGACAGCAAGACCCCGTTTACACTTACTGATGACCAGCACAGATATAGCATTATTGAATCTTCTTTTACAAATGAAACTGTCAACAAATAGAACATGCTACACTTCTTTTTATAGTGTCCTCTAAGATTCAGGTGTGATAGAAAAAGAAACAGGAAGATACCGATAACAGATAACACAATCTTTTGGAATGGCAAAATCTTAGCATTTGTCACTAAGGCTACACTCAGATATGCATGTGCAAGTCCTATAGGATTTGAACAAACATATCTGAAGGGGCAATCTATCCTGCAGAAAAAATATTGATTTTATTTTATTTTGAAAGGTAATAAAATTTTTGGTGATTCCAGCCTGCAGAAAGCCCTAAGGATTTTATCTATCTACTGTGCTATATAGCATAAACAAATAAATATATATATATATATATATTTTTTTTTTTTTTCCAAGTAAGGGCTTTCCACAATAAAGACAAATTTGTATTGTCACGTTAGCCTTTCCTCCCTAGCAGATGGAAGGGGTAACGACTTGTGGAAACAGTCTCTGGTGGGGAAGAAATCCCAGCAGCGCTCCTGGTATATCTTCCAGACATAGGAATCCTGCCCCCTGTGCTTTGTCTCATCCTTATTGATAAATGCATCAGGAAGAACATGTGATTAGCCAGGTTGTGCTCCTCCAGCGTCTGGGTCTTGAAGTCATGGAGGGTCATGTCAAAATAGTATCTCCCGATGCTGTAGATGAAACATGCTGTCTCCATATCCTCCACCTGCTCCTGCTGATCCTGCAGCTCCCCAAAAGATGATCAGACCCTCGATGATGGCCAAGAGGATGACGATGATGACAAAGAAGAAGGTGATGTCGAAGATGACTCGATAGAGCTCACATTAGTCCTCTGCTGGGTCCTCAATCTCATCCCCGATGCCCCTCCCCCCCGGCCCGAACCTTCATGTACATGTGGAACAGGTAGCATGTCATCATGTCGTCACACTTCATGACAGGCTCATCCTCATCCTCGCTCTTGTTGTAGAACTTACAGAAGAAGCTGAAGGCCACCACAGTGTAGAGCTACACGACCATAGCCAGCAGCCCCACCGTCATCGCCAGCTGGGAACAGGGGTCAGGGACAGCGTCAGGGGGGTTAAAAACATATCTGCATAGGAGACTTCATCCCAATTCCCTTCCCACCTTAAAGCAGCATCAGTTGTAGCAGGATGTTATAATTCAAGGACCCATTAAGGGGCCATTTTTCCCCTCATCCAATTTATATAGGGGCTACCACTGATTGCAATATATATTAGTGTCTTTTTATTCACATGTGCATGGAGGTCCCCCTATCTTCTTCCAGTGTTTTAAAATACAGCCTAGGGGACACTTTTTGATTATTCCCCTACTCTGGCCGCTTCCTCTCTGGTCTACTTTACCTTAACACGCTACCCGATTAAGCTGACAATATCCCCATCAGACAGATGGTACAAAGGTGCACTCTCCCCGCAGAGTATGCACCTAAACTCAAGACAACAATGAACACAGAATTACTGCCTCCTGCTAGAGGAGATATTTCACCTATGACACTTAAAACACTGAGCACGAACAAACAGGCAGCACCAGTGACCCAGTGGACAGTCACTAGGGCTCTGTATGAAGGAATGTTCACTCGTCCTGCACTCCCCCCGCACTGTTACAGAGTCTGCCCTGCGCTTCGTTCTTCTCTGGCCGCTTCCCTGGCGGGACAACGGAACTGCGGGTCAGAGAACTCCACATTCTGCAGCTGCAGCTGGGCTGTGTCTCACACCCACAGAACAATCACACAACCACACAAAGGGGCCCCTTACACATATTATTCACACAACATAAGATGACAAATACTACAAACATCAAAACACCAATTACAACAATTGCTAAATCATAAAAGTCATAAATCAAAGCCAAAAGCATAAATCATATGCCATGAGCTGTTTGCCATTTATCACTTACCACAAATCCACACCTGATCAATATTGACTAAATTATTACAAATGGTACCAGGTTTTACATTTGATGGTAACATGGCAATGCCACACCACTCCTGTAACCCCATATGGGGAGTACCCAGGTCGACCCAGGATACCAGTGTGGTCAGAGTGTTGAAACTGCTGTCACCATGGGCCCACAACCACACTACTTGGGGACTCGCACCCCAACACCAGGGATGGGCACAGAGGCTCTTTACCTAGCGTAGGACATCTCCTCATGATTTGCAGGTCTCCTCGTTCTCCAACATACATGATCTGCTGATAGATGGTCCTTGCCTGCCCCTGCCGAGATCGGGATAGTGAGGGAGGTTCTCCAAGAAAGAAACCTCAGAGCACACCCAGAACGTCCCCATGTCAGCCGGTCCTGCAGCCAGACAGAGAGGGTCCCATCTGGGGTGCCAACTGACTTGCGGAAAAAAGACTCTGCAATTCAAATAGTTATACAGCAGGTATGTTTACTCTGGTGCCGGGGTGCAAGGAGATTTCTCCACAAAGCTTGCACCCCCACCGCACATTTTACCAAAAACTTATATGAGCGTGAATATACATATTCATTGGACTAAAAACCACAAACATACATATGCATGAGTGAGTAAGGCTGGGTTAGTTCGAAAGGCTGATGTCAGCAGTTTATGTTCTCTTTGCACCTGCACATTGCCTCCTGGTGGGCATCTTCGGGGGTCTTTGGGAGGAAGGCTCGTAGTCTTTCTCACCTTGTACTTTTCCCTGGAGCATGCGCAGATCCTTTTGGCCAATTACTCGAATAACAAGAGTGGTTTTCAGCTGGTTTATTCATTCTATCTTATCTGAGAAAATCAATGGAACTTCTGCCATCAGTGTATGGCTATCTTTACTCATTACCAAGACCCAACTAGTTAGAGCACATCTGTTTCCCAAGGACAAAAACATATTTTGCTGAACACTGCAGTTCTTGGTAGATCTTCACAGAAAACTGCTTTGTTTTGATGAACGCAGTAGTCCTTGGTAAAATTCCACAGAACAATCTGGGCAATGGCAAGCAGGATTTTTAGCAATATTCAAAGATACTGTAAGTTGCTATAAGTAAGTAAATAAGTTGCTAAGCAGATTGCTATAATAAGTAAATAAGTCTCAAAACAAGTAACCATTTCTCTGTATCAGTAAAGTGTGAAACTGAAAGTTTATTAAGGATGACCAGAATCCCCAGGATTACCCCTGCCAGTTATTTGGGAGTATCAAACAAACAAAATGTAATGTCACAGGTCCTTCAGGCTCATCTTATTAAAAAAAAAAATCTAGTAAAGTTTGCTGCATAACTACTTTAGAAGCATACTGATATGATGTGGGGAGGAGACAGTACTACTCTAGGAATGTCTTGTCTCAGTATGAGCACTTTAGCAGCAACCTAGGTGTATCTAAGCAAGTGGATGTATCAATACAGTGGATATATTTAGGTACAGATAGTGTTTATCCATTAGTGAGATGCATGGATTTCAATGCTTACGCAGGCAACATTCAGATTTTGCTGTACATGTGTGTGTATGTACAGCTATAAGACCTTTAATTTAATTGTGGAATTTAATTGTGAGACTTGAAGTTGTAGTATAAAGCTTTTACTGGCTTGCGTTTGACATAATCGTCCTAGTTATTACTTTAAAAATTAATCACAGTGAAAAAACTGACCTCAGTCTTTCTGGTTTGCCACACCATAGTGTGTGTGGAAAGACAGAGAGAGGTAAACCTTACTGGAACTCTATTTTAGAGTCCACTCAGAATGAGTTTTGTGTCTTTCTGCTCCTAAACAGTGTAACTTTTAATTTCCATAATCTAGCTGTTTGGGTCACAGTAATGACCTAATCTATGGCCCTGGACAAGCTGAATTGTGTCCCTCTGTAAAAATGGAAAGGATGATATTTAGCTGTCCTGGTTTCAACCAGGATGGAGTTAGTTTTCATTGGAGTATTTCATACCATGTTCTCTTGTTATATTTAGTAAATTCTTTCTTTTTGATTCAACCTGCAAATTATCTTCTTTCTGTTTCTCCCCTATTTCACCATAGGGGGGATGGGGAGGTGAACAGCAGGCCACGTGGGGTCTGGCTGCAGCTGAGTTCAAACCTCCACGTTAACTTAAGTGCTTTGAAGTCTTCAGATGGGAAGAGCCTTAGTGGATTAAGTGTACTTACTATTTCTGAGCCCTTAGACTGCTATAGATGATTTCTAATCATTTAAATACAAAATCTAAAGCACTGTCTGATTTTAAGCCCAGTGTCTAAGTGGTTTCTAGGAGCAGAAACATGCATTATGCTTTCCAGGGAGGTTGGGCATCCTTCCTTTCCAGGGGTCTACAAATGCTGTTTCTAGCTCTGCTGGGCTAGGAGAAAATAGACTTTTAACTGTGACACTTTTATGAAGGGGAAAAAAACTGTTACCTGACTCAAGACTGAATTATATCTCTTCTGGGCTTAAAACGGGTGTAACTTTGAGAATGATTTCTGCCCAAAGGGTTGAAGGAGGAGATGATGCTATTGAAGGTTGATATTTTTAAAGCAAAACAAAACAACCGACAAAGTAAAATGGCAAAGATTAAAATCTCTAACTGGTTTAGAATGCTAGAAATCCTGATCAAAATGTGATGACAGGCAGAAGACTAAGGTGAATAAAAGATCTCAAGTTGAATGAGTTCCTTGCAGGACTACGCAGTTTAAACCACAGCCTTGAAGCTTGGCAAGTGTGCATTAGCCTGCCTTTTCCATGAATGGTCTATAAGACCTCCTGACAGCCCATATTCATATATGTGCTCAACTTCTCTAAAGGTGTCTTATTCTGACTGTCCAATTTGATCTAGCTCCTTGGTGAGTAGTCTGATACATGCTCTGTTTTTAAAAGGCTTTAGCTTCAGATGTTTCAAGTTAAACCAGAGTACCATTTCCCTGGGTGCTACCCAGTGCCCTGTGGATCAAGGGCACACGGGACCGGGAGGAGTGTACAAGCCTATGTGGTGGATTTGTCTTCTCTGAACTTGCCCACTAGTCCTTTGAACTCGTATAACTTACTGGTATTCACTACAGCCTCTGGCAAGGAGCTATTTTTAAAAATCAAGGTTCTTAGACTTCAAAGAGTAAATTCAGATTTTTAAAACTTTATACAATTTGAATTACATATTTTATGCTGACCCTGTCAAAATCCTTCAACAAACTGACCTTTCTTTAGTGAAATGAGCTGGTCTTTTCTTTAAGGAGAAGGTGTTAGTGTAGTGCCAAGAAGCTCTTCACAGAATCATCTAGGTTGGAAAAGACCTTGAAGATCATCCAGTCCAACCATGACTTAACACTGACAGTTCCCAACTACACCATATCCCTCAGCGCTAAGTTGACTCCACTCTTAAACACCTCCAGGGATGGAGACTCCACCACCTCCCTGGGCAGCACATTTACATAACGGGAAAAAAAATCCCTTCTAGAGGCACCAAGGACAGAAAGAGGAAGAGGTGTCACTGGTTTAGAGAAGCCTTTTAGAATTACTGTAGTGGGGAATTTTAGTGCTACTATGATGGCAGCAGAGATTTAGTGCCATTGCTGCATCAGAATCTTGCCTTTGGAGGAGACAGGCAGTGCTGAGTGACAGATGGAAAAGGAGAGAGGGCTTAGTGCTGTACTTTTTCCATTCATTTCCCC
>NW_020799091.1:113498995-113514278 GCF_003259725.1 Athene cunicularia
GTGCAAACACCGAGGGCAGTGGGAGAAAGGAGGAGAAGGGGGGGAGGTGTGCCAGAGCAGAGACTCTCCTGTACCCCGTGGTGAGATGGCAGGGCCCTGCCACCATGGAGGTCACTGGTGGAGCAGATGCTCATCTGCAGCCCCCCGGACACCCCACACCAGAGCAGGCAGGGACGGGTGTGGGAAGAAAAAGTCCCTGCTGCTGTAATTCAGCACTGGGAGGACTGTAACATGTGGGAGTGACCCATGCCGGAGCAGCAGAGGAACAGCTGCATCCTGTGGAAAGGACTCATGCCAGAGAAAGTGTGTGAAGGACTGTGTCCTGTGAGAGGGACACCATGCTGAAGCAGAGGAGAGTGCGAGAAGGCCTCCCCTGAGGAGGAAGGAGTGGCAGACTGACCATAACAGCCCATTCCCTGCTCCCTGAGCTGCCGAGGGGGGGAGGAGATAGAGCGGTCAGGAACAAAAATGAGCCCAGGAAAGGTGAGAGGAAGGTGTTTTTAAGATGTGCTAATGCCTGTCTCTTATACACATCTTTCCTCATTTCTTAATCTGTGATTTATACCAGTCTTAAATTTGCTTAGTACAGCACAGATGAAAAGATGAACTATATATTCCAGGCACCTCATAAAGAAATGTGAATGGCATTCACAACAGATGTGATATTCTTTAACTATGGTAAATCATCTTGACTGTGATGTCAGTAATTTTATCCCTTAGGATACATACTGTACTTGCATTAAATCTGACTTGTTAAACTTTATAATCTCTTGAATTGAAAAATACCATGTAAGCAATGTATATTTTCTTCAGTGCTTTAGTGCTTTGTAGTTTTGAGTAACAGGTTTGCCTTGAGTAAAGAGTATATTTGCTGAAATCCAACAATTATTTTTTTTTTTACTTTTCAGCAAATATTTACCTGCACCCTTATAATTATTTTTTTATTTTGGTCATCCTCTATGTGTCATGTCTTCTGTCATCATATGTAGAAAGGAGAAAATGGAGTGTGTCATGGTTGGATCCCAGAGGGCAACTGAGCACCACACAGCTGCTCACTCATCCCTTTCCCCCTCAGGGATGGGAAGGAGAAAATAAGGTAAAAGGCTTAGGAATTGGAATAAGGACAAAGAGGGATGATTCTCCTATTAAGGTCATGGGCAAAAGACAGATTTGTTAGGGGAAGAAAAAATAAAAATATCACTTTAATTAAAACACTAATGACAACACAACAGACAGAGTAGACAGTGAGAAGCATTAGCACATCTTAAAAACACCTTCCTCTCACCTTTCCTGGGCTCATTTTTGTTCCTGACCGCTCTATCTCCTCCCCCCCTCGGCAGCTCAGGGAGCAGGGAATGGGCTGTTATGGTCAGTCTGCCACTCCTTCCTCCTCAGGGGAGGCCTTCTCGCACTCTCCTCTGCTTCAGCATGGTGTCCCTCTCACAGGACACAGTCCTTCACACACTTTCTCTGGCATGAGTCCTTTCCACAGGATGCAGCTGTTCCTCTGCTGCTCCGGCATGGGTCACTCCCACATGTTACAGTCCTCCCAGTGCTGAATTACAGCAGCAGGGACTTTTTCTTCCCACACCCGTCCCTGCCTGCTCTGGTGTGGGGTGTCTGGGGGGCTGCAGATGAGCATCTGCTCCACCAGTGACCTCCATGGTGGCAGGGCCCTGCCATCTCACCACGGGGTACAGGAGAGTCTCTGCTCTGGCACACCTCCCCCCCTTCTCCTCCTTTCTCCCACTGCCCTCGGTGTTTGCACAGGTGTCCTCCTCACAACTCCTCCTCACAACTCCAACTCCTTCTCCCAGACTCCCCTTCTAAAATACGTTATCACAGAGGCATGGCCACCGTTGCTAATTGGCTCAACCTTGGCCAGAGGCAGGTCTGACCTGAAGCTGGGGGAGCATTCAGAAGTTCCTCACAGGGGCTGCTGCTGTAGCCCCCTCCCCTGCTACCAAAACTCCCTGCTGCACACAAACCCAGCACAGAGTGGAAGACTGGATATTATCTGTTTGTTGAGTTCTGCATCAAAAAATAATAAGCCTGAGCTAAATTGTTTTTCTGTTTTCAACAGTTACAGAACTACTGTGCTAAATTTAACATTGATTTGAAGGTAGAGAGGTTACCTTGATTTAAGAAAAGTATTTTAGTAGACAAGCCAAAGCAATAAGTCAGAATACCCCCGTGCCATTTAAATGAACATTGAACAAGTACATTTTTTAGGTTGTGTTGGATTTAACAAAACACCACATAGAATCAGAGAAACATGAAATGATCTTCAGTTCTATGTGTTTGTAAATACATCCGTACATACTTATACTGAAAGGATGTATAACAAAATGAGCCTGTGATTCAACTTGATTCTTAGTGTCTTATTATAGTATTTGATTTTTTTGTTGTTAAAATAGGAAGCAAGTTATTTAATTGGGATTATGTGAGGATGTGTGTGTATCTACTATAGGTTGTGCAGCAATACAAACTCTTTACCAAAGCAGGCTGAAAAGTTTTTTCAAAAAAAAGAAAAAATCCGACTAATACTGTTCTGTCCTTAAATATGAAATTTAAAGATATGCAAATTTCTAATGGATCTATTTGGTTTAAAAGATGATACAGGCAGAAAAGGCTGTGGTAATTTCATATGTTAGCACCCCCCCAAAGATCTGCTACTGCATCAGCTCCTATTTATTCTTAAAACATGATAAAAGACTTGAAAAAATACTTATTGCTGTGTATAGTGAAGATTTAAATTGTTTGGGATTTTTTTTTTCTTTTTAAGGGATTCTTGAGGATCTCTTTAAACAACTTTCAGCAGTCATTTAAATTGCAATGTTCGCAGTGAAGTACACGAGGATTGATCTCACATTTTGTGAAGATCCATATATGTGGACACATGCAGCTCCATGAATTACCACAGTTTACTCTCTATTTGTTGTGTAACTAATTCCTAGCTCACTTTGCTTATTTGGATTAAAGCAGATATTGAACCACTATGAGAGTATCCCCATGGGACTTTACACTGGTATAGTTACATGCACTTAGAAAATAGCTTTAAGTTAAAAATAGCTTTAAATTAGTCGTTTAAGCTAAAGTTGTGTTGGTAGTCCTAAACCAGCATATTTGGAAGAAGCAGAGGTTGAGTAGAAAATTGCCTTTTTTTTTGTGATCGTTTGCCACATGAAGTCTGACATCTGGTAATTAATAAACAAGCTGACAAAATACAAACGAGTGAGTGCTTGCTGCCAGCACTGGTAGCAAGGTATCATTAGGCACCAGGGAGGATGCATGGCTAAGCAAATGAGCCCGTTGTTCAGAGACAAATTTTTGATACTGTGTCGGTAACCCTGAAGCAGGACATCTGTCCACCAACGTGCCTCCCTGCGTTGGGCAGCAGCAGCTCTAGAGTAGCACACGCGTGAGACCTCTACCCACATCTCTTCCTCAGCCACCATGTAAGCATTTACTGGAGCAGTAAGGACAGGTCACTGAAGGGAGATAATAGCTTTGGTTGCATGGTGAAATAAGCAGCTGGCAAGTTCCCATACCAGGGAGAAAGGGAGGTATCGTGGGCTGAGGATTTTTCATTGGGTCTGCTGGAGTAACTGCTTGCTACAGGTGTGACAAAAGAGCCCCTGAAAGATGTCCACTAAACAAAGAATAAATCTGGCTTCCTCATCTGGAGAACGGAGCTAATTTTAAATCTAGCATCTACGTATGAAATCAAATATAATTTATTCTCTTGCAACAACAGATGGAAAACATTTCAGGATATGTCTTCCTAAAGTGCTCCCACAAGGAAGGTAATTTTTCTAAAATCCCCAGGTGCACACCTACCTCAGTTTCCCTTTTCCCAGATGATGTTGTAGCGAATGCAGTACTGCAGCTGCTTCGCAAGCTGCACAACCCTTTCAGACTTTCAGAGCTCTTGTCCCCAGTGAAGTCCCTACATCTCGGAGTCCCAGCAGTAAGTTTGTGTGTCTGAAGAAATAAATAAATGGTGCCTTTAGTCTATCTTTCTGCCTGCTAACTAGCTTTTGTCCCAGCCTTTTTTTGGACGTCCACATTTCTCTTGTCTTTCTCTGTCCTTTTGACAGCTGACATTTAGGTCCTTACTTTTGATACAGTTCAGCTGCTCCCTCATATTTTTGCCTGGATTCTAGCATCAGTATTTTTAGTTTTCATGTTTCCTCATGGAAAAAGCTCATTAGGAGTTTTGCTTCTTTACAGACATCTCCCTGACAAATTTTGTAACAGCAAGGTCACATGTTTCACCAGTTCCTTCGTTGTTTGCTTCCAAAATTCTGGCCTGTTTTAAATTTAAGGAATTTTTCAATGGGCTGAAGGTATATCATGGTACCAGTACCTTGTCTTCATTCATGTTTTCCTGGGGAGATTTCTCATTTCCCCCAGGAATTTCTCCAGTTATTGCTCCTGTTTATAAACTGGTGTTTCATCCAGTTTGGGAGTCATCGATTTGGGTAGGTGATGACTACCTATACAGCTTCAATGGTGAAAGTCAACTGCAACAGAGAAATCTGCCCAGATCTACTAGTTCAGCTTATTACGCAAGTAACATGAGCAAGTAAACAACTAACTGTGGTTGTGCCACAGCAGTTTCATGTACCTGAAAAAAGGGTAAAATTAGACAAATAAGTTATGCAAAGCAACTAGTTCAGCGGCATTTCATCTATTCCAATGTAAAAGAAACCACATACCACTGAGTGACTGAAGATCCCTGAAGGGATTTTAACTGGCCACTGCAAGACAGGATTTAAAACTTGCTTTTCAACACAGGCAAAGACATCTTCTGTGCTATTGTCTGTCAGTGCAGTTCTAACACTCTGGAACCAGTAAAAAAAGAAAAGCAACTAAGTCTAGTATGAAACTATATGATGGTAGTAATGATGGCTTTACCTCCATGCAGCTCCCTTTATACTGAAGGCAAACATTAAAGGTATTCAAATCATGTGCAGGGATCATTTCATGCACTACTGAAAAGCTATGAAACAAAGGGACTGCTTAGCTACACAGCAACTCAGTCTGATCTGCACGGGAAGTTTAGGTTGACAAACTATAATTACCTGAAGCTGAATCTGGCCAGGACACCAAGATTAAAAACCTGGACACTTATAAAGAGAGCCATAGGATCAGTAACACTATCTGTAAGTGGCTGGGATCTTGGTTTTGCATCTTGCGCTTCTTTCACAGGGACACATGGTTATATCCCCACTACACAACAGCTATTGAACATGCGCTGCCTAGAGTCCCTGTGTTTAGCTTCCCAATTGTAGGACACAGGAGTGAGTATTTGTGCTCTGTGGGAGTAGGACCGCGCAGGCAGAGCGTGCATCTCGATTCATGTAGGTGTGCTGATAAAAAGCAAAGTAAAGGGATGATTTTGCCAGTGGAACTGGACTCTTGTCACTCTAGCTTGGTTTCATCTGAAAGAGGGGTGAACTAGAGGCTCATACAATGCTACAGAATTCAGCCTTACTGGCAGGGCTGTGTCTGCACTGAGCACGTGAGGAGGTGTATCAGTGCAGAAGTTGCCTACAGCTTTCTCCGCAGGACACTGTAATTCTGTCAGACCTGCTGGTGTGAATGCTGCTTAATTGGTTTTGGTCAGCATGAGCTTCATTTAGCAAAAACCAGACTTTTTGAGCTGTTTAAGTACTCTGGCGTGTGCTGGCTGGAACAACAGTGGGGTGTTCTTGCAGGCAGCCTGGTGTGCAGGTCAGCTGGGAGGGAAGACAGTAATCAGTAGCCAGGAGCACTGCTGCATCATCTGTGTGGAAATGTCTGTCCCTGGGGTCCGTGGAGCACTGCCAGGTCCTGTCGCCAGCACTCCTTCAGAGGCAATGAATATCTGGTGTGAACACAGCCTCTTCACCTCTGAGGAAACTACTACTTAAATATTGTTTCAAAATGTACTTTGTCTAATCTGCCTAGTTAATTGTCAGTTTGGTTTGGTAGGAGATACTGGGTAGACTTTGTGAGCTGAATCTAATGCTCAGCCATCCTAATTCAGCAGCTAATCAACTGGGTCAGTGATGATACAAAATAAATACACTGTGAAAATAAAATGTTTTTAGCATATTGGGCCTTAACTGCCTTTAGGGTTTTACACGCTTTGCTAAATTGAAATTTCATACACAGAGAATACCTCCAATAGCACAGTGGCTTCTTAATCCCATGCTTTTGTGATAACTTCTTTTCTAGAGGAGAAAATAAAATGTAAACTTAATTGCTTAAACTCTGAAAAATGCTTTTCTTTGAACTCAATGAAGCACAAAGATGAATAGTTTATTACTAAAGGGAATTTAGCTCTATTTACGACTGCTTGTACTGTGAAATTGGTTGTTTGTGATCTCTAAAGACTTGCTTTCTTTTCAGGGATATTACGCTGTAGCTCAGACTACAGTGGAAGGCAGACTGTAAGAAAATTACAGTCTCTAGGACAACCTGTTTCTGTATTTACAGAAAATAAATAGGGAGTTTTACAAATTTTAGGATTCAAAGCAGTGAACTTCTTAAAAATCACTGAAATGTAAACTATCAAACACTGATGGTCTTAACAGCAATTACTCTGTAATTCTAGATAAATGCTGTTCTATTGGTGCCTGCTACCACATTTACATCTCCAACATCACTAGACCAGCTTACGAAGACAATCCAGAACATAGAACTAATGAAGTCAGATCAGCGTGATGGACAAATGCATCCCATGCAAACTTCATGTATTTGTGAAACTTATACTTGTGAGCAATGTCTAGTGACCTACTGCAAAGCAGAAATGTAGGCCAAAGATTTAGCACTTGTACTCGAATTTCCCAGCTTATTCTGAAATTTTCCATCTGCATACATGTACAACTAAAATAGTAATTATTCCTTGTGCAGCAGGATAAACCAAGATTTTCAGGTATACCAGCATTTTCTAGGCTATCATACCGTACAGAAGCAACCTCTGAAAAAGCTCTTCCTTCATCTTCTCTTTCAGATTTGCTAAGGAGGCCAGGAAAGAAGCACATGTGGTCAGGAGGGATGTTAGATATATTAGAACTCGAAGAACTGCTGCCATTCTTCAAGACACTGATAAGATATCATGTAGAGGGTTCTGTCCAGCTTTGGTCAGCTTTGCTGAAGACCAGCTTTCAAACTGGCCTGCATTCAGGAAAGAGTCAGTGTGCTGATCAGTGAAGAGTGAGCTTCTCTTACCCAAAGAGACATAAAGACCCTGATCTGTTCAGCCCTGACAAGAATGAAGGGATAATCTTGGCAACATCTTTTCAATAGAACTGCGTAGATGTGGGGATATTGGAGGAGGTAAGAAAGCTGACACTTCTTAAGATAGTGTTTGATAACTTGATAAGTGGGATTATACGAAAAGGGTAAAACCACTAAAATAGCAGAACAGGAAGCCTGCTGATAAAGGAGGCACATTCCAGGTCTCTGTTCTTGTGAACAGACTGTCTTCAGCAAATAACTCTCTAGGAAAAATATTGAAGGGCTATTTTAAAACAATATTTAAGGTAATGAATTTCTAGTTATTTGTTGTTTGTTTTTTTTGTTGTGTGTTTTTTTTTTTCTCCTTACCTTGCAAAAAGCCTGTTTCAATAACATATATCAAAAGAATTGGAAATTTGGCATATACTTGTTGCTTCCAGAGCAAAAACTAGAGCTAAAATTAAAAAGAAAAAATCTTAAAGAAGGTATGGTTCAATTCAGCCTTAATCATACAGCAATTAGTTGCCAGTACCAGAATCTTTGCTTTGCTTAGCTTTAATTTATACCACCAGAAGGTTTTCCTGTGTCAAAATGCAGCTCTGTAGGCACAGAATGGGTGATGAGGATTTCTGGTTAGAATTCAAAACATAGGTAGAACTAACTGTGGTCTGCATGGCAATGAAAATGTGGGGTTTTTTTTCACCAATTATGTATAAAAAATAGGTCAATCTGAATGCACAGTTTCTAATGTCCTCACTATGCTGGTTAGTAGTCTCAGTAATGTGTGATACTCACCAAAGTAACTGAAACATCCACGCTCTAGATCCACAGCTACTCTCTGTATGACACACACTGTTCAAAGGATCTGAGTGTCTTGGGTTTTCTGTAAAACATTTTACCAGCTGTGATGCTGTTTCCATGAAAGACTGATACAGTAGGTTTCATGCAAGATCAGCAGATACTTAGATGATGCCAATGACACCATTTTGGTACAAACCTATTAAAAAAATTTAATGCATTAACCCAACCACCAAATGTATTGCAAGGACCACCAGTTGTCAACACATTGCCAGTTTATTACGTTTAAATTAAACAATAACTTTTCTAGTACATGGAAGGGATGGAGTGTGAAGCCTGCTTTCAAAGAGGCCCATGTTTTGCTTAGTGTATTTATGCTTGTTGGGTGTATTTTCATCTTGTGTCTTTGTCCTGGCCAGCAACTATTTTGTTTCAGTTCTGGGAGGATGGATCACATCATCAGCACTATTCTGACTGGCTTGGTCTTAACCCTCTGCTGTCGTGTGCATGTACTTGGTGTTTTGGCTCAGAGATTGTGCAAAGCATGCTCATGTCTGTCTGTGGTACAGAGTATGATAAGTATACTCATTATCAGTACATCTGTAGTACTTGCTACTTATGATGCTCCTGCTTCTAGGCATGGATTTGGAATTTTAAGGCAATAAAAATCAGTGCTTTAGTGAAGTCATATACAACATTTACAGGGAAAGGTGAAGCAATTTGAATTACCTTGCTATCTGAGGCACTGTCTGATGAAGGGGTTAAATGACATTGACTGCAATATACTTATTTTGCTAAAAACTCCGATAAGGATGTTTTTGCCAAGTTATCTCACTTGTAATATGAGTTGTGCCCTAGAGAAGTGGTTCTCTTGTCTAATGGAAATCAGAGTATTTAGAAAGAAATATGAGGTTGTTTGCTGAATAAAAATGCCTAAGAAATTCTAAGTTTGCAACTGGTATTTCAAGTCACGTTTCTGTATGTTCATGATTTAAGTTTCACTTTTGTTTTTCTGCTGGGAAAGTGCTAAAACCCTTCAAAACCCCAAATCTAATCACAGAATTTACATGAACCTTTCCATTGCACTAACTTAGCTTCAGTTCTTGTGAAGGATGCTTTATGACAGTATGAGATAAAATAGGAATTGAGGGAAATAACATAAAATCAAGAGTGTGAAAGTCTTATTTGTGCAGATGTGAAACTGAAAGAATGTGTTGAATGCAGCTGCGTGTGTGTTCCTCTTGGGTCTAGGAGTATTCAATATGTTTGGGGTTTTTTTAATTTTAGGTGAAAATTTGATTCCTAAAATTTGCTTATGCCATCAGGTGGATGAGAGAGTAAGAAAGCTGGCAGATGGGATTAGAATTTCAGGTGATCCTGACATATAGGAGATATGGCCTTAAAGTAGATTTTGGTCAGGTACAAGTACTAATGCACAAATACAGAGAAACAGACTCAGTACCAGTTTTCCATGCTATATCATGAAATGAATGCAAACCATCACTGTACTAATGTGGCAAGGCAAACAAATGCCAGAGTGGCATGTAAAAAGCAAGGGCATTATATGCCTCTCGCAGCAGAGAACATGGAAGCTAGAATGGGAAATGCATTTCCAAACAGATGGAGATTAGTCAATAGAAGAGCAATGGCAAAGTTTACAAAACCAGAAAATCTAGAAAACAGTGGTTGCAAGGAAAGCTTGTGTCAGCTTCATGACTGAAAAGAGAAATTCAGTCCTGAGAAAAGTTTTTCCATGAAGAGCAAGAGAACCACTTGTTGTCCCTACACATGGTGAAAGGGGCAAAAGCAGATAGTCATAACTTGCAACAAGGAAGATTAAGGTGAGATATTAAGAAAAGTTTTCTAACATTTTGTGATGCTAGAATCACCCTTGGCTCTTCTGTTTCCAAGCTGTTCTCATGTCACAAATGGTTTGCAATGATATGCTGGATTTGTCTTATCAAAGGCTTTCTTTTGCATTCTGAACAGCTTCTAAAACAGCAGAAATGAAGGACAGATTTTGCATTTTTGTAAATCTAATAGTCTATGTAAACAAAAAATTTTCAAATTATTGAGTCAATTTGAAAAAATAATGAACTCCCAAGCAGAAAATTAGAGCAAATTAATTTGGTACACTATTTGCTGTGAGTCATTCACTTTAGCTTAATTTCTAAGTTTTGTTTATTATTGATCCTTAATTAGAATAATGGTCCTATGCAAAGTTTATTACCACTCTAAATATAGGTGTTCTCTCATTGCTTTAAATATGGTCATCTTTGGATGTACTTTTGAGGAGTCAGTTGGCATATTGATGGCTGTTAACGTTGTGTTAAAATCCATGCAGTATCATCGTGTGAATACTGGAAAAGTAAGGGTAAGTAAACATGATTAACTGCAGGCTGCGATGCTAAACATATTCAATTATTCAAGCGAATGTTTCTCTCTCTTTCAGCTAATGAGAAATTTATGGATTAGCCTTTTCCTCCTTCCCTGGTGGTATTCCCTCCTATTGTTAAGAAACTAGGGGATAATATAATGAGATGCTCACTTGATTACTATCAATAAGACTTCAAATGGTATTTTTAGGAAGAAGTAGCCAAATTCATCCCAGGTGCAACATCAACAAAATCCATAACATAACAGTAATGAATATAGCTGAAGAAAACTGCCTAGATCACTACAACGTGTCTGTATGATCATTTTGATTTAAAGCATTTTTTGATTTAACAAACACCTTTTTAAAATTACATTAAATCTTGCAATATTTATCCAGAATCTCAGCCTGGGAAAGGACTGGCCTATGGAGGATATGTGTCAGTATATAGATGCAGCATACAACCTTGCTTGACTTCAGGAATACGCTGCCTTGGCAGGGTCAGGGCCCATTTCAGGGGTTGTTAAGGTCTGAAGAGCCAGTCATGGCTCTCTGCTCTGCCTGTCTGGGCAGTTCCCACATGCAGTCTTCTCCAGTGGGGCAGTTTCATGTAGTTCCCTGGGAGAGGCTGGAGAAACTGGGAGATGGGTGAGCTGGGAAAGGGGCTGTAGTAGCTCTTGCAGACTACTGCCTCCACCAGTCAGCTGAAGGGAAAGGGCCCATGCTGGCTCTAGGACAAAGTGCTGCCCATGGCTTGGGTTCATAAGACTTAAACCTGGCCATCAAAACAGGCTGGCCTCTTCCATACTGCCTTTTGGGAACAATGTCTTGCCTGTACTTTGCCCACAGACTGTTCCTGAGCACTGCTTGGGATGGCGATACCTGCTGCAGTCCAGAACTGTGCCGGGAGCATGCTGACAATTATTATGGTACATGATTATGAGGCAGTGCTCAAGCTGGCACTGAGCCTTCAGGGAAAGATGTACCCACAGTTCTCGAGCAGTCTGCAACTGCTAAACTTTTCCACCTCCTGGTGTTGCTCCTGCCGTTTCCTTTGTTTGAGCTTTCAGACTGGATCTTAGACTGCGGTCCCCTACTCTTCTCAGCAGACCTGATACACTCATGTAGGATGCACTTAGCAGACCTAATACAGACCTAGGACAGAAACTCACCTCAGAAGTTCCCACCGAGATATCCCATAACCAGCTGAACTTCTCAAAGCAAAGTACCTATTTGGAAACAAAACATCTTGGCAGACAGACTTATTTCATAAGAAAGGTTTATTTTAAAGCCTTTTCCTCATTTTCTTTCTTGGAATTTCATTTCAACACATGGCTTATCTTAAAAAAACTTAGAACTGCATGCTCTCTCTATTGATATGAAACATCTATCATGAACTTACTGCTCATTTTTTAATTAAAATTTTCTATTATGTAAAGTATGAGTCTTAGGCTGACTGGCAATCATTCAAGCTCTTGGAACAGAAGATCTTAGCACAGTCTCATAGAAAATTCAGTGAGAGCCTCCTGCAGGAGTTCCCTTTCCCACAATGAGATTTCAGTAAATTGCACCATCCCTTTCAAGAGTAATTGCAATAAATTTAATATGACCAGCAAACATGAAATATGTCAGTGTATCACAGTTCATTACAATAGGATCTCCATTGCGGAGTAATAATAAATAGTAATGCTCAGATAACAGCCAAGAAAATGTAACATCTGAGCATTGAAGGAACATAAATAAGGATCTGAACTCATCAGATCCTGTTCTGAATAGAATAAATGGATGCCCTGTGGACTTCTATCAAAGTGATGGATGAGGGGTTTTCTTTTTTGACTACTGAAAATGCAAAGAAATAAAAAATGTATCCAACCCCCAGACTTCCAAACCTATCCCTGCGTTTGTAGCAGCTCTCCCCTTCAACGAATGATTGAGGACTGCAAACACAGAATGTGAAGGATAGCCACTCCAGCAGGAATATTTGAGATCATAATCCAAGTTGTGGCAGTACCTTGGGCACTTAAAGGGATATGGTCAAATAATTCTGCTGTGGGTTTTGTTTTGCTTTATTTTTCAGTATTTGTAAAAAGTCATGTTTTCTGGAAAACGTGAGCATGTTTTCTTTTGTTCTCGCTTTGTCCTCTTGTTTGGAAAGTCTTGATTTCTTCCCTTCATTTCTTTTTGGAGCACAATCCAATTTAGTATGTGTTTTCTGCAATACTGATCCTGTCAATCAATAGCTAGTACTTATATTCATTTTTAATACTGTTTTGAGCTCTTTCAAGCAGCTCTAAGCACAATGAAGCATGTTTCAGCTGCAGCACAGCACACTTTAATCTTTCACTGATAGTAGTGGATGCAGAGAAAACGCTACTTACTTGCAAATTATAACTGAATAATTTAAAGCCTGGACAGATTATTACTGAGAGCTCACGAAGGAAAAAATTAAAGGTTTAAGGGACAAACTCAATTCTGATCTAAAACTACCATAACATGTGGAGATAATAAACATACATCAGTAGTGAAATTGGTCCAAATATCATCCCTGAATTGACAGTGTGCATGGATAATCCTGGGATAACATTTTATTGTTATTCAGGTTGAAGCAGAAGTAATCAAATCTCATTTGTCAAGGCTGGTTTGTTATTTATAACATCTGAGAGGAATGTTTCCTTCCAAAGTTACAAAGAAAAAAATTCTATAACAAAGCAGGTGTGTTGAAGGACTTTTGTCTAGTGAGGTATATGATATAGGACAGAGACAGGACACCAGACTTGACTGATGAATGGTATAACCTATCATGAAACCCTCCCTCTTTCTGTATTCTCTATTTCCAGCAATTTATAGTTGCTCACAACTTCAGAAGCCTTTAATAATTTGTGATGGTATTTTATTTGCAGAAATATTCCTTATGCAGTGCTTGAGTGTATAATAAATATTATTTACAATAGGTGTACTGGTTTAACATTAAAATTTCAAATAGTTATGTATATTATATGTAACAGAGCACATATATCTATTTCAAACTTCTGTTTAAGTGCCTCAACTTTAGTTGCTCAACAGAAGTTTGAGAGATGGTATGGCACTAGAAGAAATTTTTTCTAGACACTCAGCTGAACCCAGGAGGGTTGCTTTGCTTTTGCAGTAGTTGTAAAAATTAATTATCTTGTCTCCTTCTCTCTTGTCTGAAATAATAAGAGCTTTGTTACTTTTAGAACATCAGAAGTGATTGTGACATGGGGCTGATGAAAAACCATCTTGTCTGGGATCCAAGTGCTACAGATGATTGTTGGACAGAAGGCTGATTTCAGAGCTGACATGCATAATGTTTGAGCAAACTCCTGCTCTAGGGTTGCCCAGGTGTTATGATAATTTTGTTGTCCTGTGGGTGCAAAGATTTTAAAATCCAAAATGGGCTACTAAGATTGCCTGGTTTGATCTCCTGGATGGCATAAGCTGTAAAGTAGAAGCTGCTGATTTCAATAACAAGAACATAATTTTGATTGGAGCTTGAGCTGAGCATGTTTTCTTTTTTTTTGTTTTCTTTTTTTTTTTTTTTCCAAAAGACATTAATCCATGAAAATTAATCTCTCCTTTTGTAAGTCTTTTTACCTCTGGCTATTTTAATTTCTATGCTTATAGTCTTAACATTGGGTAAAATTGTTCATAATTCTTTTTATAATTTTGTCTAGATCAAACTCTGGTCTTGTTATTGAATCTTGTTGTGTCATCATGACTAGTTTCAAGTATTAGAAAACTTCTTCCTGAGTAAACAGTTGCAGGCTGTGAAGGAAGTTTCCTGATTACTCACTCAGCTCTTGGATAAAACGCAATGTGTGAGGCAGGGCTTTCAGACTTGTAACTGCCTATACAAGCCATATGGTATTAAGACCCTTCTCCTCAACTTTTGAATATTCAGTGCGAGTATTCAAACCCAATACATATTTTATGGTTCTGACTTGATAATTTGTTCTTTAAACTTATCAATAAGACAAAGAATTGTGAATACTGTGACTAGTGCTTTGGCTTTGAAAGTCCTTCTGCCCGTGTTTGGATTTTAACCAGGATATCATAGAAGGCTCTTGAGCAGATGAACTCTTCCAGGCTCATGTCAGCTGTAGAAAGTGGGGAGGGATATCTCTCTTCAGTTTGGCTCACAGCTCATCTCTGCCCTCTTCCTAGGAGTTAGTGCCTCCTTGGGTATGCTACCAGCATTAAGCAATCACTCCTTAATTAGACTAGCAAAGACCTTATTATCAGAATAATTTAATTTTAATTTAGCCCCCAACAGCAGGATTGAGAGAGTACCATGGAGAAGATCAGCTGGTGGGTCTGAGATCGCCACTCCTTAGTGGGAGGGTGAAGAAGAATAGCTGCAAGGAAAATGCATGGGAACAGGAATCTGAAAGATCCCCAGTCTTGGAGAATGCTGAATATGCAGCAAAAATTACATATCGAAAAGTCATGGCCTATGTTCTGGGTAGATCTTGGAGGCATTTCTCTAGCAATCTTAAATGAGACAGGAACATCTTGAATTCTTCAAGGGTAGGAATTTCAAGCATGCAAGGGAATTAGTAGGCTGTTGTCTGGCTGAAGAGACTGGGTGTATTGCTGTGCTTGTGCTGTGGGACAGGTGCAAACCCAGGTCATTTCTGCTAGGGTGTAACCTCATCTGCTGCAGTGCCACACAAATGGCCTGAATTACTCTAGCTTCTCTCTGGGATTGACTTACCATAGTGCCTAGAAATAGTCTATTTGCAGTTATCCATTTTTACTCTTGGTATTTAGAAGGTTGTGGGCATTCAATCTTCCTTCCTTCCTTCCTTCCTTCCTTCCTTCCTTCCTTCCTTCCTTCCTTCCTTCCTTCCTTCCTTCCTTCCT
>NW_020799091.1:113514328-113583816 GCF_003259725.1 Athene cunicularia
GGGGGGGGGGGGCAGGGGTGGGGTGCAGAGGAATATCATAAATTGAAACATATTTATGGAACATACTGATTCACATGCAAAGCATGTTGATGCCCTGTTTTTGCACACTGCCAGGAAAACAGATTGGTTTGGTACTGTGGAACCCATGGGCTGTATGCTGGCATCAGCTTTAGTGTGAACTGAGTGGTTTAATTTCTAGGAGAACATTTTTCCATATGTTTGTAAATTTAAAGTGGTGCATTTTGATAGTATAAATCATGCTGCTTTTTTTTTGTAATGTCCTATGAATTAAATTCACAGTACTCTGGACAGTGTTCTGGATGTTTGTTTTTAATTTAAAAAACCAGAACAAAACAACAAAACTTTTTGTTCACCTGTTCTGGATACATCCTTTTCCAATTTATCCTAATATAAATAGTATGCTATTTAATTCTGTTGGCTTACATAGGATTTTTCTGCCTCCACTGGATTGGCACCAGTGGTGAATCTGGCACAGTCTTTCTTACTGCTGAGCTGAAGAGATGCTTCTCTGCTAGATGATGTTTAATATACTGTTATCTTTGTTGTGATAAATTTTTTTTGTTTGTTTAATTGTTATTGATGGCAGTTTGGAGAATTGCACACTGTGAAATGTCTAGCACCTAAAAAATTAAGCAGTTACAAATCTAAGCATTAATACAAATATAGAAACTTAAAAGAAGTGTACATCCATACATCCTACACTCAAGCAAAATGAAAATCAACATTTTATGCAGAAAATCCCACATATTTTACAGATCACCATATTCTTATTCCTATGCAAAATATTTATAAACAAGCCAGTGAGTTTTCAATCCAGTTCAGTATGGATTGCAGCAAAACTAAGGAGGTTTGCATGAATCAATGAGTCTCATTAATACTACCGTCAGTATGAAAATGTTTATTATTAATATAAAAGAGAATGTTTTGTCCCCAAATGAATCTGTCATATCATTTTGTCTTTTATACTATTTTCTAGACAGCAATTATTGATCTATCAAAAGGAAAATTCTATAGATTTTTTTTTTATAAAATACCAGCCATTTTCTTATTTGGAGAAGCTGGTTATTTCAAATCAAGCTAGTGTTGTAAAACACTATATAAAATATGTCTAAGTTGTGAAAATGTGGATAGATTTCACTTGCCTATGGGTTTGATAAACATTTAGTTATGTGTCTTTCTGTGGGTGGAGGTGAGGTTTTGTGTATGATACATGGTTTGATCAGAACTGCACAAATGAGTGTTACTTTAACTTTGGGTTTCCAAGATCAGACAGGTAGCTTCGCAAGAATTACCAATTTCAGGGAAAAAGAAAAAGTGCTATTCAGCTATGGTACGAGTTACAGGGAAAACTGTCCCAAATTTGCATCTCCACTGTTCTTCTGGGCCCATGCTGAGCGTCAACTGCAACCTCAGTTGAAGCAAGACGAGCTCTGTTCTTTGGAAGTGCTGAGAACAGCTGCTGGATGTGGTGAATTAAGTAATAAACAACTGGGGAATCTTACAGGTACATGACACTTGAATAAGCAGGTATTCATATATTTTGGGGATCAATTTATATTCCTGACTTTTAAGTTAGAATTCCTGAATGTAGCTACTTATGTTTAATTCAGAAAATAACATGAGCTAGTCTCAGTAATACATTATTTTATTTTCATCCTATTCTTCACAAAGTGGATGATTTTTAAATCAGATGTTAATTGTGGGGGCAGATTATGTACTTTGGTGAGGGAGTGAAGGCCATATCCACAAGGGAAGGCAGTCAGAATTAACCTACATACGCATGTCACTCTGGAAGAAACTCTATATCATTTATAAAAGGAATTAACTGTAACCGACTCATATGCGAATATGTTCAACTATAAACATGTAAAGTCAGATGAGCTGAATCTCCTGCTGTGTGTTCAAGCCAAGACCGTGAATTCTCCTGTAAAACCTATAACTTAAGAGGCAAGTAGTGTTAAGGCTTAGGACTTGCTTGTTTCTTCAGAAAAGTGTTCTAGAGAGCCCAAAGTGTTAATGTGCAGTCATTTTCCTTGCACTTGTAGGTACAGTACAGTGGAAAACAGGCCAGGAAAACCAGGCAATGCTTGAATATCCCTGAAAGAGAAATTTTCCAGAGGGGCTGGTTGGTTTGTAACAGTCTTACCTTCTGTACCTGGTCACCTGTGGCAATGCTGTATGAATTCCCAGTGAACTGGCTCAGGAATATCTACTGAACTGTGCAGATATATCTAACTGCAATACAGCTGCTGCCAGCTCTGCACCCTTCCCAAGCCCTGCTCATTGACATACATGCTTCACCCTGCATGAGATTATCTTTCTCCTTAGGAGTATTTTTTTTCCTTGGCCTTCACAAAAAAACAGTCAGGAGGGTAAGAGGTACATTTCAGTTGTCCTATCTCCAGGAATGTTACAGGTTATCTAGAATTTCTGGTTAAGTCTGTTCCTGAGATTGAATGTAGCCTTAGGAATGTATGGATCCTACTACAAAGGAGTGTGGGAAACTCTTCACCCCCGTTAATTAGATCATTATCCAGCATGCTTTTAAAAATATTTTATAATTATGCTCTTCTGTCACACATACACAACTTATTGACAACCAGGCACAGTGGTCTGTGTGCCGCATTGATGATGCTTTAACCATGGGAGCAACCTGTGTGTGTTGTGCCTGTTTCACAGGCGAGGGGTGTTTCCTCTGGCAGCATTGAGGGGAAAGCTGAGGCAGTGGGAGGGCAGAGCTGAAAGCTCTTGGTTTTCACTGTTTTGAAATAAGCTGAATATATTTGTTTTCTTGGTCACACATGTCTGTTATATGATAGTGTATGCTGCACCAGAGGTTCCAGAAATATAAGAACTTGAAAATCCCTGCTTATATGTATACTTCTAGGCAGTCATCTAGATTTCACAATGAAAAAATGCAATCCCACGTAATGATGTAGTAGAGGAAAATATATGTGCTACGTACACAACTGAATATATATTGTCTAAATAATTCACTGGAGCATCAGAAGATTTGACAGACTTATAAGTGACTTAACTGAACTGAGCTACCTTTTCCATACAGGTCTTTCTATTATTAAAGAAGACATAAATCAGTATAGATCTTGTGTAAAATACACTTTTAAAAGTAGCAATTATTACATAGGGAAGGAATCCCTTAAATAATTTGTCCATTTGTTGTTACACTAACAATAGCAATCACCTAATGAAGTGAATGTACAGATCCATAGTTCTATCAAGAGTTGCATTTGATGCCCAAGCTACTCTAATTGCTACCTGTGTAATGGTGTAACTCACATAAATTACTAAAGACAGGTTGATTTAAACATGGTGTTAAAATTTAAAAGGAGTGACAGTACTAATAAAGCAAAATAATCAGAATAGACCTATTTGACAAAGCCAGTAATTATAAACTTGAATACCAATTAGTTTTGAGTAGGAAGGTTTATTTCAGCTCTTTTGTTGGACTTAAAAATAATTATATTCATTTTCCAAAGTATCCAGAAAAATAAAGCAAAAATTCATTATGCAAAACCAACATGTGCCTAGCACCTGCCTTTTCAGTGTTTCTGTTTACTGTCATAATGAAAATATACACGCTGGTAAATCCATCTGCTCAAAATAGACAAATTGTTACCCCTTTGTCAAATTTAAGTAATAGAATCTATCAGCAAGAGAGTTCTGCAGGTGGGGAAAATCGATCCAAGTAGGTCAGTGTGAAACACTGATGGAAAAATTGCTAAGAAGGCTTTTGAAGATATATTGACAATGCATCTGCTTTTCTCACAGCAGTTTATCTCACATTTGAAACTATTGTCTTTAATGGTAGAGTCACTATAGTAGTGGTTTCTGATTTTCTCTTGTGAGTGACACATCATCTATCTATCTATCTATCTATCTATCTATCTATCTATCTATCTATCTATCTATCTACCTATTTATCATCTATAACTGTATTTATCATTATCTATTTTTCATAGGGACAAACCACTCTGTTTTCCTTCTTATTTTCTTTGGGATTACCATGGGGACTAAGTTAAATAAATTAAAATTGGAACTTCATGCTTTTTTTATTAGTTCTGAAATACAAACAAGTGTATGTACTTTCTGTAACCATGCATTAACTGAGCAAATATAAATTTGCATAATTTAGAAAGTTAGAGTATAAGCCAATTGCAAAACATGATGTTGCAGCAGCAAGACTTGTTAGAATGAATTCTCAAGGAGAAATGGGGAAAGTCTTATTACTTGAGACATCTTAAACGGAACTAGAAAAAGCATTAACATTACAGTGCTTTGTGCTCAAAGCAAGATGAATTAACTTACTCAAAATACTGGTATGCCCTTTTTAACAATGCATCCCTGCAAATTTTGGCACGAATGCATGTAATGCATACTTTACATATAATTGAATGTATTATTTTGGCTAAATCTTTGAAAGTGCTGTCATTTTCCATTCTAGTAACTGAAAAATATGAACCTAAGTGCACAAAAACATTTGAGTATATTGTTATCGTTACAGAAATTTCTTTCTGCTTTTAAGTATATACATGAGGAAACATTAAAGTCAAGAGTTAAGGCAAGTTCAATTTTTTTTTCTTTTTCTGGAAAGTAATTAATGTGAGATAATTCTTTGGTCTGAAATCTATTCTGCCTATCAGTTGTTCAGGAGAAATGGATACTAAAAGAGGTACAGTGGTGCCGCTCTGTCACTGCAAAATTTGGTGTCTGTCTTTACTTCTTTGAGCATATGTGTTAGAATTTGGTACAAGTGCAGATTTTACATTCTTTTTGTTGAGGAACAGCATGTCCATAACTGGTAGTGCCTCATTTATTTCATGGTTGGAATAGTTAATACTGAGAAGACAAGGGAAAAGTGGATGATGGAAATAAATAACCTTTCAAGAATTTCTTCTCCCAATCAGTTTTAATCTTTTTGAAACATGGCGCACTATTGCTTTCAAATGCTTTGTTTTAGGCAAGCAAATCAGGCATAGTCTTACCGAAGTGAAAAGGCTATTTATGTTTTACTGAAAAAAATCTGCACCTTCACAGGATGATCTTCTGATGTTATTTCTCTGAGCAGTATGAAGTAATACTGTATCACATAATTATATTTTTTTTCAGGTAAACATTTTCAATTTTCTTTTTAAAAATAATGTAGCATGGAGATAAGCTGCGTGAAAAGGCGTGAGACATGGTTTCTCTCAGGATGTGATATTCCAAGTTAGTCAAAGTCTTGTTGAAGAATTGGTGAAAGAGCAACAGAGAGAGAGAGTTGATGGGTTCATGGTGTGTGAGATGTGATGGGTTTTAGTAAGCCATGAGAAAAAATGTAAAATAATTTCATGCATTAGGTATTTTGAATGCAGATTTGCAACAGTGCTAGAAAATAAATTATTATCTTTGTCAAAATATCAAGAATCATACTGAGGGTTTTGGTTGTAGAAATGGAATGGGAAAGGCAGATCTGGAAAATTTTAAGGAAAATATGATGATGAACTTGGAAGAAATCTCTCTTGATTTGAATCTCATTTTGATATTTACATCCTAGCAGTTGTAAGTCATGTTGGTTTCAATTTTGCGCAGCCTTTCTTGTTTATGTTCTTTGTGAGTGTTGCTGATGTTTTCCTTTGCAAAGTCAGCAAATTCCAGGAAGAATTTACTGTAAATGAATCAAATATGTCTTTTTGTCTTGACAAGAAATGTCTTTTCTGAATATCTAAAAGCTGGAGTAGCCACACTTAGTTCTGGATACTAGCTGCAATGCTCAAACTCTTTGCACGCTCAAATATCTGATTCCCTAAACTAGAAACATTAAATATGCCACTTAAAATCTGAGGCATTTTTATCAATGGTCAGTCAAAAAAAATCTAGTGTGATCGATTATTATAGTGACACAGGTTCTACTTAAGTCCAATGAATTTTTTTTTTTTTTTTTTTCCTAAGGTGATATTTTAAAATAATTATGGAGAACTCTGGGTTATCGGGTGTACAAATACACCTACATTCTAAGCAGCAATTTTTTTATATGTGGGAAGGAACTAAGTCACTAAGTACTAGTAAGAAGAATGCCTTTCTTATATTTCAAGGAAAGGTCATTAAGGGAATGGATCTTATTTGGACACAAATGCCAAGACTAAATTGGAAGTCTTTTAGTGTTTTGTAAGGTTAGTTTAGAAAAAGACATATATGTTAGGTTAATTAGATGAAACCTGTGTAACAATGAATGTTTGCGCTCTTTAAACAGTGAGGTAAATCACTGTGACAAGAACCACTCAGAACTTTTTTCAACAAAGCTCAAGATCTGCTGCTTGGAGGAAAAGGAGACCATCTTAGACCAGCAACATTCAATCTTTTTTTCAGTTTATAGGTTCCAAATTTTTTTTGCAGTGCCTTTAAGGAACCCTTTATAAGGAATTTAAATCTGACAGTGTGTCAAGGTCCGTTAGGATCTCTCAAATTTATGGGACAATGTACTCTGTGACTTAAACTTTATTTCAGGAGCTCATTAAAAAATGCAGTAAACAGACATGACAAGCAGGGGCTCGGTCCCCTTTTTCCCAGACTAGTCTATCATGTTAATTAACTTATTCACCATTCAAATAATAAGTTTGCATAGCTTATAACCTGTGACTCATAATACCGTGCACCTATGAGCTAAAGAAAAGAACTGGTTACCTAGCCAACAGTGAGAGCGCTACCCTTCCTCCTTTGTCATGGTGTGGGTGTCCTCTGTATAACACTGGGAAGTACAAAAGCCTCAGCAGTCCAGTTGTTGTTGGATCTGCTTCAAAAGCTTTTTGTTTACACTGTTGTTGTATATCCTGTAGCTTGGAGGCTTGGTCTATACCATTTCCATAAACTAGTGGATTATGAGGAAACCACCAGACAAAAGAGGATGGCTGCTGGAGATAGCACTTTGCAGGTGAGCATAGCTGCATCATGGCCCTTTAGGTCTTTCTGGCCACCTGTCCTGATGACCTGGTGCTCTGGCTTTGACCTAATGGTGCTGCTCCCAGCCTACATCAGGCCTTAGCATGAGCTGGGTTAGCCAAAATCTACATAGGAGTTGAGTGAACAGTTACACAACAGGCCTTGCTTTTTAGTTACCTTCAGCAGACCACATAGTGCTTCATATCTATCCGAGAGTCCCTGTTCACACTGATTGCCTAACTGTTGATCAGAACAGGCCTGGAGGGAAGCAGACAATGGAAAAATCTCTGAGACTTTTCAGCTATGTATGGACAATTCCTTACTCCTGTGGACAGGGAATCAACAGTCACTATATTTTTCTTGCTTTTCTATTGCATTCTAGTATCAGTTGCTAAATGTTCTCTTTTTCTTGCTCATCAGAAAGGTTTCCTGTTTAGTACAAGGAATGTCCTACTACCTTTGGGTATGTAGCAAAAGGGACATTTTGAGGAAAGTAAAAATATAAAAAAAAGTGATAAAGTTTTTTGGATAGTTGGATACCCAGACTATGACTGGAGACAGGTACCACAGTCTTATTAAGCAGATTAAGATACGACATATGTTTTCTAAATCCAAGTCAGGTTCAGGAGAGCTAAAGACAGTCACCCAGTTATCTACCAGTGAAGTCACACCAACAGTACTGATAAATACCAGGTTGTTGCCCTCATTGCCCTGTGTGAGGGGTGTCTCTGTGCTTTCTTTAATCTTCTGTGCTAGTGTGCAGTTTTATTGTCTTCAGCTGGATGTTCACTTTATGCTTGTTGTCTTTATTTTTCTAAAAGTTAGTACTCCAGGCAAGAAAGCCTCCTCTAACTAATAAAATGAAACCACACAAGTTCTGTTGTATAAGTACACTCAGCACTTGATTCAGTCTCTACAATCATTGCTGATTACATACTTTGTATGCCAAAGCAAGGAACATTTGAGATCTGCTGGTCCTCATGAGGGCAAATAAATGAGAGACATTAATAAAGTCAATACCAAACATGAAATCTGTTGGGGAGAATGATTTGGGTACCCTAAAGGCTGTTTTTCCTTGAGTTGTCTCCCAGCAGAGATATGGTCCTGTCATAGCCAGAATTATGCACCAGTACTTCCTCAAGCTCTTAGCACCTACAATGGAATATATTTTTTTTTATTATTATTTTCAGTAGGGCTGGAAATGGAAACCTCTCCCCTTTTCTCTGCAGTGCCAGTTGCTCTTTGGCTCTCCTACTTAGTTCTAGTGTGATTAAATGCTGTTACATGGGAAAGAAAGAGGTTGCTTTCATGGAACCATGGCTGCTTATTTTTGTCTTATTGATAGCTTCTTCCAATATTTGCTATTGGCAAGGTTTTTAAATAAGTAACTGCTTATCCTCATTCTTTTTCACCTTTCAAATACAAAAAGAGTTTGTGTAATATACATTGAATATTAGATATCAATTTTTTGTGTATAATAAGGGGATTTCATCCACCATATTATTTTTTTTTTTTTTTTATTATAAGCTACAAGAAAATGGGCTTCTATTTCTGTATCTTACAGGATAGGATTTCCCACTACCTTATGTTTCAAATTTGTGTTGTTTATTTATGTTTTTCATCACAATTCTTTTGTTCTCTCTAACTTTTCTTAACTAAATTCAAGCCTGTAGAGACAAAGGTAGGAAATAAAATTAATTTGTTGTTAATATACAGACAATATTTCAATTAATGAATTCAAAAATTTTGGATTCTAATGAGTCTCACCTCCAGCATTTATGCATATTAACTGCTGTAAATTGGCCTCTTTTAGATTTTCTGTTGAACTCCAAAGAACAACAATAAAACAAGAACTTCTAAGAGATTTTGTCCTTGAAATATTAGTTGTTTATACTAAAAAATCCTATGCTTTCTATTAAAAATTACTTTAATGATCAAGGCGGCAGAACAAAGAAGTGTCTCTGTGTTGGAAGATATTATACAGATGATTGTTTTGAAAAAAGCTAGAGAATTCTAAGATATATATAGGAGATTTATAAAAAATATTTTTTAAATATATTAATTTCCTCGAGGATTGGAAAGGAGTAAAAAATTGTTTACATGGCAGATGCTGTCCTTGCATACCTTAGTGTTTTACTGTTGAGGTGGTGAAAATGAAATTTATCACTATGTGAAACTCACTGGGGTTTGTGTTAAACTCTAACTACATGCTTAATCTGCTGGGGTTAGGAAGAAAAGGGTTTTAATTAATATCTGTATGCCCATGGCTTTCACTTTCAATTATTACTTTGAATTCTATCTAGTTTTTTTTTTTTTTTACTGAGAACCAGTCTTTTAAAAAATCACAGCTGATATGTTCATTCCTGCAAGATGGTTAGTGCCTTCATTTCTCATCAAAGTCATTGTAAAGTGAATGACTGCAACAGATTAAGAAATTGAGTCTTAAATTATTCAATCATTATTCACAGGACTGGCAATCTCTGATGTAGCTAGGGGGATTCATAGGGGAAAAAAAGACAGGATATTGTGGGAATTACTACACTTTTGGACATGAACTTGAAATGGCAAGGTCAGATCACCAACAAACTAAGCAAGCTCAAGAACTGTAAGAAAACAGTGTGACAGAATATATGGTTGAAATAAAACATTAGATAAATATAATTTAGAGTTTATTTAGTATTGAATTGCAAAGCTTGGGGAATTCATTCCAGTAGTTAAAACTGAAAAAATTAATTGCAAGATAGTTGAAGATGGAATTATTACAGCTACAAGATTAGTCTCTGTTGCTCAGTAGTTTATGACAGCCACAAAATACAGCTAACAAAATATTTATTTATGGACAGAGCAGAGAAATAATCATATAAAGGCAGATGGGAGTACAGAAGGTTAAATAATAAAAACCCCAAAACATTCAATGGATGGAAAAATTGAGGACAAAAATAAATTTATCAGTCACTTTGAAAGGGATGTTTTAATTATGGAGATCTGTGACTGGAGAACATACATAACATTATATTAATTAATACAATTTGGTGTCTACTTTCATGAAATAATTCTTCTGTCTTGCAAGATGGAGAACTCTTTGAATCCCAGATTGTAGGAGAAAGTTTTTATCATCTTCTCACCCAAAATTCTCCAGTCCTTAGAAGCACTTCAGGTTACTTATAGTAAGAATTTGTCAGGGTGGATCTTTGTATCCATGTGCAATTCCATAGGTCTCCACAACCTTGCAGGGACTGATCCAGACTTCAGGGTTAACAGTTTAAAAGCTAGGATATTTTTCAGTAGTATGAACATATGAATTGCCCTCTTCTGCAAGGTTTCCTTCTGATAGTAGGATAAAATATTTAGATCCTTCATAAAGAAAATTCCTTTTCTGCGTTATCTACAGATGTTTTTTGTGATATAGACATTTGAATTACAAAATATTCTGGTATTCACCAGCTATTTTTGATAAATGCTAATAGTTTTGGGATTGCTTCAGTCAGTTCTCTAAAAGTCCTAGGATGAATAGTTTCAGGATCAACAAAGGGGAAAACATCAAACTCACAAAGTACTGTCTTTACTAAGCATTTCTTTACACTAGACTGTAACTGGTGCTAAAAAAAAAAAAAGTGGAAGACAAAAAGAAAGGAAAAAAAAGTAGCTATTTTTCATAAGGGAGAAGAAGAATGAATTAAGGCATAAAGGTTAACCTGATTGACCTGTCTCTCCCAGAAATATACTGAGTTTCATGGTTCAACAAAATATTTGTTAGCATCCAGAAGACAAGAATATAAGAACCCATATTCATTTATCAAGAAAAATTCAATTGAAACCTACTTAATTTCCTTCTAAGACAGAATCATAACTCTTTGGAAAGGGGAGAAAAAATAGATGTCAGAAACCTGATAAGGTTTTTGGCAATGTCTCATGTGACATTCTTCTATGCAAAATAGGGAACTATAATCAAATAGGAAAAAGTGTAAGCTCTGTATGAAAGTATTTGGAGCTCTGGAATGAGATAATGAGTGAGGTTTGCTGTTGAAATGGAGGGATGCATGGAATGAGGTTCAACAGATCTCAGTATGCCTTGGAATTCTCATTAGTGTCTTGGGTAGCAGAATATGGAATATACTTTTCAAATTTGTAGATGACAGGTAACTAGGCATCCTTCAAACACAATGGAGAATGCTATTCGGATTCAGAGTGACTTTGCAGAAGTAGAGAAAGGGACCAAGCAATGCACAGTACAATAAAGACAGTGCGAGGTAGAAAACTTTACAACAATTACCTGTAATGCTACAGACTGGAGAATGAGTGGGAGTCAATTTTGCAGAAAAAAGCACAATTATCTGGTGAACATGAGTGAACAATATCATGCTCTTGCAAGAAGGACAAACATTATAATGATATACATAAATGGGACTGCTATGCAAGGCATAAGAAGTAATAATTTTGCTCCACTTAGCACTAAATACATAGCCTCAGTTGGAGTTCAGTGTCCACCTTCCTGGAAAGATGTGGAGTTGGGGTTGTTCAGCCTGAAAACATTAACAGTTTTCATCTCCTTTCTTAACCTTTTGTTCTTTAATTTTCATATGTTTTTTTTTCCCAGTCTGCAACTTAATAATGGACACACTTGTTTCTTTGGCTACTCCAGGTCCCAGCCCTATCTGCCCACCAAAGCCTAGAACAGCCCATAGCAATTCATATAATGCAGTCTCATTGATTCAAAAATATGTAATTCCTGCAAGATCCTTGCTTGCTCAATGCTTCATCTGATCAGCTTCACAAGCAGGCGATGCTTGTGCACTTGCAGCTAAAGGGTCTTTCCTTCATACTGAGCAGTCAGATTTCTTCTCTGGCTTTTTCATACAGGTCTTTATAATTTAGGTGCCTTTCAGTGGCAATACTTGCAGAGAAAAGCCTTGGAACACAACACAAGCAGAGTTATTTCCCTTTAAATAGCTCCACAGATGGAAACCTACGTGATGAATGTCTAACTGGGCAGAAAAATATTCATTTCCTAACTGGCAAATTAATGTCACTTGTTAATCCTGGTTACAACTTGTTTAATTGAGTCTTATTTCACTGATTAATGCTAAATGAGAATTAACTATTTCTGACAGCCTAGCAGTACACTAAATACTATGCAACCATCTCACAGCATTTGTTTCATCTCTTGTGGCCCCTTCTCAGTCAGGTAAGAGCCTCTGACTCCCCAGCTGTGAGACCACATGCTTTTGAGCTGCTCATCAGCTCCAGCAACCAACATGCGTTGGCCGGTACATAGGTCACTGTAGAGGCAGCTGGTGGGTCACACTAGCACCTCCAGACCTGTGAAAATATCTAAGCAGATGGGGATCTCTCCTATCAGTAAGAACCATTTCAGTTTTGTTTCAGCTGCCCTTTTTCCTTGTCAAGTTAATACTCATCTTTACTATTGTTGTTATTTTTATTTTATTTTGCTGTCATTTATATTTTTTTCTGGACAAGATAGTTTTCACATTATTGGCAACGGATTTTGCGTGAATATCTGTTCATGTGTTTCTCTTGACAGTAGGAATACTTTCCTTAGCTTATCATGCAGCATTTAATAATTTTCCCCTTAAATTCTGAGTTTCTAGAAATGGGCTGAAATCTAAAAATATTTCTGGCAGAAGCGGTTACACCAGACATCTTAATTATTATGTTTCCAAGGGAATGACAGCCCATGTAAGGGAGGTTGACATGTCTCCCTGAAGCTATGTGCTTTTTATGTTGGAACTTGAGGCTATTATAAATTACCTAGGAGTGAGACAGGCATGAACACGTTACATCAGATTTACACCAGTTGCCACATTATGTAGTAAGCAGGCTAACCTGTTCAATTCTTGTTTTATTTCTGTGCTATTGAACTTATTGATGATAGTAGATACCTCAAATAGATATTGAGACATGATAAAAGCAGCTCCACTGTTCACTAGTCTGTATCTTGGTCACCTAGAGTGACTGCAGGAAAGGCAGGAGTCAGAAGCTGGGAGGAGGAGCGGTGATGATGGAGCAGTTGTTCAAATAGAAAGCCCATGTTTTTTCTTGATAACCACAGTCTGATTTTGAGGCACTGCTTGCTACACCTGCTGCCAGATTTTCTTGTCTGTCAGGGCATGGGAACTCTGTACCTGTTGCCTCCTGGTTAAACAGAAGAGGCAGAGGTGTTCCCCAGACACCACGCTGTGCAGGACAAATGAGTAAAGATGAAAGTAGATTTAAAAATAGAACTTGCTGATCAGGTGTTGTTCTGCCCTGTTGGCTTACACTGTATCTAATTATTCAACCAGTTTGTTCAGAAGATATTGCTTCCACAGGAAATATATGACAAGGAAAGCAAAAGGGAAATTTTTTTATAGTTGAATATTATGTGTTAGGATTATCCTGCTAATCTTAAACTCTTCCTAAAAGGGAATAACATAGCTAAAAGGGGTAAACAGGTCAATGCTAAAATGAGCTTCTTATATTGTCAACAAAAATACAGAGATTTCTACATAACTTTGAATAAATTTATCACTAGAGAAGTAATTTGAAAAAATTGCCATATCGTATTTTATGTAAAGACTTCTATGCAATTTTGAGCAACAAGCAGTTGTTAACAGCAACTGAAACATCACAATCGTAAAACAAATAGCTGACAGCCAGTAATTCACAACTAAGAAATAAAGATATTGATGTCTGATTCTCTTCAACCGTTACAAAACAACTTATCCACTTGTCACTCAATTCACTGATGTTTTCATTGCCACTGCCTTCCATGAGTTTCATGAAGCCTGTTTGCCTGCATATTCAACAAGGTATTGAGTCCTGACTTTTTGAATGTATGAGCTGTTAGGTTTCCTTTACTCCAAATATTTTCGTGCTTTCTGAATAAATGGCAAAGTCACCACTGATGCCCTGATGAGCATACATTTAATTTTAGGAGTGTATCCTCGTAGGAATCTGCAGACCAGTATTAGGACACTGTCAAAGGCAAATGTAAGGCGAGTAGCGTTCAAACTTTGCATGACCACCAGGAGAGCTGGGCTGAATACCATTTTCTATGGTAGGCATGTGCTCCCCTTTTTTTAATTTTTTGGGCCCAAGAAGGTTTATGTTTGCCATCAGGCTGTGGCTCTGCTTCTTTCCCCCAACTCTTCAAAAGCAAGTGGATCCTGATAGCATCACAGAGATACTTGTCACCATCCCTGAAATCTCGCCTCTGCCAGGAAACCTCAGTAAGTTTTCTTGTGGATGCAACTTCTAGTGTCATGAGTGTGAGAGAAAGTGAAGTACCAGAATGCTAATAGCTGTTAGGATAACCCAGGAACAGAATCAATATGAAGTTCAAAGTCCTGTTGAAATACCTGAGAGAGGGGTTAGCCCACAAATGAAATATCTTAATCAAAAGTGGGCGATTAGACTTAATGAATAACATTGTTTCTGTTAACTTCTAAAGACACTGAACTTTCCTCTGAGTTTTTATGGAACTTCAAGCCTAATATTTCCAGCAAAAGAATGCTTTAATACTATTTTAAGGGCTTTTTTTGCAAAGATGTGTTTTATTGAAGAGAAAATCTTATGTTGCTTATGTTCTCAAGGCATTGGTAATTTCCATCATGTTTTCTGTCATATTCATATTTCACAGTCTCCAAAGTATCTCGACAGCCTCTCTGTAGACCCTTCTCTAATGTCACAGAGTTGAAGCTGAAAACTAAGATGCCCTAAAGAAAACCAGGCAGGAAATTTGTTTCTAAAAGTATTAACAGCTAGCTATAGTAATTTGATTTCTATACAGACAGATCTCATGAATTACAACTGTAACTGCAGTTTATACATAGCATGCACTTTGAGGAAGACTGCAGCAGAACAACTGTTGTGGTTTCTGAAAACTCCAGATTTTCTGGATCTCAGTCCATTGCTATTGAAAGTGAACCATGTTAGGAGGAGTTTGTTAATGGATGTGGCTAGAAGTAAGAATGAAATGTGTTGATTTCATATAATAACCCTGTAGTTTTTTCAGGAAGGTTGGAGTTACACATATGAATGGATAGTTAAGTGGTGTTATTTCATTCCTCACTGGTGAAACAATCCAAATAAATCCAGACTGAAGCCAGTAGGCAGAAGCAGCTCTGGGAATTTGTTGTGGCTGTGTTTGTTCCCCTGTGCACAGGGAGTAGGCTGGCTGCTGGCTCCTCTAGTTTGCAACCAGACAACGTCCTTCCTCAACAAAACTTCTGTGTGCAATAGCTTGTCTGGGGAGAAAATAATTAGCTGTCATCACCCCCTACCCAGCATCAGTCTTGAGCAATGAAATCCTTGTGAACATATAAACATATCGTGACCTGTAAAGGGGGAAAGCAGGTTCCATCTGCACTGTCAGTGACTGCTCTGTGCAGGCCTGCCACAGGCCACCTGCTAAGGCGAGGTTTGGGTGTCTCTGGCTGACACAGTAGCATGTGCCCAACCAGTGGACCCACTCAGATTCTCTTCAGCTGTTGCTGAGACGTGCTATCAACACGTGAATAGCCAGGTACAGCTCGCCAGGCACCTGCCGTCTTGTGCTCCTGCTCCTCAGCCAAGACTTGGTAACAGACTGGTAGAGCTCCCGAGGCAAAGCCGTGCAGGTTGACTTGAACACACAGCTGTGGCATATTTAAAAGATTTCTCTTTGTTTTCAGAGAAGGCGCAGACAGAGCTGAGGAACTGGTGAGCAAGGTTTTGGAAAGCTTCTGAAAGATTCAGTTACTCAGATCAGTTCGGCTGCAGCTTATCTACAGAGAGTGTGCAGACAGGCAACCTGCTTCTGGAATTGAGGACAGACTTTGAGTAAATATTTAATACTTGTTATATATTTAATATTTGATACATTTTTATAGTATCTGACCTTGCAGACTTGTCTGTGAGCATATCATTCACAGAGAGAGGAGGCCAGGCACAGGAACAAGGTGACTAAAAAGTCTAAGCCCCACAGTGTGAAAGAATAATTCATTGCACTTCTCTCTGGGTAAAGACTTTATTATAAGAACTCACATATGCATTAAAAAAAAAAAAGTCTTTGGGGTGCCAGCATTCATCTTTATTGTACACTCCAATGTGTATAATTATAACCACACATATACCACAACATATTCTAGCCTCTAAAATTATGTTTAGCATAATTCTTTCTATTTAGTTATATTTTATTGGAATCACTCATGAACCAACTTGCTGCAGATGATGAGAGCTCACAGACTGAGAATCAACCTGGATGCAACTAAGAACGGTTTAAGTACAGGAAAACAGAGAGAGAAGGTGTTATGTCTTTGCTCCCGGTTGACAGATTTTTTTTCTACCTTCTCAGTTTAAGGTTCCTGATCTGGTGATCTTATTATCTTCCTGGACTATTTCTGTATATCCAGGACAATAGATGAATTAGAGGGTTTTTTAGCCCTATTTTGACAAGACCTATTGATTTGGGAGACATTCCCTGTACTTACATTTACAAGCACCACTGGAACACAAGCAAAAACTGTCAAAGTAGAAGAAAAATGTCAAAGTTACCCATGCATTTGTCATTCGGAAGATGAATTACTGAGTTAGGCTACAGGTTAAGGAATTTTAAGCTGTGGTTTGCACAAAACACAGTGGGTGATGCTATAAGTAGTATTGATTTCATAAGGAATAGTGTAGCTGCACTCCACCCAGAAATCAATGGACCGGTAGTACCAATTTTGAAGACAGAGGTACTAGTTTTCTAACATGCAGTGTTAAGTACTTCAAGCTCTGACTGCTATGAGGATAAAATGTGTCTCTCAGGTGTCTGCCTTGTGCTAGAGAGTTGATACCAAGGCACTTTAATTTGGCAGGTCTGAGCATCTGTCTGCCCTTGGAAGAGAAGAAGATACTTTGAAGCTCCTCCCTAATATTGCTTCTTAGATGTAATTTGAGAAGTTCATCTTTATATCCCTCATATGTCAACTGTATGGGTCCCCATATGGGTGGGAGTGTTAGGTAAGTGATAAGAACAGGTTTCTTGGATATTCTTGAGTAAACAGAAGCAGTGGCAGTTTAAGAAGTATGCGGGTTTAAAACCAGCGATGCTGTCACATTGATGGACTTATTTGAACGAAGGGGTGTTGTACCAGAAGAGACTGGACTCTGCTGCAGGTTCAAATCTTGGTTCTATCACAGGCTTCTTGGTCAAATCCTTTAACTTCTCTCCACATTGATACACAGGCGGAAAATAAAGATAACAATCTATTTTGTGTATTTCTATAGTAAGGCCTTTAAGAAAGAAAATCTATTACTCCATGTGTAAATATATTACCTGACACCTTGGCTGAGGTTGTAGTACAAAAAATATACCATTACCTGTGGGAAAATGCTGGTTTTCATTCATACTTCTCTCTGACCTGATAAAGTCAGTGCCTGAGGACTCATATTGGACACTAACCCTGGAAGAGATGGACTGAAGTCTTCTGGAAGCCTGCCTGTGCTTGATTTGCTTTCTGATGTTCACAGATATAGTTAGATTTCTTCTTCATGTGGAGCCTGTTTTGTAATTTATTTGGATATTCCATAACTATTTGCTTAAGTAATAGAAAAAAAAAAAAACAACCCCTCCAAAAAAAACAAACCAAAAAAGCCAACCACAAAACAAACCATAGAATTCAAAGATTTTGGGAAGGTAATTGCAGCCACTGTCTCACTATTTTGTTCAAAATAGTTGTGCCGAAACCCAGAAGCTATACTTACCCTTAAATTTAGATAATGATGTGCCAGTTGCAAAATAACATATTGTGAAGCTTAAAACATGTATAGATCTAGTTACATGGCTTTATGAAGTATTATGAATCAATGCGTAGAATGTTTTTCTCTCTCCTTCCAATTTAGAGCAATGATGTTTGTTTAAAAATTCTAAATTTTTTAATCAAGGCTTTCAGGCAATTAATACAATCAATAGTGCATTTTACTTATGTGTCCATTCTTTTTACAAGGCCTTAATATTCATCACCATGCCTGAAAAGAAAAATAAAAATCAGTCCTAATACTGACAGCAAGGGCATCTGTCAGTGAGCAGTTCCAGAAGAGCTATGTAGGAAAAGCATAACTTTCATCTGTTATATCCTGCTTTACAAATGTAGTGTTTTGTACATAATACTTAAGAAAAAAAATCCTGAACAAAGGTCATAAGTGTCTATCAATTGCTTTACTTGTATGTTTAATTTTAACCCTCATCTTCTAACTGTCCCTGGAAGTTTTACAAGAGGTGAGAGAAAATTCCTTAGTATCCACCTTATCGAAGTATCTGATTCAAAAATAGTACCTCAGTAATCGTAAAGAAAGCAATGGAGATTCTAAAGTGTATTTAGGTTTTTTTTCCATATTCTAAAATAGTAAACTATACAAAAGAATTGCTATCATCAGGTTGAGGGAGATGATTCTCCCCCTCTGCTCTTGTGAGGCCCCCCTGCAGTGCTGTGTCCAGCTCTGGGGCCCCCAACATCAGAAGGACATGGAGCTGCTTGAGCAGGTCCAGAGAAGGCCACAAAGATGCTCAGGGGGCTGGAGCCCCTCCCCTGTGAGGACAGGCTGAGAGAGTTGGGGGTGTTCAGCCTGGGGAAGAGAAGGCTCCGGGGAGACCTTATAGCGGCCTTCCAGTACTGAAAGGGGCTACAGGAAAGGTGGGGAGGGACTCCTGATCAGGGGGTGTGGGGATAGCGTGAGGGGTAACGGTTTTAAACTGACAGAATATAGGTTTAGATTAGATGTAAGTAAGAAATTCTTTCCTGTGAGGGTGGTGAGACAGTGGCAGAGGTTTCCCAGAGCAGCTGTGGCTGCCCCCTCCCTGGCAGTGTTCCAGGCCAGGCTGGACGGGGCTTTGAGCAACCTGGGCTAGTGGAAGGTGTCCCTGCCCATGGCAGGGGGGTGGGACTAGATGGTCTTTAAGGTCCCTTCCAACCCAAACCATTCTATGATTGTATGATTTTTCATAAACATTTTACTAAAAAATCAAATCAGGACTGACATTAGATTTAGGAATTGTTAGATATGTGCATGTATTCAAATTAAGCACTTAGTTATACAATGTATGAATCTAAATAACCCTAATGTGCTGTTTGTGACTGGTGATTTTGAGCTTGGATTGTACATCTAAATTCTTTGATTTATAGGACAACTCTAATTTCACGTAGTCTAGTCTTATTTTTTTTTTCCCATTGTCTGTAGGAATACGAACTCAACTGAGTGTTGCATATAATTTTTCAAGGGAAGTTTGAGTTAATTTAACTTTGAACATCTGTCTCCATCCTCTGCAGTGTAGCAAAAGAGAGGAAAGGCAATTTGGTGATAAAGTCTCAAGGTCTTTGTTTTGTTTTGTTTTGGCACCAGTTTGACTGTATGCTAACAGGGAGATCCCTTTGGTCTCTCTAGAACTCAAATTTCTCTTTGTTTAAATGGAGATAAATGCATTGTCATGTTCCACAGAGGATAGGAGGAGAGGGATGCATTCAAGACTCTGATCCTACAGCAGTGAGGCCCTCTAGGTATCTTTGATTTTTAATGTTTTATTTCAAGCTCTTGTAATGTTGTAAATTAGCAGTTTCCATAGAAATCAAGTGATGAAATAATCTTTTTATCTATGAAGGTATCTTCATGCCTGCCTCTTTCTAGATCACCATGTATAGACTCTCTAACTCTGCATGAACTCATTTGTTCCCAGTCTCCACTTCTACTGCCCTGAGTTGCATTTACACTTTAACCACAGATGGTGTGATGAAACACCAGAACCATAAGGATATTAGGTGAAAAGGAGAACAAGGCAAACTCCAAGCCAGGAAACCCTCTAGGAATACCAGTGCTGTCTGGTAAAAGATAAGCCTAAAAAACTTCTCAGGAAAGACTTTGCTATGTAAAACACCGACACAGAAATAAAGCTCTCCTTGAACACTTCTGGCCATAAATGTAGAAATAACACCTATGAGCTAAACTCTCAGGTGCTTCAGCTGTGTATCCAAAGACTGGTGAGATGAATCTGGGCTAAAACTTTACAGTTTGTTCTCTAGAAATTAATCCTCTGCTAGAGGCAAGAGGCAATACAATATGCCTCTTGAACTGTTATGGCACTGGCTGGCTGTGATGACTCTGCGTCCTCTGTGTGACAGGAGATTTTCATTAAAATCTCCAGCAGTATGATAGTTTTGAGTTCTAAAACTGACAAAATACAATTTCGTAGTATTATCAAAAATACAATTTTAATTTCAGTTTTGGCATATTAAAGTTGACTTTTTGACTTCTGACAGAAGGAATGTACATCAGTTTCTCACTGAAAGAGGACATTGCCATAGGGGCTTTTTATTTGTTAACACATAGACTTACAGTCTGCTGTAATACATAAACACATTTTATTGGTTAATTTTGCCTTTGGATGTCAGAGAAGAACTGTAAATAAAAGTGGAAACAATGATACTTGATACAGAAAAAGTTAATCCAAGCAGAAAACCAATTCTTTACAGAGCCAGTGTCTAGGACATTACACAGAGAAGCAGGCTGTATAGTGCATTTAGTATACATGTAAGGAACAATCGTTGTCCAAACTGGAAATAATGCCTTCAGAAATGTTTTGGTTTGTAGTAGTCTACATGTAGATGAGAATATTGCAACACATTTAACGTTTTTACCTGGTGCTGGATTAGTTGTGAACTAGAATGATTTGGGTTTCGTCACTTTCTCTAGTGATCTGAATTGAGAGTTGTGCACAGCTCTACCAGGGACAAGATTATTGGGATTAAAACTCAGGTTTTTCCCATACAACATCACCTCTTGTCCATACACTGCACTTCCGTGGGCAGCTGTGTTGGGTTTGCATGGCAAGGTTTTGGTAATGGTGTGGCTACAGTGGTGTCTCCTGTGAGAAGCTGCAAGAAGCTTCCCCCATGTCCAACAGAGCCAATGCCATCCAGCTCCTAGATGGACCTGCTGATGGCCAAGGCCAAGCCCATCAGTGATGGTGGTAGCGCCTCTGGGATAACATGTTTAAGGAGGGAAAAAAGTTGCTGGGCAACAGCAATTGTAGCCGGAGAGAGGAGTGAGAATAGGTGAGAGAAACAACTCTGCAGACACTAAGGTCAGTGAAGAAGGGGGAGGAGATGCTCCAGGCGCCAGAGCAGAGATTCCCCTGCAGCCCGTGGTGCAGCCCCTGGTGAGGCAGCTGTGCCCTGCACCCATGGAGGGTAATGGTGAAACAGATCTCCAGCTGCAGCCTGTGGAGGAGCCCATGCTGGAGCAGGTGGGTGCCTGAAGGAGGCTGTGACTCTGTGGAGAGACCATGCTGGAGCAGGTGGATGACTGAAGGAGGCCGTGACCCCATAGGAAGCCCATGCTGGAGCAGGCTCCTGGCAGAACTTGTGTCTCTGTGGAGAGAGGAGCCCACGCTGGAGCAGGTTTGCTGGCTGGGGTTGTGACCCCGTGGGGGACCCACGCTGGAGCAGCCTGTTTCTGAAGGACTGCACCCTGTGGAAGGGACCCATGCTGGAGCCATCCATGAAAAATGGGAAGGACTCTACACTGGAGAAGTTCATGGAGGACTGTCTCCTGGAGAAGGGGAAGAGTGTGAGGAGTCCTCCCCCTGAGGAGGAAGGAGCAGCAGAGACAACGTGTGATGAACTGGCTGCAACCCCCGTTCTCATCCCACTGCACTGCTGGAGGGGAAGACATAGAGAATTCAGGAATAAAGCTAAGCCTGGGAAGAAGGGAGGGGTGGGAGTGGAAGATGCTTTTAAGATTTGGTTTTATTTCTCATTAGTCTACTCTGATTTGACTGGTAATAAATTAAACTAGTTTCCCCAAGTTGAGTCTTGTTGCCTGTGAGGATAATTGGTGAGTGATCCCTTCTTGTCCTTATCTTGAATCACAAGACTTTTGTTGTATTTTCTCTCTCCTGTCCTGTTGAGGAGGGGGACTGATACAGTGACTTTGGTGAGCACCTGGTGTCCAGCCAGGGTCAACCCATCACAGCAGCCTTTTCCAATGTTTAATTATTTTTGTGGTAAAAATTTATTTGCTTATATCCCAGCAAAATTTCCACCGAAACAACTTATAATCATTGCCAGTTGTTCTGTCACTGTGTAACCTTTTAGAGAGCAACTTCATCCTTTATATACAGATTTTAGGTAGTGAAAGACTATGATAACATCCACCCCAGGCCTTCTCTTCTTCAGGATGACCAAAACCAATTCCTTCACCTTGTCTTCAAATGTCACTTCTCCAATCCTCTCATCATCTTGGTGACCCTTCACTGGACTGTCTCCCTTTTTTCCAGACTCTCTATTGGACTTGGGAGGACCAAAAGTGGATGCAGTATTCCTGGTATAACTTAAGTGGTCTGAAGAACTCAGTGATCCCTTCATCTTTCTTCTTTTTCCTTGACATCAGTATTTCTCAATTAAGAACCAAAGAATTCAAAGGTTTGGGGGCCAGGAAAACTGCTGACACACAAGTTGACAAGACCATAGAATACCCTTACCCTAATGACTGTATTCAGCAAAAATGTAGATTAGATTAATCAGTTTGTTTGTTTTTATTTTCAGAGGAAAAGTTACAAAACATAGTTTTAATAGCAAATTTATATAGCATACATGATTACTGTTACGGCCATGTGTATCTTCTAGACTACTTAATCAGGCAGACATTTAGCTGCCTTTATAAGATTCTTGCCCATCATGGATGTAAAATAGTATCTTAACATGTTTAATTTTTTAAAAAATATATTTTTAATGAGCTCTACAAAGTAGCTGGGTTTTAGTCACAGTTTAACAGATCTACACCCAGGTGGGTGTAAATCCAGGATTTTGGTTCCATGTATTACAGAGACAGAAGCCTTTCAGAAAACCCTGACTTAGATTTATGTCCTTCATGACATTTGTAGAATGAACAAATTTGATAAGAATCCCCTTCTAAGATCTCAACATTTCTAAGATCTCAACATCTCTAAGTTGGGAACTTCAACAGGCAGATTTGGGGCTTGTTACTTAAAAGGCTAAAATGTGATAAATGTTAAGGATGAAAACAGAATGAAGTAATTTATTTTCAGTCATTTCCATCAAGTAAATATTATATTCTTATTTTTTTATCTCAAATACATATTTTATTTTTGTGATACTCAGCATATCCAGAGAATGTGCCTAAGAAGAAAAATGCTGCAATGACTAGTTTATTAGATGATTGATCCTATCTTTTATCATATTTTGAGAGAGAGATTATACCTGTAGTGGAGTTGATCGCAGTTTCTGATTATGATTAATAGAGCCTTTTTTTATTAGACCTACTAGGTAGATACTGTTCCATATTTTCAAAAGCTTTAACAAGCAAAAAGTCTTCCAGAAGAAATATAATTGAAAAGTAAAACAGCCTTTTCAGCTAAGCTTCTACATAGGAAGAAGCAACATGAAAGACAGATAATTATCCCTAGATAAAACATCAATTACTTTTTCTTTTTTTGTACATCAAATCTTCTTACCTTACCGTATGCTGATAAAAAGGAATAAATATTTTCCAGAAAATCTAAATCTTAGTGTTACCCAGCAGCTTAATGTCTAGACTGCTTGTTAGATGAGGGAAGGGGGAAGAAAGGAAGACATCTAAGCATCTACCAGTTACTCATCATAACTAGGTTGAGTAAGGAAAGCCAGACTCGCATTCTGCCTCCCTGTCACCCCAGCCAGCCAGGCTGTACAGAGCTCACCTGCCTCTTCTTCCTTTCTCTTACTCTCAGGCTGCTCTTTGCAGCACTGATTGATAACTTATCTGGCTCTTTTAATTAAGAGCAAGAATATTTTCTGCAGAAGCCTTGAATTTATTTATCTTACACAGAGAGGTTGCTGGGAATCTAAGCCTGGGAGGGATGAGGGACTAGATGACAGGAATCACAGAATCACAGAATCATTCGGGTTGGAAAAGACCCTTGGGATCATCAGGTCCAACCATCAGGACTACTCTACAAAGTTCTCCCCTACACCATATCCCCCAACACCTCATCTAAACAACCCTTAAACACATCCAGGGATGGTGACTCCAACCCTTCCCTGGGCAGCCTATATTCCACTGTCTGACCACTCTTTCCGTGAAAATTTTTTTCCTAATGTCCAGTCTAAACGTTCTGTGTTGGATTTTGAAGTCATTCCCTCTTGTTCTGTCACTAATTACATGTGAGAAGAGACCAGCACCAACCTCTCTACAATGTCCTTTCAGGTAGCTGTAGTGATGAGGTCTCCCCTCAGCCTTCTCTTCCTCAAGCTAAACAGTCCCAGCTCCCTCAGTTTCTCCTCATGGGATTTATTCTCCAGGCCCTTCACCAGCTCCGTTGCCCTCCTCTGCACTCACCCCAGCACCTCAAGATCTCTCTCGTATTGAGGTGCCAAAACTGGACACAACACTCCAGGTGTGGCCTCACCAGTGCAGAGCACAGGGGGACTATCACCTCCCTACTTCTGCTGGTCACACTATTGCTGATACAAGCCAGGATGCTGTTAGCTCACTCCTAGCCCCCATGCATGGTGAGAAATACCACTGCCATTCCTAAAAAATTTTTGCCTAGCTTTTTTTTAATACTTCCTGCAGTGAAAAGTCTATAACATCTTCTGCTCTCTATCCTGTACTGTGCTATTCTTCCCACTATCTAGCTCAAATCTAGATAGTTATGGAGAACTATCTCCTACCTCTATGCAGCAGACTTTTATGCTCTTTGAGAGATGACACTGTGTACTTCTGTCTCTTCTTTTAACTGGACAAACTCAGTTGGTTTGATCTTGCCTCACAGATCATGTTTTCTAGGTCTTTTTTTTTTTTTTTTTTTTTTCCCAGGTTATGCAGAGGCATTACTCTAGCCAAGGTCTCACTAAGGCTGAGCAGAACAAGGGATTGGTCTGTGTCTTATTTAGCCTGGTTATATTTCAATTGGTCTGTGTCTTATTTAGCCTGGTTATTTTTCCCAGGATGATTGTTTTTTTCCTTTTACCAACAGCATGATATTATTAGCTATGGTATAGCTCATGAACCATTTCCATAGAATTGCTACTTAGTCAGCTGCATTTGTGTTGGTGGTTATTTCTTCTTGAATATAATACATTGATCCTCTGGAATATCATGATACAGTTTTTCAGACCATACCTCTAATATGCTGAGACAGAGTTAGAATTCAACCTTGTCTTCTGAAGTACTTGCAGTTCCTTGTGGCTCATATATGCACATTTAGTATTCCAGTGCAGTTCTGTCTATGGAAAACCATCATTTCTCTAATGCCAAAACACTTGTGGTGGATTGACCCTGGCTGGATGCCAGGTGCCCACCAAGGCCGCTCTATCACTCCTGTCCTCAACTGGACATGGGAGAGAAAGTACAACAAAAGGCTGGAGGTGGAGATAAGGACAGGGAAGGATCATTCATCGATTACCATCACAGGCAAAGCAGACTCGACTTGGAGAAATTAGTTTATTACCAAAGAAATCGAAGTAAGGTAAGGAGAAATAAAACCAAATCTTAAAAACATCTTTCCCCCACACCTTCCTTCTTCCTGGGCTTAACATTACTCCCAAATTGACTGTCTCCTCTCTCCCAGAAGTGGTGCAGGGGGGCAGGGGTTAGGGGTTGCAGTCAGTTCTCTCAATGGAGAGCCTGGCACTTCTTTGAGGGAAGTGGATGCTCCATGCCTGACAATCACAACAGAGTTTCACTGAAATGTCCCAAGTGTGGGAACTTACAGCTCACTGGAAATTTTGAAGAAAACCAATTCAGTCTGATTTAGACTGATTGTGCATTGTAAAACATTTCTGTCCCTCAAGATTGTCAACAAGCAAAAAAGCCCTTATCTACTTTTGATAAAAAGGGGCATCTCAGGTGAAATGAGAAAAGATACCTTCAGATCACTTATAAATTCTACACTGATAGCAACTGTTCTTTCCTCCCATTTCAGCCCACAACACTCTCTGTCAAGTGACCTATAATGTCAGACCAGCACCTACACCAATTCCTGGTGGACAAATGCCCATGCTAATAAAATACAGAAGTCCAGCTCTGCTGAAAAATACAGGTTGAATATACACTGCATGCAGAATTGAAACTGCCTTTTAACCTTACAGGGTATATATCACCAAAGTCGTGTCAAGGTATGTCCAGAGCATCATAAAGAAACTAAAGCTCTTACTGAAAGCAAAGAACCTGAGCATGGAACCAAGTGCACCAAAGCTGAAGGACTCTTTGTTGACATAACTGGATTTTAGTTCTTGCAATTCTTACTATAGGTACTTAATTTGACATTGAAGGGAAAAAAAAAAAAAAGATTTGAAAAATGTGTAAGAATGGCTTTTTTTGTTAACATGTGTTTACTGTGAAAAACTGACATGACCTTGGTTTCTTGTTTCTTGCTTGTACAGTGTTTCATGACTAATTCTTCCTTTAGAAGCAGTGTTTTTCTTCTCTTGATTGAAGAAAAAATAATTCTAAACTTAAGCCTCTCTTTTCCTGATGTTAGAGTTGTAATTATATTGATATATGCTCTGCTCTAAATCTTTCATAGCCTACCTCTAAATTGTTTGTTAAATAAGTGCTACCTTTCAATCACATGCTCTTGTCCCTTTTATTCTCACAATTCAAGGTTCAAATTTATTTATTTCCTTACACAAGCTAAACTCCTCCAAGCACATCCACCTGCTGCCCACTCAGTCTACAGTTTTCTCCTCTTATTATAATATAGTGAAAATATATTTTTGAACCTTGTCTGACAAATAGAAAAATCAACATAAATTCTTTCTAATTCCTATGCAACATGGTGGTTATCTCAACATTTTGATTTTCATCCTAGTTCTTACGTCTTCACTGATGATTTAATTAGCTTTTGGAGAGTATTTAAAAATATAATAATAGGTTGCAAGAATTTTGAAGCTCAGCCTTCAGTGACTTCTGTTCTTACCTTATGGGACTTTTGCCCTGCTTGTGACAGTGAGGAGATCTATGGCATTTCTGTGAGATGATGCTCAGTGCAGATCCTTCTGGGCAGACACGTGTTAAGACATACATGGCAATCTTAGCAAAGATATTTGAGGCAGTCCATGCTATTTTCTTCAGACCTTGTGTGCATTATATCTCAATGCTGGGCAGCTACAGAAATTTGTTTCTTACATTAAGATGTTTGGAAAGAAGAGGCTGGCATCCTGAGAGGCAAGTTGGTTGTTCTCCCTGAGAATCACAGTCTTGAAAAATCTACATTGTTTTGTGCTGTCCAACTTCTCCAGGCTTTAAACTCAAAGGTGTATGAAGAGATATGTAATGCCAAATCCCGAACTGTCTGCTATGAGCTTTCAAGGAACGTGTAGAGAAGTTATGAATTAATTGATATCACAGATCTATCATGTAACAAATGCGAGGGAAAAGCGATTGTGAATCACATTGTCAGGGAGCAGCAAGGTCTGATTGCTCCACAGGGGAAGATAAGTGGGAGCCAGTGGTGACAGCTTGCAGACCTGAACTAGGAGGGCAAAACATGTTGGGTGACAGTAACCCGGATCAACCATGAGCCAGCAATAAGGGAGGAGGCTGCAGTGCCCCTTGGTGCTCTTGGGGTCATTGCTCATATGTTTGAAGTATGTGCATGTGTTTTCCTGGGCTGGCCCTGCAGTTTTTCAAGACTTGGAAAGAAAGGGCTTGAACAAGCTTTCTGTACCAAACCTGGTTTAGCTGCTTAGAGAGATGGATTTGTCAGCAAGTAAACAATGTTTCCCTGTCCCAGCATATTTGTAAACAATAAATGGCTAGGGTGGGACAGTCTTCTTTTTTATTTGCCTGTCTTCTAGTTGAAGGAAATTTTCATGTGTTACCATAAATGGCTTAAGACCTCTAGAAAAAAACAAAATTATCTTGCTCTGGTATTCCTGTCCTTGAATAAACATTGAACAAACAAAGTTCTAGAACTTTGTAGCCATAATTGGACCGTGTACAGCCGAAAACCCATCATTAAAGCTATCATCTGAGGTATGTTTCCAATTGCTAAACAGCTTGGGCATTATCTGAATCTCTTATCCATAAAGTATTTAGACTTTATAATTAGATTTTAGAAAGACATGGATTGATTAGCTCTTATCCTCATTTAGGAAATTATATCCCCCTTCTGGATTTTAGTGCCTGTTTCCACTAATGTCTATAGTTTAGAAACCTATAATGTATTTAACTCCGATCTATCTATACAATATCTGCAATACAGGAAAACACTATTAAATTTTAAATGAGCAGGTTTCCAATAGGTTGTCTCAGCCTTATGGATGTTTCAGATGCTAATGTTAAGAGGTTATAATATTTCATGCCTCTGTTTCACATAGAATAGATTGCATTTCTATAATCCTTTGCTTCTCTGTTTGCCAGTTGCCAATAATCTAGCTGTGTCTCATTCCCAACTTAGGCTGCATGGTTGCTTGGCTTTTCTGTATTGTATGAAATATGTGTTTCCATGTATGAAATATGTGTTCAGGCTGAGCTCTGACTTTTATGTTCTTAACAACAGATTTTGAAAAAAATACAGAGGCAAAGAAATAAAAATGGGAGAGGAAGGGTGCAAAGAGGGGTAGGAGGTTATAGGCCAGAACAGTGGGGCAAACAATCTTGTGCATCAGAGGATGCAGGAGAAATTCTGTTAATAGATATGGGCAGAGTAGAAGAAAGGACAAACACTTGAAATTCCAGACAGGAATAAGATATAGGTCAATCCCGTGTTTCACTCATTACAAGTGAGAAATTTTCCTTCCAATGGCAAAAAATGAGTGGAAGTCAATAAAAGATTAATAAAGTCAGTGAGTACTGAGAGCCAAATACTTACCTTTTCTACTGCAGAAGAAAATTACTTACTAGTGGGTTTATAGCAGCACGGAATGACTCCAGTGATGGCTGGAGTTTCTGGTTGTGATGGTCATTTACTTGTAAATGACAACTGGAAATGGCAATGCTAGTCACAATGATGAACACAGACTGAAAAATCATAAAGAAATAGGGTATGTAGTAAGAAAAAAAAAAAAAGTACTACTAATGATCTGTTAACTATTAGAAGCAGAAACATTTCACTGTTGACCTAGTCCATATTTTGTCAATTCTTCCAAAACTGTTCTTTCTACTGGGCAGACAAAGGGAGGCAGGACAAATTCTGCTTTTCTGCAGAGAGGCCAAGCAAAAACCTAGTCCTGACACCCAGTAATCTGACCTTGAAACTTTATCATTGGAATGTGTGCGACTATGTTTGAAACACAAGCAAAATTAAGTTCATATTAGTTGCTGGTCTTGGACCTTTATTGTCTGGGCAAGCTAATTAATTTACCACTTTAATAAGGAGCTTGTAGAATGTAAAATCTTGCTTGTTAGCATGTTAACAAGGCTGTAAACTGAGCACTCTCTTTAGATTGTAATATAACCAGATTTATGAGAGCAAGGGGATTAAAAGAGCTTCCTCCACAGCACATATCTGATTTAAATTAATAAAAGCCCTAATGAAAAATTATCTTGGGGATGAGATAATAGACCTGCTATGAGACATGCAGTACCTAGTCCCCATGGAATACAGACACGGAAAATCACAACCTAAATTCATTGCTGTTTACTGAAGTCACAGCCTACATGCTTAAACACAGGAATGACTGATTCAAGGCTTTCAGTATTTCCCAAAAGATAAACTAACTTTCTCTCTTTAATGGTACCCAGAAAACGTGGTATCTTTTCTGCATTGCATCTACCTTGTTTTAGCTGCAATACCTTTTGTCCAAGTGGGAACATAAGATGTGTTTGCCAGCAAAAGTATCTTCTGCCTTTCCTTTTACTGATTATTGGTAAGTCACGAATATTTCTGTCATTTTTCATCTTAGTCTAGATGCTATTTGGCTTTGTAGCCTGGTAGCCTGAGGCTTCGGCCACATGGAGTGTCAGAAAGATGAAGGGCAATACAATGGGAGTGTTTTACTATCTGCTTGTAGGAAGCTGAACGGAGAAACCCATGGAGCAGGCCCAGATCTATTATTTGGTTTTTCTACTTGGCAAATCTTATGGCATGTCTGTTAAAAATGTCTATGCTCTAAACTTGAAGGAATTGTGCCTCTTTTGTTTTAAATTAAAATGCTGTAAAAAGCATGGTTTAGGTTGTATCCGGTTATATCAGTTATACCCAGTTTTATCAATTATATCCAGTGTGTCTGGCTGACAAGAGTTAGTCATTAATTATTTAACTCAGAAAGTTGCTGTGAAGAAGTTCTGGACAGTGCAGAATCTGAAAAAGAAGAAAACGTTTACTGTAGAGCTGAAGGAGCATGACTAATCCTTGCCTGGCACTGTATGTTTCCCAGGAATGGAGTTAGCACAGTAAAATATCATTGAGAGGGGTGACCCAATGGACCAGGGCAGTAGCAGGGGAACAAGCAGGGAAGAACTGCCAGTAAGACGTTAGTTGGTAAGGCCCAGCAGAGTAGAGTAAACTGGCAGCCAAGCCCTGAGGGGGGTTACATTTCTGTTGCGTATATAAGACTGAACTTACCCAGAATTTGAGCTGTGGCCCCCCAAAGGGTGACCAGTTTTCATAAAGGTGGTAGAGGGCTCATGCTGAATGCTGAAGATCCCTTTTGCATGGAAGCACATGGAGCACCCGTAGCCACCGACTGTTTTGGTCCCCAGTGTATTTCTTCTACACAGCATAACAGAGACAAGTTTGTATCAGCAATCCCTGTGTATTTTAGAGATTATCCAAGGTTAGGGAAGGCATCAGCATTAATGTTAGTGAATATTCTACTCTAGTACAAAGTTTTGTGCTTTCTTTGGTAAGCAGTTTCATATTTGCTATTATTTACTGACACTCTCCATGTAATTGCCTGGCTGTGCTGTCTGGCATCTAATAGCATATTTTTAAGTACTTTTCTTATTTCTGTCTCTCAGTTTTCTTCATTACTCTTTACCAGCTTCAAGAGACTGGCCTTGCAAGCTATTCAACTTTGGCAAATAATATTTTTAGTTCAATAAGCGATTCTATTTTACCCAAACCAGCAAACTTCAGTTTAGATTTGACTGATAATTTGCTGCATTTCAGACAGGTAGTTTTTCTGATTTCTAGAAACAGCCTGGAGATTAGTGACAGTAAAAGAATGTCATATATTTTCAGATAGTTATGATTTCTTTTTCTGGAGAAGATGTTTAAAGTTGTTTCTTTTTCACTGTCTAATTTGGACAACACAACTATATAATTATTTTTATGACAAAATGGACTTGCCTATTAGATTTACTCACTACTCATAGGAGTTCTTTAGCCCAACTGAGATTATGGCCTCATTAAACTTTATGTCATGTATACATGAACAGCAACATCCCCAACTCCTCCCCCCAAAGCAAAAAATAAAACCTTGCCACATGAAGCTTCATTGCTAAACAGGCCAGGGAAGAAAAATGTAGACTAAGATGTTACATTAAGTGTGGTTTGCTGTTTGGGTTTTTTTGTTTGTTTGGGGGTTTTTTAATGTTTTTTGTTTGTTTGTTTGTTTTGTTTTTCTGTTTTTCTGGATAATGAAATCAAGAAAGAAAACTATTAAAGTTGCAGAAATTTAAAAAGTCTGTTGAAATGCAGATCTGTGGAGTTCCAGTCCAAGATTTCAAAACTGTCCTTTTCATTCCTTATTGAAAATTATGAACCTTGTTGGGGATAAGAAAAAAAAATTCAGATTCTTTCTCTTCATCTTCTAGCCCCAGAGTTGATGAGTTTCCTGCCTTGAAGACTGATTTGTTTGGAGACAAATACTGAAAGAGGCACAATAAGCAGTAATTTAGGATGAAAGTGAGTGACAAAATGATTGCTCTCAATTCATTGCTCATCATCACAACAGCAATTATACAAGAGACATATTTGTGCAGCATCTCTGGATAACAAGCCCCCCTCCCATCTAATCCATAAGTATATTGAAAAGCCCAAGAAATTCATGTAAGCCTTGAAGCTTGTAGTAATTCGCACCTTTAAACAGTAAAGATCTGAGTACACCTTACAAACAGGTCAAGGAGCCACCAGGCCCCTCTTCAGAACCTGAAAGAGCTGAAACAAAACACTCCTGATGAGTCTGGGGACATGAGCTGAACTTCCCTGGATCTGGCAAACATGAGAGGTGTTGAGGAAGGAGTCATGAAGATAAAAGTATGAAGATTAAAAAAAATGACTAGGAAAAGTGTAGAAAAGAAGGTGGTCAGGGTAGGGTTTTAGCAGTGGGAAGTAGAAATTGTAATGCTGCGAGTGGGTATTGTAGCTAAACACCTGAAAGGTGATGAACAGAGCCAGGCACAGTACTTTGGTGGAGAACACAGCCTGGAGGGAAATTTGGTAGTCTCCCTTTTTATCCCTGAAGATCTAGATGATGTAACTGGAAATAAATTAAGAATCCTGTAGGGAAATACTGATATTTTATGGAAACTGCTGGGAAAATCTGAAACAATGTTCAGCATCTCTTCTGAGGAAAATAAATCTGTTTGGAGGGTACAATCATGGTTCCTCTTCTAAAAGTTTGATTTTATTTTGGTCTTCCATCTTCTGTAAACCGCTCGTGTCCTTCAGAAGCCTCCAGAATTGGCAGAACTGGAATTCAGACAACATTCTTCTAAGGTTTATTGGCAGTGAATTGCTCTCGTCTTGCATTTTAAATAGCCCTCCATTAAACTCTTTCCCTTTTCATCTTTCAGATTATTTTGTTATGTGTTTCACATCCTTTCACTACATTCTGCTTGATCTAAAAGCTGTACATGCTATAACTGAAGTCAGATATTATAGGACCTGTGACAAAAAATAGAGAGAAGCAGTTTTCCTCCTGAAGTGAAAAAGGGAACAGTGGACACTGAAGTAAAACTAAACCCAGAGATTTCTGCTAAACTGGAGAGCACCAGCAGCTGAGGGGTACCAGGTTCTGCCTAAGTGCTCCAATGAGCAAAACCAGACTAGACAGATTTCTGTTTCCCTTCTCCTTGTTATTTGAGTTACCTGGTTTTATTACATGATCACTGTTTTTTAATTTGTCCAGATTTCTAATCAGCCTTAGAGCTTCTGAAGATTTTGAACTTTTGGAGTTAACATGCTTTTATTATTGTCATTAAATGGAAGGAAAATTGATATGGTATCCTTCCATTAGTTTGTTTCACAGAAAGGAACCATTTTACACAACTAGTAACTGTGAACCTGGCCAGGGAAATCCTGGCAGGTGGGGCTGGTCCTGACATGGAAGCCAGCACAAGGGTGCAGGCAACATTGCTGCTTACTGTACTGTTAGAAATTTAGTAGATGATGTTACTTTAGATTTAATTTGCAGCTTTATCAACTCTTCTAATTTTTAACTAGAATTGCCACATATTTCAGAGAGAAGACAGCATTGCTGAGATCTGCCTTCAGGCAGCTGTTCTAGTCAAGATTTCATGTTGTTCTAAAGCAGACATAACCCTTCCTCCTCAGAATGCTGCCGTCACCTCTGGGAAAACAGGAGACAAAAGGAGGGAAAATGTTTAAGTTAGAGACATGAAGAAAAGCGTTCCACATGCTGTGCACGTTTTCTTGTTTTTAAGAGAGGTTTATTAAAGGTCTTATGTTAATAAAAATGATTGTACAAGCAGCCATTGCATGTATTTCTGAAAGGGATGATAATATGCCCTTTACTGTCGCTCAGAAGGGATTCTTACTTTAAACATCATGTGTTAATAGAGCAACCTTGCTTTGAAGTCAGTGACCATTGCAAATATCAAACATATTTATAAATGGGTACAAATATGCATTTGTGAACTGTCTGTCAACTTGCTCTCTTTCAGCCTATCCTAGGGTTTCAGGAGACCATCCGTAACATATCACCTAATACCAAAATGAGAGCTAGCCAGCTTCTAGAGATAAAGCACCAAGAGGATAGTGTTTCACTTCACATCACTAGCTGCTGATGCAGTCTATTAAGTTTCTTTTTTTTTTTTTTTTTTTTTTTTTTTTTTTTTTTTTTTTCAACTTGTAGTATTCATTACAAATCATGGAACTTGTTTTATCATTAGGCAGCACTGAGAGAACAGAAAGAAACTTTCCTCTGAAAATAATTTAACTCAAAGGAAACAAAAATATGTCTTATTTTTATGCAGAAACTCATTATAACAAGGAAGATATGGAATAAATTCTAAGAAAAGAAGTCTACACCTATTTATACCATTATTTGTTTTCTACACTTTTGTGACTTTTATAATCTTTAGGAAAGTCAGCAATGTTATTTTTAAAAAAATCTTTTTCTTTGTCATTTTCAGTGACATTATTCTAAGGGTCAGTTTTTAATGGCAAACTTTGGATGGAGATTTCTCCCTGGTCACTTCTCTTCCTTTCTGAGAACCTAAGTCCCTGGCCCACAGCCTGCTGAAATCAACAGGAGTTCTTTCCTCTGGCTTTAGTGGACTTTGCAAGAAGGTTTTTTTTTGATTTTCCTAGATTTTCACTCCTCAGAAGATAGTGAGCTCAAATCACCTTTTGCTGGGTCAGAAGGAAGCTCTGACACTGGCTTTGTTCAAGAAACGACTACACCTTTCTCAGCTTTTACCAGCCCTTAGTGAAATATTCATGTCTTGTGGACTCAGACATTGCTGCTTGCAACAACATTTGTAGTACTTGACAACAATTAAGGAAGGTTTAGTTGAGCACATCTGTATCTCAAGAGAAAAATGAAAACAGGCCTTAGCTTGTAACCCCAAAACCATGATGTTTCTCTTTCTGTCTCTCACTCACACACCTTTTTTTTTTTTTTTTTTTTTTTTTTTTTTTTTTTTTAATCTTTGGGTAAATTATGAGTTATATTCAGTGGGTGCTTGTTTATTTCTTATTTTCTGCTTTCTAAGCCATCCAGACTCTTGTGCAGAAATCAGTGTAGCTCTCATACTTCAGGAGTGTGTAGAGCAAGATAGCCATACGACTAACACTCTATCAGGCAATGAAGGGCACACCTATGCAATAAATCCACATCTGCTGTGTATGATAGGCCTTTTGAAATTATGACAAACATCTTTTGAAATGGCCTGAATAATTAAATGTTTTCTCCACATTCTCTTTTTCCCTACACTCTACTATATTTGGTCACTCCCTCATTTCCCACATGCATCACATCAGAAAACATGCCACTGGAGTCAGAGCCTGCTTTATCAGTCATCCTTTTCAGAACAACATGCTGAAAAACTTGAAAACATCACCTAAACCCACACCTGAAATTCTGAAAGAGAAGTAACTTCTTGCAGAGGGGGAGGATCTGTCTCTGTTCCCACAGAAGTAGCCAAAGCAGGTTGAATGTGCACAACAGGATTCTGAAAAATGAAATGATTTGGAAGAAACAAGCAGTGACCTGTGGTAATCAAAGTAGTTTTGTCTCTGTGCCATGACATGTTTACACTTTAAGATGCAGTACAAGTTGGCAGAACTTTGTCTCATCACAGTTATGTGGGAATTTTCTGCATATTTCAGTCGTCATCATGAATTCTCCCTGACAATAATTGAAAGTCAACTTCTGTTCCCATTTCTGCTTCAAGTTAAACCAGGATAACTCCTTTCAAATAATTTGCAGTGTTGTAAAATTGTGTTTCACATTTTCTGATACTAGAGAAAATGTCTCTCTTTTTAATGTGATTGCAGTCACATCACATGCAGTACTATTTCCTTACCCCAGCCCCCTTTTAGACTATGAGCTAAAAAAATCTGCTTGTTTTGTAGAATATTCACTGCCATAGCTTTTGGAAAATAAATATTCAAAACAGCAAAATTTCAACAAATTATCATGTGGTTAATGAATTCAAAGTCGAGAGGCTGCAAAATTTTTCAGCTCAAAAAGCTAAAGACTGTTAAGAGCCTCACTCCAGGATTGGGTGTTTTCTGTCCCCTTCCACCAGTTCTGGTCTGTGTGTGCATAGAGGAGCCTGGGTGCAGCCAGAACTTCAGCAGTGGGATGGGAATCTTCATTTCTTTCAAATAACCAAGACGAGAGGAAAAAGGCAGCCAGTGAATGGCAGAAGCTCAGAAAGTGCATGCAGAATACAAACCTTAGTCTAATACAAACTATTGCTGGCCTACCCACCAAAATAATTTAAAATTATTATGGTTTGTGGCTTAAAGCAAATCAAATTTGTCTAAATTTGAGGTTCAAGAAGGCTTAGAAATTGATTGTATGAAATTCCAATCAAGTATTTTATTGTTTTTGTCCTGCCTCTGAGCTAAAAATACTAATCTGACAAGAAAATATGTAAATTCAAGTTTGCATCGGGGACTAAACCCCAAACAGTTCTGCTCTTGAGATCGTTTCCAATCTCCAGTTTCAGCATTCTTTTATTTTCCTCTAAGCCATTTGGCTTGGCTCAGCTCAGCCATAAAAAAGACATCCTTTTTAAAAATATATTTTTTTCATAATTTATTTCCTCTGTCTTGCAATCTAGAACTACAGTGATTGAGGCAAGCATTCTCTGTAGGACACAGATCACTCGCGTAGTAAGATTTTTTCTTTACAAATGCTCTTTACGAACATGTCAGCTCCAGAGAATTTTTTTTTTTTAAATTTGAAACAGCTGCTAGAAATCTATCTTTATGTGAATGCATAAAAAAGAGAGATAAATATATATGTGTACACCCTCATACAGATTGCATACTTCCGGCAGGGTGAACTACTGACTGTTAAAGCAAACCTCTGGGTTTCTATCTTGTGAGCCAAATTCCCTTTAGCACTTTACACTTCCAGGTGCATCCTTCTGCTGTGCAAATCCACACAAATACATCTCTGTAAAAATCCCTGCCTTGCTGCTTTTTTCAGTAATTTACTTTGAAATTTTCATTCCCTTCAGAAGAGCTAAGGAAGAAGCACAGGAATAACCTAAGAGAAGCCTAAAAATACACCTTGGAAATGGAAATACAGATACTATTAATAGCTAAAGACTGTTGGGATTACTGGAGGAGGAGAGGATGGAGAGGGAAGGGGATTGTTTTGTTAAACCTATCTTTGTATTACATAGCAAAAGACAGTCCCTGTCCCCAAGGACTGCCTGTGTAAATGCTCAAGGGAACAAAAGTCAGAGAAGGAGGAATGACATGCTCAAGGTCACGGCAGCGGTGACAGAGTTTGGGGCTCCTGCCTCCTCATCCAACATCTGAGTGCCCAAAACTGTTTGCTGAGGCTCAGACTTGTTGTCAATTCTTTTTGAGGAGAAAGTACTATTTTAGGAAAATATTTAAAAATTGATTTCAGTATTTAAAGGCATTGTATTGTTTTAGGCTATATTATATATGCATTGTTTCTTAACTTCTGCTGATCCTTTCTGGCCCGTAGAAGTAATATCATCAGTACATCTATGGTGCTTGCATACATTACTCTAAAAGACAGGAACATAAGCAGCATCTGCCTTTTTTGCTTGATTGATTGCATTCAATTTCATTTCACTCTGTGCTGCTTCTGCTTCTATTTCTTATAGCATACACCCTACCAAGAAGGTCAGACTGGCACCAGATTTTAAATATGACTTATATTGCCAGTAACTAGCAAGCACTTTCCCCTTTAGTCCAATCATAACTCATGCATGGACCAAACCACCGACCTACTTTTGAAAACACACAGTTCTGTTACAAAAATAAAATAAAAAATAGTCCATTACAGATAAACAGTTACATTTCTGGCACATGCTTTAGCAATGACTGTTGCACCATCAAAGTAAAACCATCCAGGTAATAATCTCGTGTTAAATGCTAATCGCAGGTGATGTGCAGCAGACAACAGCTCTGGTGGCTTGCAGCAATCCACACACAAGGAGAATCTATTCTGCTTTTTGGTTAATGGGTATCACTCAGAGGCAGACCTTTACCTAATCATGACACAACAGAAACGCTTTGATTCTCTACAAAATAAAAAACCATACTCTTAACGTGCATGGTTCTTGTGGCCAGAGATTCAACATTTTGCACATTGTGTTTCTCAGAAGTATCTGTCATTTACTGTTGCCAATAGATTTCTATCACTTAGATCTATTTGTGTCCTGCAGTTTTCCCTTGTATTTACACTGCACTCCCTTAGCCAAGGGTTTAATTGTAACACAATGTTAATGCGTTAAAAAATTAATCTGTTTTATGCAGGTTTATGTGAGATAATGAAGCAGTATATTTTATTACCATGGAGGAGTGAATTATCAGAGTGTTGAATAAACCTTGTTAATGGCAGAGGGAATTGCAATGGGGTCACATTTGTGACAGCTTCAGATTATGCTTTTAAACTTGCAACAGGTCCTGCCAGTGTCAGTGGTGTGCTTAGTGCTTGAGCTGCGGTGATTTGTGTACAAACTGCTGCTTGTTGATCAAGAGCTTTACTGGGAACAAAACTCACAAGGGAAATGTGCACGACATCATTTTGTTCCTCCAAATATAAAATATTCCTGCTTCACATATGCATACACAATATACATTTTAAGAGTCAGCACTGAAATTCCAAGGAAGACAACTGAATTGAGTTTTCTGTTTAAAAAGCTCATTTTACACACATGGACTCTGATAGTGGTAGCTAGGTAAAAGAAGTTTCTCAACACAAACCAACCAGCCAAATAACATTTTTGATGACTCCACTAGCAGGCAGGAGTGCCATACCCTGCTGATGCCATGTGGTACTGGACTTCAGCTTCCTCCAACCTTTAGGCATCAGTGGGTGGTGGCTCAAAAACCTTGTGCATAGTGCTATGACCGCCACAAATTCCTGCTCGACCTGTAATTTGAAAGCTGTCCACTTTGGTGCAATCTGTCAGGAGATTAAAAATCAGTACAGTCTAGCAAGCTGTATGGGGCAGTAGCTGCTTGGATGTTGTGTGTCTAATAGCAGGGAGACTGTGGTACTGCTTGGAGCCTTCCTTTGCAGAAGATTACCATCAGGGAATGGGCAGCCAAGATCTGACTGTGAGGACTAAGGTTTTTCCTGCTCTCTACTAAACTTCCTTCTGTGCTACCTTGCTGCTGGGGCAGTTCTTGAATCCTTCAAAAGACTGATCAAGCCTGTCTTGATTTGGCATCAGATAGTTAGCAAGACTCATATTGGAAGAGCTGTCACTAGCAGTGGAGTGGCAGCTACCTGGTGCCTAAAGAACCGTTCTGACTTGCAGTAGATGAACATGACTGAATCCACCCTGAGGTACTCTTCTAATTTTAGCTCCTCTGCCTCATATTTGTCCTGCAGAAAAGAGTGGCTGCTTTGTTTTTCTTCCTAAAGCTCAATTATATGTTTACTTCTCTGCTTCCTTTACTAATTTGTTAAATAGCACATTAAATCAAAATGCAGCTCTAATAGTTTCTCAGACTAACTTCTCCTTCCAAGCTTTCCCGAGACCCCTAAATACATCATAAGGAAATTTTTCATTTGTGAAACTAATGAACTGAGAAAAGGAAAACACTAAGATATACTTGTGAGTAGACCTGAATTTTGACTACATTTGCTGCCTAAAATATCAAAAACCTAAACTGATGTTTCATATTTGGCTTTGGCTACAGTGTCTCCTGCTGACTTCAGTCAGGTTCACGTTTACAGGTTCCTGTTTACAGTAGACACCACCTAAATTTTGTTCATTGCTTAATTATTGGAGCTTCTATTTACTTTATATACAGCACGTTCTTTATCTCAGCTCCAATTAACAGTTCGTTGCAAGTGCCCCCCTTCTGACAGCAATTAGTTTGTATGTAATGGTAGCTCTGCCTTGGCTGAGAAAAGGGAAGACCAGTGGTTACAGGTGCCCTAGAGACAAGAACAGCAAATGTCCAACACTTTAATCTGTTAGGGCATGTTTGCTCTATTACTAAAAAGAGGCTTCCAAACCACAAATTTGGGATTTTAATCTGATCTACTTTAACAGAGTTTTACTGTAAGGTAAGATATAGGCTTATATTTTTTTTTTTCCAGCAGAATACCTTTTTTAGAAAAGTCTATTTGTTACATTATATTCTCACTGAAGTAGTAGAAAAGATAGTTTTTATTTTATATATATATATATAGTATGCATATATCTATCTATATGCACACACATTTAATGAGATTGAGATAATTTTGCCAGTTTTTGTTTTGAAATGAATATTGGAGAAAAGGCTAGAAGAAGATATTTGGTCTGTACACATGCTCCAGCATATGCATGGAGCTTTCTCAGTGATAATGAGTAACACCCCATGATTCAACACAATTATTGGAGAAGAATATTTGATTGCAGTTTCACAACCACTGTAGTTTAAGCAATATTAAAGCACAAGAGTAAGCAGTGAAAGCTGGGGTCCTCCTCATGGGTATTTTGAAGACTAACGGTTCAGCTAGAGGTAAGTGAATTGGTCTCCCTTTTCTCATTATTTTGTTTTCCACCTCATGCAGTTTTTGAGAGCCTTAATTTATCATTTGGAAAGTGTTTTAAGATCCTTTCACAGACCTGGCTATGAAAACGCAAACTATTAGGAAACAAAATCCCATGAACAATTAAAAATTAATCACCTTCAAGCCAGAACTTTCAGAGAAATGTCCAGTGGAAATAAAAAGACAACCTGGACTTGCAGGAAGAATGCTCTATTCACAGGAAATTGAAGAAAAACAACCACTTCCAATTGGGGGATGTTGCTTTCTCCCGTCCTGCTGTCTTCTCTTCCTCCGCAGTCCCCAGGAAGTTCACACTGCCATGAGAAGCAGAAGAATGAAGGACAAAGGACGTAGCCTGAAAAGCAACAACGTGGAGATGCCTGTGCACTGCCTGCCTGCTGGCAGCTTTGGGCCAGGCTCTCCCTACAAGCAGTGAATAGTTAGCCCTTCTGGCTCAAAACAGGGGCTGGCACTCCCCAGTGGAGAGGAGTGGGGGAGCATTTAGGAAGAGGGATATGATGCTAGGATGGATAAAGAGCAGTAAGGGCCTGTCAGAGACAGAGGCTGGCATGCCTGAGGGAAGGTGCAGATGAAACATTCTTCATCTGGAGAGCCGGGAATGGGGAGGAGTAGGTATCTGGGGATCAAAGGATTATCTGGTCATGGAGGGGGTAAAGGAGGAAGTTCTTGTTCCTTGAGACAGGAGGAACAACGGCAATGTGAGGATGTCGGTCTTAAATCTCAGTCCTGTGATAACTCTCATCTCCACACTCTCCCTCTTGAGCACAAACCCAAGGTAGTTTTGCCATAGGAAACTGCTGAACAAGAAGAGAAGAACAAGTGCCAGGAAGACCCTGAGGGGATCCACTGTCCCCACAGAAGCTTGTTGATCTGTCCCTGAACATCTCCAACAACTGAATCTCCACAGCCTTCTTGGACAGTGTCTTCCAGGGCTTTGCTGGTGCTGGCTTTATCTCTATAAAGCTTTTACTCATGTCAATCTGCTGCAGTTTAAACCCCCTACTTGTCCTACACAACATGTTGCAGCCATTGTCCTAGACAGTAAATTGGCAGACATACATCGGCCATTAAAATGCACAGTGAGATTATGTGTATGAAATAAGAAAGATTGTACATGTCCTACTGGACTGCAATGCTATATACAACAGGACTAAGATGTATTTGAGAAGAATTTATTTATAGAAAGATATTTTTTGGTAATTGGATTTACAGGCATAACAATAAAATAATCTGAAGTAAAATAATCTAAAGTCAAAGGCTCGTCATGACTATTGAACTAATAGTCATAGTTATACACCATTTAAGTATATATATTATATGAGTAATAAAAATCCCAAGCTTCTGTGACTCGGAGCACAGAACCTAACTATCATTGCTCCAGACTAAAAGTTTGTGTATGTGACTTGGTTATCTGGCTGAACTGTGGGACACTCATCACAAACTCTCCGGAACTTCTATGTTTAAAACCTCTACTTTGGCTATTGTCATGCGGTGTGTTTCTTGGCCCTTTTCTATGGAAAAAACCCTAGTCATTTTATATGTTCAGAGATTTTTTCCCAGCTTCAGTTATTTTTAATGGATGTTTCAAGTTCTCCTTTTGCAGAATGTCCTGAGAGCTACTCTTACACTAGGGAAAAAAATTTAAAAAATTGCAACAAGCAAGCTATAAATGCCACAGTTCTTTAATGGTAAAAAAGGACTAACTTTATGAATCTTGGTATCAGTAGTTTTACAAACCACTTCACAGAGTGACTTTTTTTCCTGAACAAAAGTCAAGCAGTCCACAGGCTGCCAGCCCAACAGTGTAAACAAATCTGTTTTTCTGGGTTCCCTCTGTCAAACGAGCCTCAAGCTGAAATACGGACAGATTTATCTCAGATGAAATATATCAGGCACATAAAGCAATAATTATAGCTGCCTGGTCATATGTTGGGAATAAAGAGCCAACCTTAGATCAGGGTCAGCAATAGAGGGTGCCTAAAATACATACGATTTTTGAATGGGAGCTGGGAGCATGGTTTCTTGATAGACATACAGCCAAAAGCAGCGGTGATCCCAAGTCTAGGGAATAACAATATGTATGAGGACTTTAGGAAGAACACAGTAGTTAACAAATTGTGGAAATAACTTTCACTATATCTGGAGAATCATTTTTCTGGCTTCAGCTGTGCATTTTTCTCAGGCACTGTGAACTAGACATCACCTGGGAACCACCCTGCCCAGCCCTCTTTCTTGGCATTCAAATGCAGATCTGTGGAGACAGGGAGAAGCTTTCTATGTGTGCTTGTGACTGAAACCAACCTCCCAAAGGACGTATCTTGGAGGAAGACTTAACCTCTTTGCAATAGCTGTTCCCAAAGGACCTTCGCAGAGGAAAAATTAGCATAGGTTTGTATTGAATAAAATCTCTTAATAAAATCCTGAGCACCAAGTGCTCCAAGCCATGATAGTCTAAGGGTGGCACTATGAACCTCAGAATTTGCTCTTTCTGAGTGGTTTTTAATGTGCCCATAGGACCGAGCACTTTTGCTGCTCAGTGACTTCTGCAGGCTGGCTGCATTGCATTAAGGGTTATGGAAATTCTTCAGCTGAGTGAAGAAGCTGGTTAAAGCAGTCCTCACCTTGACCAAGGGTCGGGTTTTAGAATAGCAAGGTGAAGCTGCTTAATAAGAACTGATTACTTTTTAAGAGCCACTGATGTTGTTATTGCCTATCACAAAGGGCACCACATCAGCGACTGCCAGATTATACCTTGACATTTAAATCCTTCTGGAGATTCCCCAGCCAGAGAAAGTCCCTGCAGAATGCCTGTCAGTCTAACATTGCTGTCAGATCAGCAGTCCAGGAAAAGTACAGAGGACCCTAAATAACCCAGCTAGCATGGCCTGGTGCGTAATTCCCAACTCTATAACTGGGTAGCTTGGAAGGAAATCCAAGCTAGTCTCCTGATGCAGTCAAAACCTGCAGAAGAAATTAAATTACTTAGTGCTCTCATGAAATAAGGGCGTTCCCAACAATAGAAAAGGGAACCAGAGGGTAAGGATGAGATCATACACAGTGACCTTTCCTCAAGAGTTCATCCTGACCATCCATGTGGGCATAGCCAATGCCAATGGCATGTGCATTTTTTTTCAGAAAACAGCCTTATGAAAACAAATGAAAACTGTAATAGTGCATTTGTTTGAAGCCCACAACTCTAAATGAGTTGTTAAGGTACTGTGTTTAGCACCATTCCACAGACATCTTAACAGTCCATCTTAACAGTGTTAAAAATTATATTCTTAGTTTATGCTATCGTTTTGTTCACTAAAGTTTAAAGCTATCCCAAATATTTGTCGAAAAATAGGGTGAAAGCAAATAGAAAAGAGGAGAAATGTCCACAGTTTAACTCCAGAGCCCTTTGAGTTACTTTATTTCATGTAGTTTTTGATGCCAGTGCTGAGGACAGTTTTCAGTCTGACTATTTATTTAGGTGTTATTTAGAACATCTCTTATCCAGACTACCACTGTTTGTTCTTTGGGCAAAAAAATCACAGAGAACAACAAACCAAATCCTCAAGCCCATATTATTTTGTTTAAAAGTCCTAAGTTTCCATTTGATAAACAGGATTTATTTTGAATTAATCTGAAATTAACACAGCAGTTTTTAACTTGTCAGCAGCTTCAGCTTTTGATTGTCAACTTCATTTTTCTACAGCATTAATGTGCAATAGCATAACTAATTGATGTCAGTACAGAGCTGTACTTAATTTCTCTCCTAGACTCAGAGAGGAAAAGTATGGATCCAGTGGAAATAGGGGGTTTTAGACTTAATAATGTAATTAAAATTATTTTTTACAAGCATGACATTTAGAATCATCATAGACTCATAGAATCATAGAATGGTTTGGGTTGGAAGGGACCTGAGAGACCATCCAGTTCCACCCCCCTGCCATGGGCAGGGACACCTTCCACTAGCCCAGGTTGCTCAAAGCCCCGTCCAGCCTGGCCTGGAACACTGCCAGGGAGGGGGCAGCCACAGCTGCTCTGGGCAACCTCTGCCACTGTCTCACCACCCTCACCGGAAAGAATTTCTTACTTATTTCTAATCTAAATCTACCCTCTTTCAGTTTAAAACTGTTACCCCTCATCCTATCCCCACACCCCCTGATCAGGAGTCCCTCCCCACCTTTCCTGTAGCCCCTTTCAGTACTGGGAGGCCGCTATAAGGTCTCCCTGGAGCCTTCTCTTCCCCGGGCTGAATACCCCCAACTCTCTCAGCCTGTCCTTATGCCAGGACAGCCCCTCGATCATCTTCATGGCCTCCTCTGGACCTGCTCAAGCAGGTCCATGTCCTACTTACGCTGGGGGACCCAAAGCTGGACACAGAACTCTAATAATAATAATAATAATAATAATAATAATAAATCATCCTTTTCTCATACAATGACTGCTACATTAAGATACAGTTTGAGATTACAGTTTTTAAGATCCTCTAAACATTGTTTTTCAATTTGTAGTCTGCAGTGTGTGTTTCCTGTTGAGTGAAAATTAATTCCACTGTTTGTTTATATTAAAGACTGGCTGAAAAGTCAAATTTCTCTGCTCTTGGTTAAATTTCTCTGACTCCCACCGAAGCCATGGTGACAGAGCAGCTCAGAAGGCTCATTTCCAGCACTGCTGTTGTTCAGCATTAATTCTTCACACCAAATGTGAATGCAGTTCAGCAATGAGGTATCAGTATGGACTGATCTTTCTATCATAGCTACATGCCCATGCAAATGAAGTGTTAGTATGGACAAATGTTTCTATTGTGGTTGCATACCCATGCAAACTAAATCCAAATGGGTTTTTTTTGCTTCTGATTACAATTTAACATCTTCTTCCTCATTCTCTTTTCTACATTTTTTAAATATGATTTTGGTGTTGAGAGCTGAGGTATGACTGGTTTTGGCTTGATTTTTTTTTTTTTTTTTTTTTTTTTTGTAAAGCTATCATTCACTTACAATTTAGACAGGAGAAAATGTTTCATACATAGAGAAGGATCTGAATTAGCATTGCTACTTAGATCATATGAAGTCAAAAACTTATTTGAAGAAACAAATTGATTTGTGTCATTAACTAAAGCATTCTCAGCTAAGGGGGAAAACCAGCTGATGTCCTTTAGCAAAAGATTTTTGCTGTTGTCTGCAAAAGAAACTGTCACAGTTGGACATGCAATAACGTTCCTCTCAGGAAGATTAATATCACTACACCTCTCTTACACATTATTCTCAGCTACCGTGCCAAACTAAAATTTGTATCCATGTGTCCTGTGAGGAAAAAAAATATTTTTGTCTTTTGAACACAGTAATTTAATTCTCAAATTAACAGCTGCCCTGCATTATTTTTGTCCATACTCATCTTCATAGTTTCTTGTCCTCTGGCTTGGAGACACTATTTTGTACTTAATATATTGATACTTTTGATTTTTTGCAAGACCTGATTTTTATGGGGTTCTGCAGCAATGCCAGTAAAATGCCCACTCCCTCTGGAGTTAACAGGAGTTACACACAGGGTCATGTACTGAAAAGTTCAGATAACTTATGAATATTATAACTTTTCAAAAGCTAAATAAAAACCTCATGAAAAAGTAGCTTACACAGAAATGGAGGGTATGCCTCAGTCCCAAAAGACATATTTGAGAATATTTCTCTCTCAGTTTAGGGTATAGATTAGTCTCTGATCCACATGAAAGTAAAAGGGGTCAAAATGTGAGTGGAGCTATATCAGTATGTAAGCTTTTTTAGGTTTGAAGCTGAAGTCTGTAAAATTGGAATTGTTACTCATTGTTTACAAGGGGTTTTGGACAGAGAATATTTAAAATTTGGTTTACTAAACACAGGTTTGATTCTTACTATTGCGGCATTAAGTGCCAGACACAGTTGTCACTAGAGGACTGGCCAGGATACTTCATATGGCATGTTCTTTTAAATCTGATTTCATTTACAAAAATCTGGAAAATTAAGGAGGACAAAAATATAGTCCAAAATATTTTAGTGGAATGTGTGCTGTAGGGAAGAAGACAGAGTGGAGTACTTTTCTTGTTTTGACAGTTCCTGTTCAAGTTTGCATTTATATATAATGATATGCAATATCTGTATGTCCAATGGCATTTTTCTTTGAGTGATGGGTTTTGTTATGTTTCATTGGAAGGACATTGTCTGCCTATTTTCCTAACACTTCACCAAAAAAGTTACTTGTGCTATTAATATTTCTCTGAAACTATATTTTGTCTGTCAAAACACTGAAGAATGATGTGTTCCTTTGACTTACATTTCTATATCAGACTAGATGAGTTTGCATTTAGGCATCTAAAATTAATGCATATATATATATATATTTTTATTTTTTTTTCAGAAATTAAGAATACCCAAAAATCATTTGAAGGGAATGAGAAACTTGAAAAAACTTCTCAAAATCAATCAGCAGGTTTGAGGCTTCTGTTTTGAGTCAATAATTTAAATCATAAAAGTCTGTGAATCTATAATTTTGTTAACATTTATTAGAGGTTTCCTACTTTTGCTAAAGATTTTGCCTTTGGTTTTCACCATATCAGCAACTAATTAGTGTATAATGGGTATGTTTTTTTTCAAACCAGTACATTCCCATGGATGTACTTACTACCTACAGGCAGGAACCTACACTGGCTGTGTTTGTGTGCAAGATCTGCTTTTTTTTTTTTTTTTTTTCCTTCCTTTAAGCTAGCTAACAAACATCAACTTTATTATTAGTGACAGGAAAGGTTTTCCAGATCAATTTTGTTGTTACTTTTGTTCTTTATTAACAGAATTAAGGAGTAGGGAGTGTGCAAGTTCATAGAATGTTTGGGGTTGGAAGGAACTTAAAGACCACCTAGTCCCACCCCCCTGCCATGGGCAGGGACACCTTCCACTAGCCCAGGTTGCTCAAAGCCCCGTCCAGCCTGGCCTGGAACACTGCCAGGGAGGGGGCAGCCACAGCTGCTCTGGGCAACCTCTGCCACTGTCTCACCACCCTCACAGGGAGGAATTTCTTCCTTACATCTAATCTAAATCTACCCTCTCTCAGTTTAAGGCCATTACCCTTTGTCCTATCACTACATGCCCTTGTAAAAAGTCCCTCTCCAGCTTTCTTGTAGGCCCCCTTTAGGTACTGAAAGGTTGCTAGAAGGTGCCCCGGTAGCCTTCTTGGTGCCATATATTTTTATCTAATTACAGAAGTTCAACAGCAGTATGTACAAAATAATTTCCTGAGTGTACTAATATATCTGTAGAAGAATTTGAAGATAGACTGTATTTTTGTTTGGATTCAAACTTTTTTTTTTTTTTAAAAAAAATGGCTCAATTGTTGGTAAGCATTCACTTACAATTATTTTTTCCTCCACCTGATGCCATAAATAATTGATCTGATAAAAAGTTCTAACACATCTGTGGTGGTGCAATTCTTACCCCTCCCTGCCCTCCTTGTTGGGTTGCTTGGTGCCAGGTGTGATCCCATCCACATTCCCCCAGGCCATACACCAATCTGTGGAGATAAGGACTGATAACCTTGAGGAGCCTGGCTCCTGCCCCTCCCAATTGCACACCATGTCTCCTTCTGCCCTGGGCAGTGCCAAAATGACACCCTCTTGCAGGGTTGCCTTCCAAATTTTGTGCCATACACAAGCATTACAGTAACAGAGGAGACAGAAATTGTATAATTTTTTAAGCTAACTTCTTTTTTACTTTCCTTCTTTTTTTTTTTTTTTTTTTTTTTTTTTTTTTCTTTTCTTCCTTGAAATGCTTACAGGAAACTACATTAGAATCCCAAAGTAATGGAACATTAAAAAACCATCTGGAGATCTAAACCAATTTTAATATAAAGAGTTACAGTGGCGCTGATGCATGACCACAAAGACAGATATAATCCATTGTGAGTGTGGCAGTTAACTTTCAGTTGTGCTCAGGAACATAAAATTCTGATCTTTCAAAAAAAAAGTATAGGTATATAAAAAAAGGTATAGCTAAATAATTGCAGAATGAAAATCACAGTAACTAATCTTTGGCTGCATAAATGTAGTAAGACTTTACTTAGCAAATACTTGTATTGTTCTTGGAGGGTTATACACACAGACACACATATGCATGTGCTAAATAAATGGTATCGGCTTGATGGAAGTGGTGTGTACAGTTATATAAAACCAAAAATACATTTTATATTTTGTATATGTATGTCTTTATCATAACCATAGATAGCTCCTAGTTGCTATTTTAATTTTAGCAATTAGTTCCAGGATTTAATTTTGGTTTTTGGTACCTTAAAAATGCTACCTTAAAGATATGTGATACAAAGATACAGAGCATTACCTCTCATGGAAGTCATAGAAACATTTTTCACTTCAGTTTCTTCACAGAAGAGCAGCAGTCTGTTTAAAGAGAGATAGAAATATTCAGTTCTTTTCTTGCCCAATTATTTTCCAGACTATGTATTGCTGGTGCATGGAGAATCATATGTCAGGTGTGTGCCATGCGCCCTGCAGCTCTCATCCTCTGGTCCCTGAGAAGAGGGGGCCTTTTGGAAGAGATGTCTGGTTTGGCCCTGTTCCCGCATGCAGCCGGGCTGTGAACCTGGGAGACTGGATTGCATGCAGCTGCTGCAAATGAATTGTACGAGAAATGCAGCCAACCCACGATGTGCACAAGGCCATCGTATCTGCTATGGTGCTGCTCTGCTGGCTTCATCCTGCAAGATTAATGTGATACATGTTACAACAAGCAGACCTAAAATCAATAAGAAATAGTCTCCAGTGAAGCTGTTGAGACCCCATCCCCTGGGGTAATAAGAGCAGTTCAGCATCCTTCAATATCAAGCTTTGTGTCAGGAAGATTCCTGCCAGAATCAATGGAGCTGAATCAGTAACTGTTTCAGTACGGCCGTCTCCCACGACACCCACACAACACTTCCTTTCGCCACACCGTCAGTAGCTGACACAAACTGTTATGAGACAATCTCAGCTTCCCTAAATCTTATACAGTATAAGAGCACTCCTCAGCATCCCAATAAAAAGTCTCCTTAAGAGTATAGAAGTTACTGCTTTTTCATATCATATATTTATATTTTTACTTGTACGATTTCACATTTTACGGAATAGTCATTTAGAGTGAAGGTAAGTCTCAATGTAAACCTAAATACATATTTTTTAGGTTTACAATAAATGCATAGATTTATTTAGGCTTGACAGCTTTTTAGTGATACACCATGCTATTGGCACTGTGAAATGAACTGAATAAGTCACTGATAATTCTGAGATCACTGGAAGTGGCAGTATTTTCTTGCTTAGCTGCATAGCAGATTCTTACTTTTGCACAGCCTACTTGATGGAGTGGGACATGGTACTACTCACTTCCAGCTGCTCTTCCAACCCTCTGGAACATTCAGAAGATACAAAAGTCATAAAACTATTCATCGGAGTTATGTGACTGTAGAATAGATTTTCTTTCAAGTCAGCTGTGGATTATTGGACACAAAGAGCAGAACCTGTGCTGGATGAAAAGTCAATGAAAATAAGGTGGATTTATCCAACTATTACCACACAGTGAGATGGGAAAGTACTACCATATTCAGTACTACTTTAATTATTGATGAACAGTTCAAATGTCTTTCATCTATTCTGCAAAGAATATAAATCTACTTACTTTTTCATATTCAAACTGATCCAATTTATAAGATTGGTAATGTTTTCTACTCAAGGTTTGTGTTTGCTAAAGAGGCATTTAAGTTCTCTCAATATTTAATACTGTTTCTGAACTACCTGATATTAAAAGGAGGATCTTTTCCAAAGAGATGACACAGCATTGTTGGTCAAAACACTTTTTGACCAAGCTTCTACATTTCTTAAATACATAACCTTTCTCGAATAGATATTATCCTATTAAAAATATACTAAAATTTGGTCCATGAAGATTTTGTTTACTTGCTTTATCCCAAGACAAGTAGGTATTTGTGTAGTATTTGTGTAGGAGTCTTTCTTTCTTTATGTATGTTCAACTTCTTTGTTTACTTTCCCAGTAGGAAAAAAAACCCAAACCAACAACAAACCAAACTCAGGATCTCCAGTACCATTTATTTTATTTTTTTTTAAAAAAGGCTTTTGGAATATGAGGGAAAAAGTGAGCAAAGTCGTGTCCTGCAACAGGCACTTAGAAATTCTTATAATCTACTTTTTCCAGTCTGATAACGTTTTACAGTTAACATGGGCATCTGAGTCTACCTAATGCCCTTGGAAGCAAGGAATAGTTACATTCCCAAGCTGTCAAGTGGAAGGTAAGTGGGTGCAGTAACTTGTTGCTAAAGCAAGAAGATTCTGGGGGAGTGCGGGTTTTTTTTTTTTTTTTTTTTTTTATGACTACCAGAATGTCTCCAGGAACATTATTTCCTGCTTCCCACTAGGACACCTTCTGCTACACTCAGGAATATTTTATAGACATGTATGTGAATTCAGTGCCTATTAGATCTCCAGCTCTGAAGATTGCAGTCCAGAAAAGAGTGCTGGCCAGACAAACCTCCCTATGTAATCCCACCAACAAATTTCATTCATGATCAAGAAGATATGTGTCATGTCTGGGAAGCGAGGTCATCACTGTCACATTTCTTCTTTGCTGGAGTTACCCATGAATGTGCCAGCTGTGGTGGTGGTTACTTGGGAAGTAAACATATTGTTCCTGGGAAAGTGGTACAAGAGTGTCCTTTTTGCTTCATATACATCCCTGAGCATACATTACATGTTAGAAACATTTAGTCATCAGTAACGTATTCAGGCCCTTAACCAAGGAGTGGTATTAGTTGTATATTGTACTGCTGGCAAACATCCCAGCCTACATAAAATGCCCCTGTGGGAAATCTCGCAATAAAAGCTTTCCTATGTCTTTTGTTTTCAGCAGAAACCCAGAGCAGGAACTCATCAACATGGAGGCAACAAAGATGCACCTTTGCTGTGTTCAAGTTGGATTCATTAAGTGCTCAGAAGTGAACTCAAGAGAAAGCAAAGGCAATGAGTCCCATTCTAAACTCTCATCAAATGGATTCACAGAGATGGTAAGAACTACAAAATTTGTCTGTCTATTTTGCAGATTAAAGTATTAAACTATGCAGAAATCAAGGCACAAAACTCATTAAGTCTGCAATTCTGTCCTTAGCACGCTCCGCACTGCTGTGTGTAGAGTATGGTTTGCAAAATCACTTGCTGCTCAGAGACCTTTCAGATCCTCACACATTATGTTGAGCTATAGAATAAATTTTTAGCATGGCCTCTAAATTTTTCATGCTTCAGTGGCATAAAATTGCTAACTAAATACAAAATGATTCCTCCTAGTGCTCCAGGTTTTTTTTCTAAGTAAAAATAAGCATGTACAGGGAGGATAAAGGAAATACAGGAAGGAGTGCAAAACTATCGGTAGGTTTGAGAGTACTCTCCTAGTAAATCAGTGTAAATCAGAGAGGTTGAGTGGAGTGACCTGTTTCTGAGGGAGACAGGCTTGATTTCAGGCTTATGTGGCCCCAGACCAGAAGAGAGCTTTGAGCTTACCATGAGAAAAAGCTACTAGTTCTGCTGCCAGGTCTTAGTGCAGAGCTGTTGCCAGAGAGCTTGGATATGGGAAGATCCTAGTTTATCATATTTGGCTCTGAAGAGAAGGATGGTCTGCAGAATGCAGCCTACAGGGGATCTGGCTAGGAAGAAGCCTGGCTGAAGATGTGCCCTCAGACACTCACAGATCATGGGACTGTGGGAGAATGATAACAGAGGACACGACTAACATTTAAAATGTATTACACTTTAAATAAATAAGACCTAGTCCCTGAAGAAAAGAATCTGAAATAGAATGGCTCCGTTAGCAATTTGGTCTAGAGGCACACAAGAAATGTTTGTCAAAGAATTCAACAAAGTTTTAAACGTTTTGAAGTTTCTAGAAAAAAAAAAAAAAACAAACAAAACCTAAAAACCCTCATTAAAAAATACCTGATATATTGAATACAAATTCAATAAAACACATATTGAGAACTGGCAAGAACCAGTAGTTTGCCAATTTGTGCTGTGAAATTAGCCCAAAGACTTTTCAGGAAGTCACCATCACAGCTGCGAGGTGCCCCTTTAAACACCTCACATCTTCCAACACTTTTAACTGCAGTGGGGAAATACACCGCCTGAGGAGAAGAAAAAAGTTTGGAAGAAAAATTTAGGAGAAAGTGTGAGATATCTGCTAAGCTCTTGCAGGTATTTTTTCAAGGGCAGAAATAGAAGTCTTCAAGGCTAAGGCTGAAAAAGAAAGGGTAAAATTAGGGGCAGCAAGATTAAAATATTACTCAAGGTTACTCAAGATTAGCCGCATGATGAATGTTCCACAGAACGCTGCATAAATCAAGATAACTAAGATAAATGGAAGTCTAATTTAAGGAGTGCGCTGTGTCTGGATCAGAACTGGAAGGAACCAGATGCATGACTGCCAGTTTATGAGGTACAAGAGCAATACTAGAATTGGGGCAGATCTGTTCAAGAGGCTCTGATTCAGAGTAGCTGGAGCAATATACTGCTTCCTAATGTCTTTACCAAAGAGGGTAGAAAAAAATCAACTGGGAATTTAAGTTGGACAGTAGTAGTTATTCTTAGTGTGCATCCCCTCCTGCAGAAGGGAATAGTTGGCTTCTTTAGACCAGAACTTCTCTCCCCTGTGAAAATGTCCTGGCTCTGTGCTACAACCTTCCTTTCCTACACCTAAACATACATTAAAAGTGAAAAGTTCTGTTTGTTTAAAAACACTGCTGTGAGTAAGGAAGTATTGCTGAGCCCTCTGTAGTCTAGTTTAATTTCTCAGATTTTTTTGTTGCGTGCTTCAATCAGCATCACTTAATTTTTTCCACACTTTTTAAGGTGGAATCAATTGAGACTGAATTCACTACCCAGAAATGCCCAGCAGTAAACTGACATGTTAATTTAAGGAGGTTAATTTAATTGTTTTATAGACCTAAATATGGATGTGCAGTGAAATCCAACCAATTATTCCCACTTAGTGATTGTTCACAGGTGTGTGTACTAGACCCTTCCCTCCCATTTATTAATTTGTAAACAAGAGATGGATAGGTGACTGTTGCTTTACTCAAGCTGAATATGAAAAAAGCCATCCAGTAACAATTGTTATTATGCTGATATTGCCTTCAGTAACAAGCAGAAGCTATCAGCATTCAGCAAATAACTGATACTTAACAAGGCACCATAATTTCCCTAAGGCTGCTCTTTTTGTCCCCGAAAGCCTTAAGGAATGGAGACTTCCCAAAGAGCAGTAATTCTGGCCACACCAGTCTCCTTGAAGACACTTTCCCTTTGTCTCCCTTGCCTCATCCACAGTAATGTGTCTCTTTCTCTACTGACGTTAATTAAAAAATCAGGAAACATTTTGACATCATTGGAGCAGCGTGATAAGGCAGATGAATAATATAGTTTCATGAAAACTTTTACCAGAAATTAAGTTTGTTTGCAGGAGTTTTCATTGTTTCTTCAGTTTAAGAACTAGTTTATCTTTGTGTTCCTTTCACTTACTATTCCCTCTCCCACAGCTTCCAGCCAGTCACTCCTGTTCTTTCTCCCATCCATGAGTCTGTGGGACTGCAGGATGAGCCAAATGGCAGGAATGATTGTGATTTTTTATTTATTTATTTATTTATTTATTTTTAAAAGAGGTTTGAACAGCAGTTTGAATTTTTTACTTTTACATCTGGATTCTTTCAGGGGTCCAGTCTGCAGAGTGCAGCATCCCAAGGCACTTTCATCTGCCTGGTAACCACTGAAGAACAGATTCAATAATAATAATAAAACTACCGTAAAGTTGTATCATATTAATGGTAGTCTCATCACAGATATTCTGTTCCATTAATTTACCCTTCTTAAAGGAACTGTATTAGAAATAGATACAGGTACAAGTATGAACAAGGGAGAATATCACAGGTACAGAAGGACTTTTGCTGTTTAGTTTACAGGGGGGTTATTTCATATTATAAAGACTGCTCTTTCCCAATCCTCAGCTTTATGTTACTGGACAATTTGTCCTTTATCAAAAGTTAATAATATGTCATTTGATTGCTTTGACTCAGTACAGCAATTGCTATGTGCCTGCATGTTAGCAATTTGGAGACTGATTTTTATTTTGAGCTTGAAATAGAAGGGAAGGGGGGCATACCTACCATATAACACACACATACATATCTGCCTTTCCCCCCAGTATTATTCAGTGGGTGATGCATTGTAAATGGAAGTGTTTATATTTGTTAGCTATAGAATATTGCACATTATACTGAAAAAATCTGTCATCATTCATAAATCAAACCTTTATTTTGTACTTCATTTAGCCAAAAATATGCACATATGTACAGACACATTTTATTACACAAAGGCACTACTGAATATAAAAAGAATATTTGTCAAACTTCAGATTAATGTAAAAACAACATTGTACAAATACCTGATTCTACCCACCCGCTGGCACATTCTCCACATTTTTAACTGTTCTGCCTAAAGCAACATAGCTAAAGATGAAATTAGTGGGAAGAAATTGGTGAAAATACACCACAGATTACACAAGTAGAATTAAGAGAGACAGCAGATGTCACTAAGCTGAGAAAACCTTGCTGACACTCCAGGGAACCTTCCACTTAAATTATATTTAAAAATTAATAATCGAGCACTGACAAACTAAGAGTAGAATTGCCTTTTCAAAAAGGAGACAATGTCTCATGTACATCATGGTCTCTGCTAGAACCAGGAAAATTACAACTTCCCTGAGTGAATTCAAAGTTTAAAATAGAGGATTAAGCAAGAGTCACATAGCAGATTTAAAAATTTACATCTCCGTTTAGTGTATAAGCAAACAGTATCAGTTGTCTACACATGGCAACAATGTTTGAAATACTTTCTAACACCTCTGCAAGCAGTATCAATGTAAAGAGAAATCAGCTGTGGGGTATGCAAAAAATAAGGGATGCAGCCCGATTCTCTTACCTGGGCATTTACAAAGGTCCGAATTCCAGTGACTTCAGGTTTAAATGTGTACTTTTGCAAAAAGGTATGGTTTTGACTGCAGGCTAAGAACATCTGTACTTTGACACTAACCCCTTCTTAAGGAAAGGACCTTGCTTGGTGATTATGCTGGCTATTGTAATTGCAAAACATCACCAGCTCCCATGAGAGAAGCATACAGACGGTGGGTCTCCTCACTCCCTTGGAAACAGTAGAGAACTTAAAGTTTTTGCACCTCAACTGCAGTGGCTCCTCTTAAAACCAGTTTTCTTCTTAAAGATGATAGAGGAATGACTGTATGAATTTCACTAAATTCCTTAAGTGACAGTCTTAATGAAGACCATGAGTTCTGTGAAAAGATAGAAAGCTTCTCTGTGGTATGGCAGCAGAGGGTGATAGAAATAGGAGCTAAATACACTTTTCACACTTTTTCAAACAATACAGAATATTCCAACTCATAAAGTAGATGCTTAAATTTAACGCAGAGAGGATATTTAGCCTTTCTCCGCTCCACTAGGAGCATACCTACTTTCTCTGTGTTCTACTGTCATCACCTATGTTTGTGAAAAGTGAAACAAAATCAAGAGGAAAGAAATTGAATATAATAATTATTAATTGGTTATGTTTATAGGCATTATAATAGAAAATGAGCTTGAAGGGAATGGAGTGAGGAGGGACAGTATAGTTCCAGAAAGTACACGTTTTGGTATGCAGGACAGCAGCAAATATAACAGGCCAGTTTATTAATTCTGAAATGTTTAGAATGCTGCTCGGCATTCACATGAAAACTGCTTTGTGGAAAAGGCCCTAGCAGTAGCTTCAGTTGAAAAGGCAGAGAGAGAGAGGGAAGGTGCCACCAAGCAATAAAATCGTGTAATTTCTGCTGAGGTTAGTTCATTGTGTTCACATCATTGTTCACAGCCAGATTGAGGTGTATCTTCCTTCAATACTCCACACTGATATTTACAGAAGCCAGATCAGATGGAAGCTTCTGTGAAAAATTCCAGAGGCCAAAAATAGCTAATTTGACTGAGATTTATGTGATGAAATGTTGTTAATTATCACCCAGAAAACTGTTGCACTCCAGGGCTGCTTGCCAGGTACCATCAGATCTAGATCAAGTTCATAACTTATGACAGATTTTACACTATTGTGTCAGTAAGCAGTTAAGGGGAAACAACTGTGTAAAATGAGATCTATGTAAAAAAACCCTAGTGTAAATAAAGGTGAGAAAAAAGTTATGAAATCATACAACTCTACTAAAAATGTCAAATTGCCAGTTTCGCTGTTTTATACATTGGTTGGCATTAATGCAGGAATATCTCTACCAAGAATGAAAAGGAATAAATTTTGCCACCTTTGTCTGAAATATATGGACCCCTAAGACTGCTTTGCTTTATAGGCTCTGGTGTACTAAGACCACATCTCAGTCCTGTGAAGCACAGTTCTGCCAAAGCATCTTATGATTAGTTGGGTAAGGAATTGGGAGTATTTCATACACATTGCAGCTGGAGTAAATTCTTCATTAGAACAAAGCTCATAATTTTAGCAAGTACACCTACTGTCAGAATTCGACCTCAAAATATAATGAATATCATGTCCAAATTCTAATCAACAAAATAAATCTAAAAGGAAAATTCTCTTTCAAGTCTGAGCCCGTGACAATTTGAAAGGGAGCTGTAGGTGAAAGGAACTGAAACAATAAATGTTATACTAATAGGGTTCTGCTCTTTTTTTGTTTGAGCTCTGAAAGTATTTAAAAAAATAACAACCACAACTGTACAGCCTGATCTCACAGCTAAGAAAGTTCCTGGTAGCTGACAATGAAAACAATACAATCTTCTTTATCACCATCCCACAAGATAGATAAGTTTGTGTATTATACAGAGGAATTCAGAACCAAAGTTCAGAGTTTTAAATCTCTTTAAAGTGTTAGATAAAGGGATGCTGGAGTAGAATTTACAAAGGCAGAAGCCAGTGGCCTTGACAGCAGTTTATTCATGTCCTAATTTTTGTAGGTTCTGTACTCTTTTTCGATGAAGTGCAACCAGATATCTGCAGGACTTTTAACTTTGGTCTGTTATTGCTGTGGGAGCTCAGCTATTGTTAGAGCAGGAACTCTCAGAAAGTTTGGGTTCAGCTTCTGACTCAGGAACAGTCTGATATGCAGCCTTGGAGGAGACACTGTAATTACAGATGAGGAGGCAATCTGGAGATATTATTTTATTTTCTATCTTGCTGAAGTAATACAAGAATTAGTTAAAGTTTGCAAAACACTAGGAGATCCTGAGGCTGAATATCCTATGGGAGTACTAATGATTTATCTCGCCCCTTTTGACCATATGCACACACACTGTCAGTTGGATGTTTTTCCAGAAAAGACTAATCTTGTCAGAATAACAAACTTGAGCTTTTCCTTATTGCTCCATGTCATGGATTTCAGTACAGAACAAAACTAGCTGTAATTGATACAGATTTACAGCAGTCATTTCTTGGTTCTTCTCCATGTGTTAAAGAATTCATGTAAATTTATGGCCTACATTTATGAAACATTTGCTCAGTAGTCTTCCAATTTCTATTGTGAGATTTTATTTCTTAATCTAGAAATAACTGATTAATCAATTTAGACATGCACTTGACCTCTCATAGTAAAGTATTTCCAATATGCCAGAAGGTATGGCCACAGAAACTGTCTGGAGGCTAACCTACTGAAGCCTCAGTAGAGTGAAATAAAAAAAAAAATAAAAAAAAAAAAGCACTTCTTACTTGACAGTGTCAGGAAACCATAATAAAGAAGGAATGATACAGTGATGGCAGAAGTCTGTGTCATTTTTATGAGCTATAGGCATGCAAGTAGAAAGTTTTGCATCTGGCAAGTGGCTCCAGTTTGGTGTACCTACTGTTACTCTACTGAGATCTTTGTATCTCAGAAAACTGAAAAAAGTCTCTATAAACTATGGCCACTGTTTATGATGCTGAATTTGCCACTGGACTACACTAAATGCTATTTGAACATATCTGATCTTAGAGCAAAAAAAGCATAATTTATTGCCTTCCAAAGATTGTCTTTTAAAAAAATTGTAAACCAAACCATCTGTCTTACATGTTATCTTCAGTAACACCATCACTCCCTCCTTCAAAAAGACAGCTCATTGTTTGAGAAAACGTGCATCTAAACCACATCCCTGTGGATGGCCAATGTCTTTCTGTGGTCTTTTGAAGCCTACTGAGGTCAAAGGAAAGAAGCTATCTCAGTATGTAACTTAGAAAACTGATCACAGCCTTCCCTTAAAGGACTGGTGCAGAGAGAATACCCTTTCAAGCAGTGTGTCTTAATCTTGCAAAGTCTATTTTGCATGCTAATCCAACCTCTGGAAGACAATATGGCCTTTAGTTACATGTTATTTTAATCCCATAATTTCAGTGCATCTCTGGAACCCCAGGAACATTGACTAAGTCTTAAAAGAAAAAAACAAAAAAGAAAAAAAAGGGGCACAACAGTTTCATTTATCAAAACTGGGATCTGTGGGCTAAAAAATATGTTATCTTGGAAGAGAACTATGTGAATAGTGAAGTCTGAAGTGCACAGGTCCCTGACAAAAAAGACAAAAAATTCAAATACTTTGTCCAAAAGACCATAAATTGGTCAATTCACATGCTGAAGTCAATAGCACTCTGGAGGCAAGTCACAAATGGCCACATCCCTTCTAGATGTAATTCTCTTAATGAATGAGCAGAAACCACACATAATTTCATGCAGTTTCTGTTCTCTGACTGTCTGCTACAGTGCCATCCTTCTCCTCACCTTTAGGGTGTGTTACACAGTTAGAGTGTCTTGATATTTAGCTGGAAATATCAGATACTTTACTTTCATTATTGATTCCAATGTAGCAAGGAAATCTTTGGAGAAAGAATCAATTATCAATTCACAGCTGGAACAAGTTCATCGTGCATATGACAGTGATCTTGACTGAAGCATACCATACCCCAAATGAGTAATTTTTGCACTGAATAGTTATTAGTTTTTGTTTGGATCTCAGGGGCCAAAGCTTCTGCTTTTGTATCTTTGACAGTGAGAGGCTTAGGCCAGTCTTTCCATTTTATGTTTAAGAGGATAACAAATCTTTATGGTCTTCTCCTCTAAAAGAATAACTCGAGGCATGTGTGGATAAAAGCATACTGAAGTCAAGCTGACTGAATTTCTTTCACTCAAAACCGCTTTGATTGAAAACTCAATTCTACTGACAACAATTTTTTCTCAAAAAATACTTTTATTCCCTTGTTTTGCTCTGAAAAAAATGAAATCACAGAAACGTTCAGTCAACACTAGACATTGATTTCAGAAAGGCTCCAGATTTGTAATAGGGGTGCTTCTGCTCTTCTTCAAACTAGGCCCTCCAGGTAGAAGCCACTTGCTGCTGTGCACTGTTACTTCCTATCACTGGGGAGAAGTCTGATGTGTGATTCCCATTTTCCCCTGTGTACTGAGATTAGTGTCATCTGAAGCCCTGCTCCCATTCAACACCACAGCAGCATTTCTAAATCAAAACACAGTAATTTCTGATTTCTCACTGAATTTTGCAACAGAGTGAGCCTGTGGGTTAAAGGTTTCTTCTGTGGATGAGAGAAAACCACATCGTTCTCTTGAAATTTTTTTCACATGAAAAACAATTTAACAGTTCTTATTTCATGGATTGCTTCTGCTTTATTTTTATAAAGGTAGAAAAGAAAAGGCTTGGTGGTGCTTTTGATAAGTTTTGAACTTGCTGTTGTAAGTGAAAAGTCCAAAGTGATATTGCCTTCACTCTTTGTTTTGTCTTGCCATATCTCAAGATAATGACAACACATTGTAAAGCTGGGTAGCATTAGGTATTTGAGGCTTCCCAGTTTAGTGAGTCAGTATTTACTTTAAAAGACAACACAAGTGTCAGAAAATGTAGAGATTTGTACTAGCCCTCAAAGTCTTTCCTGATTTCTGGGCATTTTTTTTTTCTTTTTTAAATCTGTTTGCTGAAGCAGTTGAGTGCAAAATTAGCTAAACTTATACAGTCTGATTAGCAACTTCAGGATGAAAAAGGTGATGCTTGCACAGCCCTGTGGGAGCTGCAAGGCTCAGTGACTTTCTGTTAATATCCTCCAAAGGAAGGAGTTCAGACTCATATGCAATCAGTATTTGAGACACAGTAAGCCATTGTAGAGATATGATTTCATGTAAGAAATTTGGTTGGGAATTGTGTCCTAGTGAACCATTGCCAGTCCATGCTAGGGTTGTGGTTACAACTGTTTTACCATTATACCTACTGGGATTTTACTACCAACAGCACACCTCTGCCTGTGGAAGGCTGTGTTGTTTCTTTGGGTTGACATCCAAACCCATTAAAACATTACAGGAAGGTGCACTGTATTTCCCCAGCTGAAGGTTGTAGCATGGGTGTTAACGATGCAAGGGATGATTTTTTTGTTTGTTTGTTTTTATAAAGGAGACATGCCAGAGAACAAGCCCACCACCCAGCTCAATTTTCTCAGCATCAGTGACTCCTTTTTTTCCAGTGCACTGCACCCTCACGAGTGCCTCCCGGGCCATATGTGAGGCCTCATGCTGAGACCCCTGCCCACCTGCAGCGCACGGAGGCAGGGCCCCGCCGCCTGTCCCAGGGGCTCGGGGAACGCTCCTGAGCGTGGGTGACACCCTCTGTGCGGTGACCCGCCACTCACGCACGGCCCAGTCCTGCGGGCCTGGAAGGAGGCAGAGCAGGGAGCGCGGCACTGCGGGGCAGCAGTGGAGGAGTGCCGCGCAGGGGAACGTCTTCTGGAGGAGAAAGCACTGGAGAGGTTTCTAGAAGGAGGGCAGTGCAGAGGGGGGGAGGGAGGCATCCGGAGCTTCCCCGGGGAGCCCCAGGTGGAGTTTGTAAGGTGCTGTGGGTGCCCTTCACAGATTCCATGCCTGCAGGCAGCCCCTCATGCGTGTCCACTGCTTTTTCTCAAGGCTTCGTGAGGCTGAATTCCGATTTTTGAACATTTGCATGGGTGTCCATCCAAAGGTAGGGTGCAGGGGCAGGCTGCCATGTGGGCTCGGTGGGTGGGAGCTGGGAAGTGGAAGGGAGGCCTGGTGAGAGGCGGGGTGGGCATGTCTGCTGGGGCATGGCCTCTGCTTCTCATCACTTAATGCCTTGGGATGTGTAGCAGTAACCTTTTTTGTGCTGGCAATAATTTACGTTTGTAATGCATTGAAGTTAATTTTCAGTAATCTATTTCCTAACTCAGAACCGAGCAGAGCAAGGAGGCGAGTTTTGCAGAGGAGGTGTGCTGGGCCTCTGCGTGGATTGAGGCTCTGAAGCGAAGCTGACAAATGTTCTCAAAGATTTCACCAGAGTGCTTGATCTGGTCTTTTTCCACTTTTCCAGTCAACACTTGAATGCCATTGACAAGTGCAATTGACAAAACTAAAAAAGGATGAGGAAAGAGATTTTCAGTCCTGAGCAGATGAAGTGACATTACTTACAGAGCGTGTCCTGCCAGAACTCTTGGAGTTTGCACTGAGCTGTCTTTCATGTGACGCTCTTCTGGCTGTAGCAAAACCTCATTTGTATTTTATTTGTGTAAGACATATTTAGTGAAAACATGCAAAACACTGGAGTAGATTAATGTAAAAATTCCAGAGGAAAAAGAGCTGCCATAATTTAAGACACTTCACTGCTAGCTTATTAAAAATGACATATTGTAAGCCTTGTAGTACCTAGTGACAGTTCTTTTTAGACATTGCATTATTAAAGATTATTTTCCTTAATGTTTTTGATAACTTTAAAGTCTGGAAATTTAAGAAATTATCTGTGTGCATGTTGCAGAATTTAGAACTGAACTGTAGTTCATCGCATTCCAATTTATGCAATTCATTTTGTGAATGCATTGGATTTTGAAATCCAATTCATGGAGCTGAACAGTAACATGCATGGGTGTGTATATGGGAGGATCTGGTGACTTTGACTTGATTTTGTATAAAGTTTAAGTGGGAAGCAATGATAGAAACAGCCATGAGTGTCACAAGGTGATCCTTGTCACATAACACGTTGTTCACAACTGAAATCACTATTCAGAAGCTGATGCAGGCACTAGGGTGAGAAGGTGGATTTCCAGCCAATACAGTGACACATTTCAGTGTCACATTTCTGTCTTCCAGGAAGAAATCCTTACTATTAAAGTGAACAGGTCAAACAAACTGGGTGGTCACTTTCTCATTGTATTCCATATATGATTAAGGTAAAGGTAGCAAATAATATTTAAACTATATATCACATCATTGCAAAATTATGTTTTTTTGGACAGTCAATTTCTGAATATAAGCCTGTGTATAGGTAAATGCAAAATTACTGTTACTAAAAGTACAGAGGTGTTACTGTAGCCTCCAAAAATGCAGTAGTGCCAGGCTTGTGGACTCAATAATTCAGTAAAACAGAGAGTGATCTAGCAGTGCCCTAGCAGATGAAAGTGTGCATACAGAAAAGCCTGTTTTTCATATGACCCCTTTTTTCCCCAAATTTAACATTTCAAGTAACACATGGCCTTGTGCCCTAGGAAAGAGAATATTCAACACTCTAAAAAAGACCTACTTTTGCCAGCATATCTTTTCCTGAGATCACAAAAAAGTGGATAAAATCTGCATTTCCTAATGTGACTTGAGCAGTTTCTCACCAGTCAGGGGGCAAGAGAAAGAGAAAGGCTGGTGGCTAGTAATTAGCAATAGTACTAAGGCCCATAGGCATATAGACATTATTTAGATGCACGTTGCCCTAAGCATTTGTCAAATGAGGATTTTGCTTGCTCTGGACCATCTATTGTCATTTCTGTATTGGAAGTTTCCAGTTAAAAATTGACTTTGGAATTCAGGATGGTGAAGGTGGGTGACCAGGCATGTCCATATATAGGAGAGATAACAAAAGAACAGAAATGCTTTTACTGGGGGTGGCTTCACATTCAGGATCTGAACTGAGCTTCCTTTGTGTAAACAGGCACATAAAATTAAAACAGGAATGCTTATTCCATTTTCATTTCTATGATTGACTTACTTTGGCTGGTGTCAGCTTCTCAAAAAACTCTGCAAGTTGCCTCACTGTTTTGGCTTGAGGAGTGCAAAACTGCTATCTACAATCAAATTATCATCAAAAGTGATAGGGTTTTCATTGAAGCCTAGAATGTTTTTCTGAAAATCTGATTGCTCATACTTGGTTTTAAAAGGCTGCCACATTACCAGCAGGTCAAGAAGTGCCAAAGATTGTCTCTTAGCTGTTTTCACTCAGCTGAATTCACTCAGCTAAATTCAAGGTGGCAGCGATTCTAGTTACTCATTTCATGCATATGCTGTACCCTAGGCTCCTGTGGTAGGACAGCTATCTCAAAGGTGCGTGTTAGAGAACAGGAAAAATAAATACCAACAGGGAATTAAAAAATAAATAATGTTGCCTGTAATCTAAGATGACAGTGTTTTACAAAAGAATCTAGCATCAAAAAGAAGGAACAAGCACTGCTGGGAGCTCACTGTTTTTAGCACTCGCAGATTACAGCCCAGAACAGCACAGAAGAAACTTGTAAGTAATACCCATTGTATGCTTACTGACATCTGGATGGCTGCCAACATCTTCATTTCAGTAATTGTGTTCTGGGTGATTGCTGTACTATACAAGAAACAGATCCTGGGGACGCTGAAATGGAAGCTTTTTTTTTTTTTTTTTTTTTTTTTTTTTTTTTTTTTTGTAGGTATAAAAGACCAACCGTTATACAAGAAAGATAATACAGTTTAATACTTAATCCTAGGAATGCTGGTGGGATCTACATTAGTATTATACAATGAAATGAATGTAAGCAACCTTAACTGTTGACTTAAGTATTTAAATTTAATTGCTTAAGCTTTTGTTAATTTGTGGATTTCATGAAGAGCCAGGAAATGGGAATTTTACTAGAAAGATCTGACCTCAGCATATGCTAATGTGTGTTGGTTTTAGTGTAGTTTGTAGTTACTGAAAGTAAAGAGGTGTTACTGTAGCCTCAGTTTGTATAGAAAACTTTTTGTCAGCAAACTATTGGTGTGTAGGGCAGTCCTACTCATTTTTATCATATCCCTTTTTTTTTTTTTCTTTTCCTTATTGTATGTGTTACATAGACAGTTACTCATGGAAATCAATTTTTAAATACTTGTACATGTCTGTTCACAGAAGTAGGTTATGTTTGTTCATCCAGTCAGGAAATGGAAAAATATGTTTATCTTTTTTTGAACATAGCTCAGCAACCCTCTGAATATTGGTGGCTGAGCCCTACCTAAGGAAATGCTGCACAGATTCAGATACATTTGAATAATGCTATTCCATTCACAGTATTCTAGAAACATGATGAAAAGAGAGACTAGGTTTGTCAAACATTATTTGTGGCAAAATATTCATTCAACTGTAACAAGCATAACAACAGCTGCAGTACTTTGCATGCTGCTAAACCTGTTTTTCAGTGACTTCCTCTAAGTGACATGTATTGGGGGGTCTCCATCCTTGCTTGGCATGCACGCTGGATCATCAGAAGTGTTTTCCCATAGCTGCAAGCTATATCATCCTTCCCTTTCTTATCCTTAGTTCAATTAAGACATGATATGCTTTTCCTCCTCACCGCTCTCCCTTTATCTCCCCTTCTTCTTATTTTTCTCCAGTATTGTTTTTCATCTTCTAACTACGGTTGGTTCTGAATAGTGATAAGGTAAATTGCTGGAGAAATAGGCTAGCCCTGTGATGTCTGGTATCCTGCAAACATCAAACTTTTCATGTTCAGAGGATTCCAAGAATTATCTGAGTTTTCAACCTTTATTTTTCACGAGATCTAAACCCAAATGCTTTCTTCTTTTCTTTAAACTGCTTTCATACTTCTCCATTTGCAATGTTTCCCAGTGAAGATTCAATGCAAAATAAAGTAAAATTACAATAGTTTTCTTAGGCCTGCATTAATTATAAAGGTTAAGAAAACCTCAGCATTTAGGCTGGCTCAATGGAGAGGTTCTTGGTGTTTGGTAGTACAGTTCAGATAGGTTGATTTATTTTTTGTTTTGTTTTGTTCCTGGGTTTTGATCTTAATTTTCGTCATTCAAGTCTTTCGCCCTTGTGCTGGCATTTCTGCTCAGCTTCTTAGCTTTCACTTTTTTGTGTTTTTTATTATTTGTAATTGAAATAGAGTGAAATTGGAAGATGAACTTCTGAGTTTACAATGATCAAGGTGTTTCAGCATAAAAAAGGAAAGTTGTGATTCACCTCTGCTGTCAAAACCCCACCTGTTGTTAAGAAATTAATTCAAGAGAATCAAGATAGATCTTAAAGCCTGACAGGCCAGATTAAGTGACTGAATCTGCTTGCATGCTGTTACCTGCAGTTGTTCAGTACACATTCTTCCTCTTTTTCTAAAGTCCCCATGCACTTTTTCTGACTCAATAGTTGCCAGCCTTGGCTAGCCAATAATTTAATTTATAGGTTTGTGCCTGGATTAAGATCCTAGTTGGGTAATACAGAGATGGAATCTCAGAGAAGTGCCCAGATGTTAATATGATAAGAGTAAATGTATTTTTTCCTCTCTTATTTTTAATCATTAATTTACTGTTCTCTTTCTAAATACTCATTTGTTTCAGGGTGTGTGTATAGTTTTTTCTATAGGTTATTTTAATGTATGAATAATATGCAGAATAACTTTCCTGATGGAGAGTGAACAACATTGCTTGTTATTAGAGAGGAACTACACAGAGTATTTGTAAACGCAGTATGGAAAAAAACTTGGATAGAGTACAGGCAAATTGACCTTTTCTGTATTGGATCTTTGAGCTTGGGTTTATGCCAGTGGAAACAGTTGTTTATGTGCTTGTATTACAGAGCTAGTGATATTGTTTTAAAAGACATAGTTTACAATATTTAAAAGTATTTTTTAAATTATTTTTTAAAATTGCTGTTAATGATACCATCCTAAAATTTTTCTATACCAACATAATAAATGAAAATTAATTTGTTTTTTAATATTTATATTAGAAATCTCACAAAGAGGCAAAGAGATTACCAGGTTTTTAAATTTGACAAAGAGTAGAGACGTACTTGGGTTTTTTACCATTTGAAACAAATTTTCTAATTCATATTTTCTGAGCCACTCCTATTTGTAACAGACCAAGCCTCAAACTTCAGATCAAAATGTATAAGAGCATTAAGATTGTTTACATCTATGTTGTTTGTGATGTGTGGGGTTTTTAAATTTCTTTTTGTTTAGTTTTTTTTTCTTTTTAATTCAAGAGCCTTTTATATTGGGGGAGGATTATATGATAATTGCCTCATACTTCAGGGTCAAGAGGTGTATTTACTGTGTCTCTTAATTTGATTATAAAACTGTTTGCTTGATTTAGTTTAGATTTTTGACTCAACATAAATAAAATAGTAACAGCAAAAGTAACTTGATCAAAATCAGGACAGCATTCAGTCTTTTCCAGATGTAGTTTATTTTGTTTTATTTTATTTCTTTTTTTTTTTTCTACTTAATCATCTGGATATTGCTTTCCAGAAAATGCTTTTCTACCCCTTGTGGCTTTTAATGTTGCAGTTCATGTGTACCTCTGCTTATGAGATGGGGGGTGGGAAAAAAGCTAGAATTAACTTGCTGGTTTACTGAATCTTACCTTTGTGTAATCCACATGCTCAACCTATTCAATGTAAACCTGTACTAAAGTTTAGGTAATATTGCAATGCAGATGATTATTAAGTAGCATTTTATCATTGAAGTGTTGCATTTTGATTAAACAACTGTATAAAGTACTTGACCCAATAGAAGTTGAAAATTCAGCCTATCAGTTAGAAATTATTTTTCAGAACCATAGAAGGTAAACTCACGTATAGCAATGAGAAGGATATGAGAAGTTTCTGCAGGTACTCCAGCCTTCCTATCCAAGCTACAAAACTGTACAAGTTTGGTAGAAATTTTTTCTTTACAAAAATTTGCAAAAAATTGCTACAAATGCTATCAAACCAAATTTTTTTTTTTTTAAGAGATTAGCATGAACTCTTTGGGAAGCCTGTCCTAGGTGATTTGCTTTCATTGTCTGATTCGTTCTGCCAGACAGCATTTATTTGTTTCTATTCCAGTAAGCCAGGCTTCTCCTATTTACTCTGTTCCCTAATTTTCTTCAGCAATTTTAAGTATCTTTATCTCTGCATGTTGGTTTTGGAGACAGCTCAAGAGGCCACGCTTATCAGAGAGTGGAGACTCAGCAGTTTTTGAAGAACTGGCATCTTGTAGAATTTCCAGGCCTGGCATTGGTCGTTAGTGATTTCTAATGTTGCTTATGGCATTCCTGTATCTTTCTACAAAGCAAAGTGTATGCTCTCTGGTGGTTGGAGAAGTTTCTTCTGTGCATAGGGATACATGTAGGTGCAGACTCTCCTGTTAGTCTGTATGGAGTAGCTATGGATATTATTTGTTCACAGATATACTGCTACCCCTGCACAGCGGTACCAAGGAAGGAGAGCACTGAGAATGGCTGAACCAAATGCTCTGAAGACTGCCACAGATTTTTGGATGCTTGTTTAGAGAGAAGTGGTTTCTATAGATGTAGGTTTCAGCTTGCCAGAAACATTCAATTCAGGATTTTGGTTTTAACACTCCTTACCAAAATGGAGCTTTTACTATGGTCGTCTTCAAATCATGCTTTGGGTAATTAATGGTCAAAATTCTGCTCTGGCATAGAAGCTTTCATCACGTTTCCATGAACTCTTCTTCTGTAGCTAGCAAACTTCATTCCATTTAATCAAAAGAGCATACGCTTATCCCAATTTCCATTGTTTTGAAGGTTGAGGAAAGTGTGAACAATGCCTTGTGGTGAAAGAGTTGACAGGAAAAACAGAGAGAAGTAAATGAAAACTTATATATGGAGTGTAGTAAAATCTGTGTGTGGCTGAGAGCCAATGAATGTCGCTTTAGTCCTTCTTTCTGTGGTCTTTGGCCACAGGGCACAATAGGAATCTCACCAGTTGTCTCTATGTAGGTAACCTTACTCTATGCATAGCAATAAGTATAAACTGTAATACTGGAAGTTAGGAAAGGACAAGAAATTTTACAGTGTATTTGTCTTGGAGTTTACTATGCAACAACTGGCACTAGTGATAATAATAGTTTTTAAAAATGCTTTTGAGCAGAACACCTGATATCTACTATCATTGATCTCTTAGTTTTAGCTCTGTTCAATTTTCCACATTGTCATTACTGGTCTAATTAGGAAAACAAAATTGCTAGTTGGAGTACTAGGCAGGTGCAGTATCTCTCATGGCTGTAACTTGCAGCATCCTGTCACCTCAACTTAAATGGGACATAAATATAAAACTGGAGTTGTGTCTAGGACCTGCAGTGCAGTGAAAAGAAGTTCCATTTAGTAGCGTGATGGGCCCTCTCTGCCCTACCCCTTGCTGTCCTGATTTTTGCTTCTGTAGCACCATATCAATGAACTTGCCCATGAAGAGGGAAGTCTTCTAAATTCAAAACCAGATTTTGTTAAAACTTTTTTAATGCTATGAAGTAGATTCTGAAACATCCAGTTTCTAAACCTGTTTCAGGTGGAAGGTAATTGGTCTTCAGCAACTGATATCCTTCTTTGTTTAGTTTTTTAATACAAGCCCACACAGAGGAAGCAGAGAGCAGAAGCTTATTGAGTCCTGTGAATTTTCCCATTCAGTGACAATGACAGAAGCCTCTTCTGCTAAATAACTGCTGTTGATGTACTGTGAAAATTCAGTGTCCAACAGCCCTCAGAATTTCTCTTTTTTGTGCCTATGCAGCTGTGTAAAGCCTTTATATTTGGCTCTAGTACAACCAGTAATAGCATACATACCATTTAATTTGGGAAGTCAGTTTTTTTTTTTTTTCAAGTGGGTGAATATTCAACTTTTCATATTAAGGCAGAATGTTTGCTACAGAGTTTCAAACCTTTCCAAAAGCCAATTTGTCTAAGTCAGAGATGTGTCTAAACCAAGGTTTGTAAAAACAACCGATCAGTTGAAAGGCAACTGATTAGAATTGCAAACAAAAATAGCTTTCAGGAATACCAGCCCCCCCCCCCC
>NW_020799091.1:113583866-113673766 GCF_003259725.1 Athene cunicularia
TAGGTCCTCCTCACAGTGTACTTTTCACCCTTTGCCTGGAATGTGATGATTTTACAAGCTTGCAGTGCTCTTATCAGTCTAGGCTCATTACTGGTCTTGAGTAAGGAGATTTATGGACATCCTTGTTCATGCTTTATAAAGTACAGACACTTCTCTCTCTTGTTGCCCCCCCTCCCCCTTTCTTTCACTCTTTTACACAATATCATTTTATCATGTTAGTTAAGTACTCGCTCTTAGTTCTATATAATGTGCAATAGTTTATATGACAGTGCACCTTTCTATTGTCTTTTCACTGATTTTGATGAACGAACAGTGTACCATCCATCACAACTGATATAGTGTAGAAATAGTACAGGAATGTTACCATGGGGGAACGGTTTAAAGTGCTGGTATTAAAAGTACTCCACCGAAGTAATATTATAATTATTGAAAATTGCCAGTTGCTTGCATAATGATGAGATGTACTTAGCTGAAAAAGTTTTAGAAGCAATGCATCTAAATGTTGGTTCAGTATAAATAAGTTCTACACTGTTCCTTACGAGATGATCATTACACTTAATATGGAAGCACATCTTCCTGTGCAACATTTCTAGCTTTTTATGGGTAAAGAATTGATGTCTCCTTTGTGATATGTTAAGACAATCTGAGTTAAACCTGTGTTTTGGGGGTGGGGTGGGGGTGGGTATTTTTTTTTTTTTACCTAGCTAACTCTTACAGGTATTGAGGAGTTTCGCATTTGTGTTTACGTTTAGAGTTCTACATAGTAATTATTTTTTACATGAAAATTTAGTCTTGTGAGAGACTGACGTGTCACATGACTGTCTCAAAACTTGCTTGTGTCTGTGCAAACCTCTAAGAGAAGGAGCCTGTGAACTGGTCTGGGGGATGCTGCCCAGGGAAGCGGGGGTGTTTGAAGGATGCACCCCCCCGCACTTCTTGGCAGTTGCATTGTCCGGACTCTTTACATAAGCCTCAGAGGGGCAGACGTGACTGAGCTGACCCCATCCTGGAGCCGTTTGTGGCTCTATTGTGCAGGCCAGACCCCATGCACGCATTGCTAATGAACTGAGAAGAGGCAAAAGTTCCTGCCCTTGACTGAGGATGCAACAAAACCTGTTGGACCAGAGAAAAAAACCTAAAGGTGAGCAGATATCCTGATCAGCTAATATGATGAACTTAAAAAGGCAGCAGAAAATCTTGCTCAGTGTGCATCAACCATTGAAGCCAGATCGGTTTGCACCCACCACTGAAGAACTGAAGGCTGAGGACCAACGGGATGCCACTGGATCCATGGTGGTGACTATTCTTGCAGCCCTATCCCGCATCCTTGCTTTATTTCTGTCTTTTCCTTCCATTCTGTCCTATCGCTACCCCTCTTCACATTTTTAATAATAAAAGCCTGTTTTAGGTATATAGCATTTGACCTCATTTCTGTCTTAATCTTTCTCTTGGGATCATATCGAAACCTCCCCCGACATTGGATCGGGACAAGGCTTCAGCATTTTCTTTTAAATAAGAAATCTCAAAACTGACAGAGACTCTGCAAAGTAGTGTACCCTTGTAATGTGTCAGACTGTTCTTTTCCCATCTCCTTTTTTCCGTGACTGCTGCATGGCATCTGGGCTGATGCTAATCTAGAAGGACAGTCACACCTCATGAAAGAATCATCACTGCTAATCAAATCAGAGTGAAAACCCACCACTGTGCATCAGTGGAGACATTTAATGTGCTGAATATTTCATGTACAGGGGGCTGTGGCTGTAGACCCTCTCAACAGCTCCGTGTTGCATGCAAACATTTACTCAAACACTCTGGCGTGGTTGGACTGCTGTGCAGTAACACCAGTAAGCCTTGAGTGATCTTTATAAGTAATGGTAATTACATGTGACTCCACACATGCTAGGTCACAGTGGCTTGAAGACAGCCCCTTGCTTTGTCAAAGCTCCCCTTGCCTGCATGATTAAGTGGGCAGTGTGCCACAGGAAATTTGATGCATACATGATGACAAATGTCTGTTTTGGCTGCTGAGAATTGAACTCAATCGTAGATCTGCAGAAACATCAAAACACAATCAAGGGCTGACATCAAACCCGTGAGCCAAGAGAATTCCTCAGGCAAAAAGAGTTGAACTTGAAAGTACAAGAAAAGAATGCCTTAGTTTGTACGCTGGTACACCAGTTAGGATTTGCTGACTTGTTACAATGAGGGGTGGAGGAAGTAATAACCCAGAAAAATGTGTGTCTCTCTTTGCAGATATTCTTTACAGTGGAGTTGTAGTAGTGGAGTGGTGAAAGCAGAGCAATACAAAACAGTAAGTTTGCTTTTAGTTTTTATATTTAGCCTTTTAATTTTTTCTCTACAGTATGCAATAGTTGATCTTGGATATCTGTAGTGAGAAACATGCTTACTTCTTGTTACCCTGATATGTCTTCTTGTGACATCAGGAAAAACTCCCTGTTAAAAATAGTGGTGCAAATGCTCTACTCGCCTGCTTCTTTTGCAATTGCTTGTTCTTATATGACAGTTTTAAAATGTTGTCCTGTTTTGTTGCTTTCATGTTACTCATACTTGGTACCATGATAAGTGGTGACACAAGGGGTAAGACTGTAGAATCAGATGAATTATGTATCTTCTGGTAGAGGTAAGGATTGTTTTTATGTTTTTTTCAGGCCCTAGGTCTGTACAACCTGAATAGTCCCATAGGCTGATGTGTGTGATCGAATCCGCTTCCAGGTTGGAAGCAGGCTGTGAGTTTGCAACGCAAGCGCATCATCTTTGAGTGGAGCATAGTGACTGTGTTCCTCTGTTCTCTGTGGGTGATTGCAGTTTGGTTTTGGGGAGTGTATCCTATGTCAAATTTACCCTGTGGTCTTCGTTTTAACTAGAGCACTTCTGCATCAGTATTTCTGGTGCTTGTTTACAGTCTTACAAGGTTTATAGCCCTTCCTGAATATGCAATGAAGGGAGACATGCTATAGATCTGCAGTCATGCATCCTCTTACCTCTGCTTTTATAGTGTACTACACCAAAGGTGGGGACAAAATACTTGCTTGACAGGTGTGCTTGTCAAATAATAAAAATTATTCCTAAACGGGAGTTCAGGAGTTGTGAAAAGAACATGTTGAAAGAGTTATTTGCTGAATTTGGACAGTCTGCAGAGCTGGTCGAGTAATGAACTGCTGAAAGGAATTTGAAGCAAATGTCAATATTTGTCAGATAAATTGCTTTCAATAAATAATTTTTTCCAGACTCTAGTCATCCCTCAGGAGGCTTGGTGATGATGGCTCTAAAGCAAAGACCTTTATAAGGGATACAGAATTACTCTGTGTAGGGATGCCTCCAGAGGCAGTCTCTGTAGACGGACAGAATACCACACAAGGAAGAGAGCAGCTTCTGCCCCATCCCACTTGTACATTCTGCCTTGCTTGAAGGAAGGAAAACTGTAGTTGTTTCCACCCCAGTCCATTTGAATATCCACAGATTCTTTTGGGTGTATCTTTTTAAATATAGAGGAATAACACCAAAACTATTTTATACTCTCTGCGCCCTGTTTCACCTGCAGTGGCCACATAAGCAGTAAGCAGAAACATCTATAAATAGTAATAGTGGCCATAACCCTTTCAGTATAGGCTTGGGACACATGATTAACCATTTCCAAGTCTGAAAAAAAACCCCACCCCAAGTCTCTCAAGTCTAAAAAAGACTATCAAACTATAAGCAAACACAACCTGAAGAATAGTCCTAAATACACAAAGTAAGCTCTGAAAAAAACCTTAGCTTTCTTCCAAGAATGACAGATTTACTTTCTGGATGCCAATGGCTAAATTTGTTCACATTTCCAAGTGCTGCTTTCCAGCATGCAATCTGCTTTTGCATGCAGCAACATAAATGCTACTTGCCCCAGGCTTATGTTCTTGAGTTTTTCCTCTCAGTGCCTCAATCCATAGTGGCGGAGTGAAAATATGTTGATACTGGCTATGTACTTAGGTGTGATCAGTCTTCAGGTTTATAATTTCACAGAGAGTCCAGTTATGGAAATTTAAATTGCACATTACAAGCTGGAGATTCAGATAGCATTTTTTTTCTGAGGAATAGCTGATGTTTTGAATGATAGACCTCGCAATCCAATACATACCTTTGTCTTTTCCATAAATGCTTTCTGTGAGAAGCAGAACACTAAGATGTGAGCATGATTGTTTCCCACTGTAAGCAAGAGGGCATTTGTAAAGCAATACTTTTTCTCAATGTATAATGTGTTTACTCATGTACAATATTTTATCAGAAGATCACAATATTACTTGATGTGAATTTACTACGTCCCCTTCTGGATGGATTTACATTATGTCAGCCTCTTCAAACTAGACTGAACCTGAGAGAAGTGGTGATATTTTTTTTTTAGACTTTTTTTTTGAGAGAGAGGAAGGACTGTTTTTCTTCCTGTTCAGAAATATCAATCAAAAAAAAGTTTTGAAAGTTGCAGTTTGTATCCTTTTGAATAAGTTAAACTTTTGAGGAAGCATGTGAACTGCTGGGTGGGCAGCCTGACATGCTGTTAGGGTTTTTTTTTTTTAATTTCTTACATTGTGACACAAATTCATTTTGTTCCTATCAAGAAACATTGCAACTGCTATGACGTTGGAACAAGTTGGAAACGTTGGAAACTAACTTTATTCCTTTTGTATTTAATGAAAAGCACATCCTGCTACGTACTGCAAGCATTCACAGCATCTCATGACATGTAAGAAATGAGTGTCACTACTCTGAATGCTGAGTGGCTACATGGAGTCACTTAATATGACTTTCTTGGCTCTTTGCCATTTGCCTAGTACCCGGGAAGCAGTAAAAGGTGGTTAAAGTAAGAGTATGATACTACAGACAATATCACACACAACTAGTCTTTTTATTTCCATGCTTTTTCTTCCATGTTTTGCTTCTTCATTATGGACCATAAAAGTATCTTATCCTGGAGGGTTTCAGCTGAGTTTGAGTAAGATAGCAGGGATATGAGTAAGAATTGCAGAATGTTATCAGGTACAGGGAGTCAAGCTGTATGATCTGTTTTTATTAAAGTTTTTTTCAATGTGAAAAAGTGTTCTGTAATTCTTATTGTACTGCACAGTTGTAAGTAAAAACATATGAGATGCAAGGAACTTAAGTCCATGGTTTTCTAGCCATTTTTTGGCTGTCTAAAACAATATTGTATACTTGCACTGAGTTTTCTGGAATAATGTAGTTACAGATTCTTGGAAAATGTGTGCTGATGAAACCTTATTTATGCTTAAAGTCTTATACTCAGGAGAAAACCCTACCATAATGTGTTTGTTTTATAAGTGTTTGCCCTCATCTTCAGTGCAAGGTCACTGAGATTCAAATCAGTTGTTATATTAGGAACTTACTACATCTTTGATAATGGCTTGTGTACATGCCACATTTAGGCTACTTATGTTATAAAATTCAGCTAATTCTGAGAACTGGGAATTACAATGCTTGTCAAATAAATCAAAAAGACATGGAGTAAAAGCTGGCAACCCTTGTATTTTTTTCTTTTGCTTTAACTTACCTAAAAGCATTTCACCTGTTTTGATCTTAGAAGTGAAGAGTAAAGAGCAGTGTTTGCTTGCTGAAAATCCAGGAAAAGCTAAGTTGTTAGCCCTGTTGACATCTGCCTGCCCTTATGTGCTTTAAAAATTGGCTAAGGAAATAGGAATGTATTGTGCTGCTTTTGTTTTTTAATGGGAATATTTCAGAAAATAAATCACTACTTCTACTCTTTTTCTATGAGGAACACAATGATAATTCTTGCAGAATCTGAGTAGAAGATTCAAGTAATTGAAGTTCTGCTTTATCTGTTTTTGATTCCCTAATGGACCTTCATCCCCAAAAGAGATGGGTATGTTCTGATTAATGTGGACTATTTACCATTTCTGCTGATAAGCTGAGAGGATGCATTAAATCTGCCTCAGCAAGTGGCAGTGAAGTTTCAAATGGTAACGAGGACAGCCACATCTTTCTTTGACTTCTGAAGGTCAAGCATTTCTAAATCCTTTCCCAGCTTATTTATAAGATTGCTGATGTGAGTCAGTTAGTTACGGAAATTGTAACCTCAAGGATATTTTCAGCCTTGTGTGTTTGTGGAAATACTTCTGGCTGTATTTATAATGATATTCCAGATAGTACTTTCCAGTGTTTTTTGGACAGTCAAGCCCGAGATATACTTTGAATGAGTAATGAGACTGCCCAAATTTTAAACTGGAAGTTGGAGTTAGAGCCAGACTCAAAGGTGACAATTACATGAGGAAGAGGTGGGTCAAAAGCCCTCAGCTTCCTTAGGCTTGTGCCTTGCAAACTGTGGTTCAGTGCTGCTTGTGCTTGGTGTCTGAAACAGAAGCAGAAGTGATTACTTGCAAGATTACAAGACCTTGATGTTCCTGTCAAGGTTAAGATTTTTAGCTTGATGATTTTTTTTTTTTTCCCAGTAGTATTGAAGAGCTGCATAAAATTTAGATCTCAAATGCATCTGAGTATAATCTGCATTTGAGAAGAGACAAGAGGGAAATGGCTACTACATTACTGGTTGAAAAAGAGGGAGAGTAAGGGCAGGCTCAGAGTTGCATGTAAACCTTCCTCTGGTGGTGGTACGTTGCCATGCCGCAGTCCATGCTTGCATAACCTCTGCTGCTACTGAGGGACTCATTGTGTGGAGCAGTAGCCACCATCCCCCTACTTTTTTTGCGTATCTTGAGCAGCAGTCTTGTATTTTGCAGTTCTTGTCTGAGTTTTTGTTTCTATACCCTTTCAGCCCTCACCCCAGCTACTTCCATTTCCCTGATGCTCAGTGAACATTGTCAGCTCTCTCTGACTCTTCGCTTTTGCCTGCTGCTTATGTGAAAACTGAATCTTGCCTCCTCGAGGACAAGAACAGTTTCCTTGATAGGACTCTGTTGTGCCCGCAGGGCTGAGAAGCCTTGAGCTGATCCTGAGTAGTGGCTTGTTTATTCAGCCCACAGATGATGGTGTGTAGTGTAATTACTGTTGCAACTTCAGTGGTACAAACTACCTTGCTTATAAAATACTGGCATACTTGCTCCACTGTCAAGTATTTTAATGCTAACGTTTCAGAGAAATTGATCAGTAAAACTTCTTATTTCACTGCAGATTGCTTCTTTTGGAGTTTGCCCTAGTGTCATCCATGTTTTTCCTATGAAGGTACTCTAGTATTTGAGGCTTTGAACAAAAGGTAAAGTACGTGACTGTGCAGAGCCTGTCACTGCTACTGACAGCTGCCAACCTCTTCCTGACCATCTTTTCTCACTTTTGCTGTGAGCTACTTTCTGATCTAATCTGCATATTCCAAATACCTTGAGGATGTACCTGAACTTCAGATCATGATGATTTGCATGCAGGGCAACAGTCATAGTGCTCTGTCTTTGGTGGTAGCTAGTACTACTACATTTATGAAGAAAGATTTTTTTTATTTTTTTTTAAAAGGCAAATATGTAAGATAAAATTACCTATGTGTTTACATCTCACTTGGATCTCTAATAAGTAGACATGGATTTGTCATGTGATGTGGAAGATGTTTACTGATCCATCCACAAAATATATTTAACATTAGTTGTACCTCTAGATAGTTTAGTTATTTCTTCTGTGCATCTTTTTTCTTTTAAATAATGGTAAGTTCTTGTTTCTGTATCGGGGAGTTCAAACTACATGTTGAGTGAAAGCATGTTTCCTTTTCCTCATTTACAAAAAGTCAGTTTATCATATGCAGAGTCTTTTCTGTATAGAGAAAATGAATGTGTTTCAAGTGATGCCTTTATAGAGGCACCAAATTTATCAGACTAAGATGTGGATAGAATTTTGTAGTTGAAATCATCTGGAGTTAGAGTGGAAATTTGGTTTGCTTTGGGGATTTTGGTATTGGTATGGGACTGAGAATACTGTGGCTTCTTTTACTGGATGCGTTGTCATTATAAAGGTTTCTGGGTTTTTGTTTGTTGTGTTTTGTTTTTTAGTGCCAATGCCAAATAATGCCTCTCTATCCATAATAATTTCAGTCAGATATTCCGAACACTAATTTTAATACAGGGGTATATTGCTGTTATTTTTTTAAAATTGTGTTGCATAAAAAGTTAGTTTTTGCTAATGCAACACTACAAACATTCAAATGCCTGGACTGTTGAATTTCCTCAACTATCTCTGGAGAAGAGTTACTTTTTCTGTGTTTTTGCAAGTTACGCACTACTGAAAGGTCTATGAACTTGAATAGGAAGTCTGTATCATGGGGATCTCGAAAGACTCAGAAAACATCAGAGATGAGCTGACATGCCATGGGTCCCCTTCACAGGAAGGTTTTACCTTGAGCTCTTTAGCGAACTTGACAAAACTCTACATCAGAAGAGCATGAAAGAAGTATACATCAGTAGTTTGGTTCTCTGAAAGCTATTGGTATGACAGAGAAACATAAAGCTTGTTTTCAAATGCCCAGTGACAGTTTTCAGTGAAGAGTTCACTGGTATGCCAGCACCCCTCTGGTCCTTCACTTGTAAAACAGGAAGGAAATGGGAGGAAAAGCCCCAAATCAAACTGGTTTTCATTTGCCTCATCAAAGTGGACTCAAATGAGTAGATTCCTGTTGTCTTTTGTTTTGTAACTCATTAATTTTTTGAGAAATCTCCAGAGGAAATATCTAAAATTTGAGGCATAGAGAACTGTTATTTCTGAGATCTTCAAATGAGTGATGCTTTCATCTTGAAGCAAAAAACCCTGACATGCTGATGTATGACCACACTGATGTGTATCCAGCTACTGTGAAGCACCAAGCTTTATGGAAAGCCATTCAAAGCACACTAAAAAGACACCTGCTGGTCAGTGCTCAGATGTAATCAATTGGCCAAATCACTGTTACTGAGTTCCTGCTGTGTGCACATTCTGTACACCATCCCGGCCAAAACTGGGATTCTCATCACTCAGCAGGCATTTTGCCAACAGAACTGAATGGCAAATATCCCCTCAAGCAAGTCATAGATGTTTTAGTAAATGTCAATGACATATAATGTATGGATATGGTTAATTAATCATGTGGTGATAATAACACAATAGACCTTCAACTGAGTTACTAAAAATGTGGGTTTTTAAAGCTGACTGTATGCTTCTGTGTAAGTTACATAGCTGGTGGGTTAGTGTGGGGTCTGTGCCCTGTAGAGAACGTGTGAATTCATACAAAGCTTTTCTTTTGGTCCAAGAAATTCAGTCACTTAGAAATTAAATTCAGAGCCTGTGCTACAAAGATTGCCAATGTTCCCTGGCTTACAGAGAATCAGACCAGGGCCAGAGAGAGACACCCTGCTGGTGTATCATGTTGTGCTATGGAAGAAAGTGTTTGCAGGTGATGAAGGATTACTAATGATAGCTGGAGGGCTGAGGAGACTAAAGTCCCTACAAATCACTGGCTCTGAATTATACGTAAAGAGAACAGTGCACCATGTCCACATGTTTATAAGGAAGGCAGCGCTGTTTTGAGATGGAAGATCTTTTATTTTAAGAAACGAGGAGTTTCACAATGAAATCTGCAAGATGCCTGTGGTCTACTAAGAAAAGGCAAAATAAATCATATTTGCATTCAGTGTAGGCAGTGCAGCTAATCAGGTGAGTACAAAAAACCCTAAATCGCTCAAGCTCATAGCACTATGGGAGAAAAGCAAACAGCTCCCTTACTTCAGGTAGTAAATCTCTTCTCTTGATTACTTTTTTTTTTTTTTTTTTTTTTTTTTTTTGTTGGGTTACAGTGTGATTGAATGTATGGCATGGCATTTGTGTGAGTCAAATTGGCATTTAAATTATGGAATTTATATTTGTATCTGGTAATATGTTTGTATCTATAGAAAGTTGCACTGTTACATGTCACATTATCTTGGTTTACTATGGATTCCATCTGTAATGACCTGCTACACTTGATTTTTGAGTAGATGGGGGAGTGGGGATAGGAACTGTACAGATGCATGTATGTCAAGACACAGTGGATGCCTTCATGATAAGGTCCTGAGCCTGATTTCCTATAGTGCTGATCTTGGTGACTGTGTTACTTCAGGTAAGAGGGAGAGGTAAGGGGAGGGTTGGTTTTTCTCCCTGGACAGTTTGTATTTCATCTCTGTTAATCTTGATGGGGAGGCAGGAATGGGCATAGAACATCTACCAGATTGTTTGCTCATGGTCACAGGCAGGCAAGCAGAGAAGGTTACAACACCCTGAGGATAGTGTGAAGAACACTGGGCTCTGGGCCACTACTCCTGAGAAGTGGAGAGGCAGAGATTGTGTTTAATTGTTTTTTGCCATGCTGGTTTTCAGGGTTCTGTGCAGGTCTCTCTTATATCTCAGTGATGAAACACATCTACATTGCTTCCAGCTACCAGTCCACTCTTTTCACCCCACTTCTTATTGTATCCTAAGACTGGCTGACTCCTCAAAGCCTTTCATTCTTCCTAAAACTGCCGGGCAGAGGTGCAACTTGTGGAGATGGGAACTGATTTTTTTTGTCATTTTTTTAGTTGTATACTATTTCAAATGTACTGTGGAGAAGAACAAGCCATGCAGCTGACCATCCATGGCATGAATTTTGCTGCCATTAAATGTTGAGATAAGTGAAAAAAAAACTGTCAGTCATTTCTGTGAATACATGTAAAATACCATTAGCTGTCCATGCGGACATGGTCTTCCCTTTAACCCCGCAAAATAAAGCCTCTGATACTCTGCTGTATTAGATGGTTATGGATGCTGCAGCAGATCTTTCTTCTGGTTGACAAGGAGGAACACTTATGTGGCCTGGGGCTGTAATGTGGCAAGAAGATTTGGAGACCAAGGTAAAGCAAGATTGTCTAATGTAGATTGTGTTCACCCTACGCCTTTAAAACATAGGACAGCTATTCTTTATGGAGAGCAAAGGATAGTTAAACCTATTGGGCTGGATGTTGATGCTCTCTATACCCTTGTACAGAGAAGTGAATTTACGTAAGGGTGGATATAGTAGGGATCAGGTTTGAGAGCTTTGTTTTCAGTATGCGTAGTGTCTGTTATTAAAATGTATTTCTTTAACTATCAAGCCATTTCCTCATTTTGTAACTGGAAATACCTCCTGTCAGAAATGTCATGCAATTATATTTTATGTCTTTTACAAAAATTGAGCCATACATTTTGGCCCTATTAACTTTCCCTTTTCCATCTTCTGGTGATCTAAGCTCTGTAAATGTTGGCTGTTAAGTGCTATAATAAATAAAGCTATGCAGTACAAAACATCGGGTATTGTTTTTTTATATAGCTATTTCTATATTAAAAACTTTAAATGTTCATGTCACTCTTTCTGAGACTGAATTTATAATCATGGGTAAATGCAGACATATGACCAAGGCTAACTTATCCTGATCTGTGAAACTTACCTCTCCAAAGTAATTTGACTACTGAGATTGGTTTTTAGCCTTTTAAATTGTATAGTGAAGAGATGATGTCAGCATTGCACCTCAGAAACCTTAATAATGATGAATGAAAAGACTAATATCTGTTCCTTCAGCTGTGAATTTTTTTGATGGCAGTAATGCAAGCTGAACAATATTAACTCTTTCTCGTATTTATTTCTGCTGTGTACCTTTTTTTGGATTTGATTATTTATAGTTTTGGCACAAGGTTGAACACACTTACCACACCTCATTGGTTGCACATTTTACCCTTAGAAAGATTGTTAAGAGTCTTTTTCTTATTGATTCCCAAACTAAGCAATTTCATTTTTTGTTTTTGTACTTTGACCTCTAACCCTGGGATCCATTAGGACACTGAGCAAGCAAGGTGTAGACACATCAACTACAGAGGAAAGAACTAAAATGACACTGTCTCCAGCTAGAGATGCATTAATAGACCTGAATTCAAACATAGAAAAGGCAATTTTTTTCCTGCTGGGAAGCAGAGACCTCAAGAGAGTCATCTCAGACTGAAGAACATGATATGAAAATCAATAAAGGCCCTATTGTGCTGGTGATGTGTCCGGGAAGTGTCATTTTATATCTTGTTAGTGGATATCTAAAGGAAGTTAAAGCTACTTTGCTCATAATAATTGGATAAATCCTCTTTCATCAGTGGTCTATTTTGCTGTTCAAAGAAAACGTGAAAAACAGTGGAGAGTTCAGTTTGGATAAGATGAGGTTGAATGAAGACAATGGTTGTTAAGGGTGGTTTCTTTTTTTTTTTTTTATTCCAGAACTGATTTCCAGCTCTGTTTTTCAACCAGAGATATAAAAGAGTAATTAAAAATAAAAGGCTTTTTTTCTGTCTAATTGAAAGAAAACTCTGCTCTTGATATTTTTACTATATTAATGCTCCAGACAAACTCTAAATGCACCATTTGCTTTTTTGCAGTGGATGAAGGAATTGCAGGTCTTGGTTAAGTTTATCTGCATTATTAATGCTGCAGGCTGGATAAACTCAAATTATAGCAATGATAACGGTATGCACAGCCCTAGATATAGTAGTGGCCTTGCAAAATTAGCAACAAATATGTGGTAATACGATTATAGAAGTTTCAATTAAGTTACTGATTAAAAAAATGTACAGTTGGCAGAAGGAAGAACAGGACTTAGGGAAGAAAAAAGAAGAGAGGGATTGACTATATTACAACTTCTTTTCATTTTTTTTCTGTAGGTAACTGATATTCTGCAATGGTTATTTCATGTTACCATTTGAAATGACATATGTGAAACAAAATTGAGTCGTCTTCTTTCTGTGTCTTTCAAGCCAGATTATTGGTCGTTTAAATACGAGTAATTACAGAGGTAGGAGTTGACTGAATATTGAGAGTCAAAAAAATTATATGTATACATTTTGCTGGTGGCAGACTTTGTAAAGGCACTGCTCTCTTCTCTGCTTCCTTTGTATACCATGGGGGAAAAATTGTATGAGTGTTGAGTAGTCTTTCCTCCTCTTTGGAAAGTTTTGTTGGTATGTCTGTGTCATGAGTTACTTCACTTTGCAGATTTCTGAATGGTTACATCGACCTTGTTGGGACTGTGTGAAATTCTGCTTATTTGCGAAATGCATTCCTCCTACGCATTGCATTCAGAGATCTTATTTTCATTTTTTTAGCTCTTCACTTTTGCCCTGTATCTTTTAGCTTAGTTTCTTAATGAAACTGAAGGATTCCCAATCAGTTTGGTTTTTTGGATCATTTGCTCATTGTCAGATTCAGTAACTTTGTCTCTTCAATGCATCTTCATGCTTTGAATTGCTGTTTTTCAGTAATGCTTCCCTCCGCTGAGACTGCATGGTGGGTTTTTTGTGTTTGCTTTGTTTCATTTAAATATGTGAAGGAAGATGCAAAACAAGAAGCTCATCTTTTCCAACTAAAAACTGTAGCCAGGTAGAAAGAAAGATCGAGTTTTACCTTTTGGGTTGTTGGATGGATCAGTAGTGGAGGAGGAAAGGCAGAAAAGCTGACCTTTCCCCTTACAGTGTCAGCTTTGATTTTTGTTTTCCTAAATGGTGTGATATCCTGTTTATTGTGTGAGTACAAGAGGCAAAACCAATGTTAAGAAACAGTAGGTTTTCCATGTTTACCCCCCCCCCAATGATGTTATGCTCATCAGTAGTTGTGGGATAGTCTGTCCCAGCATCCCTCGATATTATTTATTTTCTTACTATTAAAGTAGTCTTGATAATCTGAATGAAAATCCTACTGAAAACAAGGAGGTCCCACATTTGACCTCATGTTGTTGATGGGGATGACATACAATGACAATTAGGACCACCTTCATTTCTAGGGTTTTGTTACAGGCATATGGGACCAGAGAGCTTGATGATAAATACAAGGCCTGACTAATAGAGACTGATATAATATAAGCATACTGCAGTTAAAAAAGAAACCTCCAACAATCTTTGAATAAATTTTTTCAGCCTTTAATAGTAGTATCAGTAGTAATGAAGCATGGATGGCTTTTGCTACCTACCTCTGGTCTTGCTAGACTGTATCCCGCAAGACTACATACAAGGGATTGGATATTTACAGGGATGGCAATACTAGCAGGACTTACTGTACTTGGCAAATATACTTTTTGGGAGACCACATCTAAAGGTTATAGTAGTTATGTGACAACCATTGACAATGTGAAACTACTATAACCTTTAAATATCCAATCCCTTTCACAAACTTAGGTTTATGACCTTTTATAGAAATAAGTTTTCTTGTATGTTCCTCTTCATTACAATTGCAGGGGTGTGTATATATATATATATATATATATATATTTTTCACTCATGTCTGTGCAAAATTTCTGGTTTCTTACTGCAGCTGTATCGAATAGGTCAGAGGTTACTTCTGTGCCACAAAATACTGTTCCCACTTTTACTATTGCACGTCTTTATCTCTTTCACACAAATTAATTTCATCAATAGAGCTCAGTTAACATCTGCTATTAAATTTCTGTTCTTGAATTTAAATGAGTGTCCTAAATCTCATTAATTTGAATAATGTATTTTATTATAAAATGGGCTCTAAATTCAGCACTATCAGTGCCACGTTAGCCTCCTTACTTCTCCCTTCACCTTAGTCATTGAAGAAAAATAGCTAGAATAGCACTTTGAATACTGCTTTAAAGAATATTTTCCCTAAGAGCTGGTTGTGCTTGGCTGACCCCAGTCAGCAGCTAAGCCATTGCCCAGTCTCTCACTCACTTCCCCCCACCAGCATGAGGAAGAGAATTGGGCAAAATTAAGAAAAAGTGTGAGTCAAGATAAACATAGTTTAATTAGTAAAGGAAAGAGGAATTGAAACAGAAAACCTGAGAGTGATGCAAAGGGAATCGCCACCTCTCACAGGTAAACCGATGTCCAGCCAGACTCGGAGCAATGGCTACCTCCCCAGAGCTGCCTTCCCCTTAGTTTTTATTGTTATGACATTATATGACATAGAATATCCATTTTATTGATCTGTCTTTGTTGTGTCCCATCCCAACTTCTTGCCCACACTTGGCCTGCTCACTGGGAGAGGCAGAGGGGAGGAGAAAGAGAAAGCCTTGATGCTGTGCAAGTACTGCTCAGCAATAGTCAAAACTGATGTGCTTTCAGCACTGTCTTAGTCACATATCCAAAACACAGCACCACATGTGCTACTGTAAGGAAAATTAACTCCATCTCGGGTGGATGTAGTAAACTGATATAAGTACTTTCTGAACTTCTGATTTCTTTGATGTGTTCCCTCCACCACCAGCATTCCCTTAAAAAAAAAAAAAAAAAAAAAAAAAAAAAAAAAAAAAAAGCTGCCTTTTTTTTATGAAGTCACTGAAAAATAAGAGACTGTAAGTTCAGGTAAGTTTATTTTAATATATGGCTTTTGTCTTCTCACTTCTTTCCCCCATCCTCTGGGCCTGTGAAGGGTAGAACCTCCTTAAAATCCTGCTCTCATCCTGAGATCCTTTCAGTGTCTGCAGACAGAGGAGGATTCAGTCAGTCTTTGTCTAGTGTTTCATTTCTTCTCACAAGCAAATACTATCTCACAGCTCTTTAAAACAGTAAATGGACTGGGGTTTAACCTGGTGGGCTGCATCTTTTATGATCTTTATAGGTCTGTCATCCCGCTGATGCTGACAGAAATGCTTCTTTACATTTGTCTTCCCTTGGAGGAGATAACGATTACAAGTCAAATCACCAGCAGTTCAGCATAAAAACAGGGCCAGAGCTTTTGCAGAGTATGTAATAAATTTGTGTTAAGACCCTGTTCAACACAGATCTGTGCTGGTCAAAAGTGATTTGCATTATGTTCTTAAGGAAAAGATATTTCCTTGCAGGGGGGATGTCTGTGTCAAACCAACCTACGCATCTTGTCTTAAGACTCCCAAAAGACCCAGATTCCTGTGTCAGGAGAGGGAGAAATTTCGTTATGAATCTATAGCTCCTTTCTAGGTTTTGCTACAAAAATGCTGCCAAATAAAATCAAATCAAAAAACCCAAACCAGACAAAACTCAAACCAGAAAAAAACGTAAAAAAACCCCAAGAGTAATGACCCTTCTGTACTTTTCAGTGTATTCATTAACAGAATACTGTTCCTCCTAAAGTGTCTTTGGAGCTATATTTGTATTTCAGATCTTGGAAAAGAAGCAGTTAGTAAGACCAAGCTGCTCAGGGCCAGGCTGATGCATTGGTGTAATGGAAGAGTTGATAAGTGATTCAGTGCACCAGGTGCTTGCACCTAAAATAAATCCATATTAAAAAACAGTAATAATTTGGACTACTTGTCATACAATTAGTTACATGGAAAAAGTAACTGCTTTGTGTCTATGATAGTTGTTTTTTTGGTTTTGGTGGGGTTTTTTTTGAGTTTACTAAGTCTCTTTCAGCTGTATGTTTTCTGTAAGGACAAACAGTATGTCTTGAAATGGACACCAGAGACAAAGGAATTTGCTATAGTGATGTTAAGAATAGATAGGAACATTCTGAATTCACTCTGCATATCTTAATTTGTCATTGCTTTGATGTCTATTCTGGTCATTATGAGTGAAAGTATTTAATGGTATTTTCATAAGCTATATAAAATGTCACCTTTTAACAATTTTTTAGGTATTTAGTACTAGAAAAACAGGACATGAAGCTGAGTATTAATATTTTTTCAAAGTTCTGTCTCTAAACTGTAGTGTTTCAGGTGATACATACAGAAGAAAATTCAGAATCAGATAATCTCTGCTGTCTCCCCTTGAGAGAGCCTTTTTCACTTCTTGGCAGTTTATCTATTAAAGAAAAGTATCGGGTGACTCTGGGAACTTTTAAGTATGGGAATCTTGTGCCGTCTGTGTTTCTGGCACATATCCCACAGCTATAACAAGATAGGAGAGGAATCCTCCTGGGCCTTGTTCTTGTCTTTCATCAGTGACTGAGGTCTTGAAGGTTTTTATGGTGTGTAAGAGCTGCACAAAGGTGCAGAAACAGGTTTCTGGCTTAACTGTGGTAGAGTCTGAGTCTGTCAGTTTTCTGATGAGCATTGAAGAGCCCCAGATGAGTTCTGTAGAAATAGATGGGGCTGCCTGCTAATCCTGCCTTTCCCCAGCTGCTGATGTTTTGGGGAATCCCAATCTGCCTTTGGGGCAGCCTCATGGGAGATTTATTCTGTAGGTGATGAACGGGTTTTGAGGTTAGTAGTACTCAGTACAGTGTTACTGATAGAACCTATATTGTTCTACTTGTCTTAGTCTCATTCTTTATGCACCCATGAATCTAGTATCATGTGATTTTCAGGTTGTTGGTTTTTGTTGTTGTTGTTTTTTTGTTTTTTGTTTTTTTTTTTTTTTTTAAATTTTTACTTCTCATTTAATTTGGTAGTAAGGATGTCTGATATAAGTTGTTCGTGACTTCAGGCTGCAGTTTTTGGGCTGTGAAAACAGGAGGCTGGGATTTAACATGAATTTAATTATTAGGAGTTATGTCTTACTTGTTGCAATGAAGGGGAATTCTAAATAAACGAGGAACTTTCTGCAGTAGATTTTACAAACTGGGGAGAACAGTTTGGTTCTGTTTTAAATATTTTTAACTAACCTTTTCATAAGTTTGCTCATCACTTCTGTTTTATTAGAGGCACTTAGGAAATGCCCCTTGACTTTCCATGGGCAATTTATTGTGTGTCCTGGTTTCAGCTGGGATAGAGTTAATGTTGTTCCTAGTAGCTGGTACAGCGCTGTGTTTTGGAGCTAGTATGAGAAGAATGTTGGTAACATACTGATTTTTAGTTGTTGCTAAATAGTGTTTACCCTAAGTCAAGGACTTCTCAGTTTGCTGTTCTCTGCCAGTAAGGAGGTGCACAAGAAGCTGGGAGGAAGCACGAGCAGGATAGCTGATCTGAACTAGCCAAAGGGATATTCCATACCATAGGATCTCATGCTCAATATATGAACTGGGTCAAGTTGGCCAGGAGGGGCAAATTACTTCTCAGGGACTGTATGGGCATTGGTCAGTGGGTGGTGAGTAATTGCATTGTGCACCATTTGTATTTTCTTGGGTTTTATTGCTCTCTTTTTGTTATATTAATTTCACCACAATTATTATTACTATTGTTATTATTGTATTTTATTTCAATTATTAAAATTTTCTTAACCTATGAGTTTTACTTTTTATATTTTTTTTTGATGCTCTTCCCCATCCCACTGGGTTTTGGGGGAGGAGTGAGCGAGAAGTTGTGTGTTGCCAGGTGGGGTTAAACCACTACACTGCAGTGCTTTGTTTTTATTTTTATTTTTTTTAAAAAGGCATTGATGAAATGTAAAGTTTGTCCAGTATTTGGGGATTTCTTTTTCTTTGTAATGTGATGTAGAAATAGCTGTTACTGCCTTGCTATTAGTATTACCTGCACAAGTCGTTGGAACTTAAATTGCTGTTTCTGCAGCTCCCCGGCATTTGAAGAGGAACTCAACTTAAAAGGCAAAGAAATACAGAACTCTGGATATATCTCTGTAAGGGTGTTTTTATAAAGGCTTTTTGGGGTTAACTATGTTATTCTTACATACAGAGATAAAATAAAATGAAGCTGTGCACTAAATGTGAAGTAGTAGGGAGACATTATTAAAATAAACAGTTGATTGTCTAACCTCAAATTAAAGCTCCTACATGAAGAAATAGTGGCAAGTAATGCAAGCTGTACAAACAACAAAAGTTAGTACACCCTATTTGACTCTGTAACGGATAAACTGGGATTTGTGGAGACTTGCTTCTTAATGTCATGGGTTTTTTTGGGGGGTTGTTTTTTGTTTTTTCATGTGTTGGAGCAGCCACATTCATGATAGATTGTTATCAGTTGTGAATTATGTGAATTATGAAAAAGCAAAACTTGTCTGGTTTGACTACTCCAAAATGTCACAGCATGTTCTCCATTTGTAGAACAAAGGCATTCTGCAAGAATTGGAAACATCTTAAGGCTGTGCTGAAAGAGAGGGAAACTAGCCTAAGAATTTAGGCTACAAATGTTTTATATGAATATATAAGCTACAGTTCCTTGGACTCCAGTATTAGAACTGTTAGTCTGTTTTGCTTATTGGCTGAAAAGGATAGTGTTTACAATGGTGAGGGTTTTTTTTTTACCCTGTTCTCTTCTAGTGTGTGCTTTCTATATTCCTGTGTTATTATCTTGGACAAGAAATGAGAGCATTGAGCTTCCTTGCTGTTTGTCCAGGATTTCAGGCAAAAATGTGCTTTAAGGTCAAAATTGCTTGTTTTCTTGTAGTTTTTCCTACTGGAAGGAAACAATATAGAGTTACACCAGAAGCATTTTACCTGAACATGAGTTTTTAGCTAATAACACTAATAGATGCTTCAAATAAATTACACTGTGAGTTCTTCACCAGCTGGATACATCAAAGTCAGTGCATTCTGAATAGACAACATGGGATTGGACAGAAAGGACTCTGATGTTACTTTTCACTGCCTTTCAGTTCTGAATCTTTCCTTAATCTAAAACTTGAATGATTATTAAATATCTCCCCTCTCTCACCAATGGCACAGTTAAGACCTTCCAAAGAAATTCTTGCTAGTTGAGAGGTCTGACCTAGTGCCAAAGAAAGAGGATGCACGTTTTGGACTATCGACTGCAAAATCTCTAGATCAATCCCAAGTGTGGGGCTTAAAAAATGACCCTCTGTATTTAGGATGTTTATAAAGTTTTGACAGGTAGTCTTTGCTTGATGTCATGGTCATGTTTAAGATAGTGTTTGTCTACAAGAAGTATTGACTGAAATAGTTTATCTTCATTTGGAAAAGAGAGAAAAGATCTCAGTGAAGTTGTTCAGAGTGGTGGAAGATGAGAAGATGCAGTGGAAATGTTTATAGCAGAATCCATGAATACTGTTTTTGCAATTCTTGAAAGAGATTCCAGAAACTGTTTCATAAGTCTTATAGCTAATTGCCCCTTCTAGTGAAGCTCTTCTTATTTCTGGGAATATTAAAGAAGCGAGAGGGTAAAGCCTAAAAATATTTTGAGGTTGTGGTTTGTTTTTTTCATTGTATGTCTTTCTAATAATGAAAAAAAAAAAAAGTATATCATTGTATTTATATGTCTTGTTATCATGGGGTCTGTCTAACCTATGATGTTTTAGGGAGTTCCCCAGTTGAGTGGTTAAACTTTCCTTCTTGGTTTGAATGAGCACAAGAAAGGTTACATCTATGTTACAAGACATAGCAGAGAGGCAGAGATCCCTGTGTAATTAATGAAGAAAAGGGATTCCACCAAACAGCAGTTCAGAGCAGAAATTTAATGTTGGGGTTCCACACTGGCCTTTCTATTTGCCATAGGAAAACTGTGAAATATGATTAACTCTCCTCAAGGTTTATTTGTTTTGTCGGTGAATTCTGGGTTTGTCTTTTAGGTAGGACAATACATTACTGCCTACTCTCTGTAGCTTAGAAATATGGAGGTAAGATTCCATGCTACTTTGTGTACAGAGGACCTTTTTCAATGGTCAGGCCACAAAACATGCCATTTTGTTGGAAGCTTACAAAAGTTAAATACATGTGTTTTTGAAAGAAAACATTGACATGTGAATACATGAATGTATAAGCTTAATGTCTGCAAAAATAAAATATTAATTTCCCTGATAACTTAATTCTTTGAAATAATATGTTAGAAAGTGTTCAGTTTGAAATAGGATTCCCCTACCTTATTAACTAGTAACGAAATATCTGTGAATTACTTCATGAAGTTTTTTTTGTGTTCAGGAAATTACTTGTCCAGTCACTTTAAAGCTGTAAAACTAGTGAGTCTGCTTAATAAATTAGTGTCTTCTAAGAGTGGAGATATCAACAGGCAGGACGATACTACTGAAACTAGGATGAAACTAGACTAATAAGCAAAACAGAGACATAGTTTGTCCTTGACTGGGTCTGAGGGTTCTGACTAGGTCAGAATGGTACCTCAGAGCCTTCATTTTCATGTGTTATCACCATGCCACAGCCATATGAACACATTAGCAGATTAACTGTAGTTTTGGTATAAACAGACATTGCATTAGTGTTCACGTATTGTCTTGGCTGCATGTGTTATTGTAAAAAGATTAAACGGCAGTTTTTAAAAAAGCATTAGCATTTATACAATGTTGAATTTATAGCCAACTGTTTATTTATTTCATCCTTGAAATTTACTGTGCATCACACATAAGGCATTGATGGGTTAATCTCAACCAACCAGCAAAAATACTCATTGAAAAAGGACCTGAGGTTCTGCATCAATAAATTTGCTCCAGTATTCTGTATGTCAGTAGATAGATCTGCAGAATTTTGAAGGACAGTAAAAAAGTTGGAAGCTGGCAAAATTGTACTTCAGGAATAAGTTATCTTAAATATTTTGGTCTTTGCTTTAGTTATTTCTTTAAAAAATACATAAAAGCCTGAAAATAATTTGAGAAGGGGCAAAATACTTCACAGAGATTTGGAATCTCACTCAAGTTAGTAGTTTGCATTTCCATTTTTCATTATTCAGCAAATTCTGCTAAGGAACTTAACCTTTAAGATCTAGAGCAATATACTTGGACATACTTTGCTTTACTACACTTATTCTAGATAAATTTGTAAGAAGCTTATATGTGGCTTGATTTACAAATGTTATGACAGCCTGTCTTTGTTTTAGAAGGTTGATGCTTTTTATTATTTTGTGGAGTGTTGACTGTTGGTTAGTTTTCTAAGTGACCAACAGGTCAGGAAAGCTTGCCAGCCTCTTCATTTGTCAAGGGGGTATCATTTGTTTCCTGACATTTTAGTAAATGTAGGTTTAAATTCTAATGGTGCAAGTTCTAGCCAGCATGAGGCAGTCAGGCAGAATGTGGAATAGAAGTCATGCCATGGCACTGAGTTAGAGCAGTGGAAATCTTGTATGAGAGGATTTTCTGTATTGTGTATTCTTACATACATATCATAGAATGTGTTGGAATCGTGGCTCAATTTTTATTTAAGCCACATTACTTAGAACTTTCTAAATATAGTAATAAACATCAGAATATATTGCTATATTTCTAGGCAGTTCTGAAATGTCCAACACCAACCTAGTACTGGAAATTTATTAAATATTTTACAAGCAGCCTGGGATTTGTACTATATGCCTACTGAGTCTCAACCCATAGGCACGAAAGAGCCCTTCAATTTACCTGTTATGAATTTTGTATGTACTTTGTAAATCACAAAATTAGGACTGTGGCAAATTGTTAGCTGACAGGTTGTTTTTTTGTTTTTTTTTTTTTTTTTTTTTTTAAAAATTAATCTCCTGCCTGTCCCTTATAGAACTGATACTTGCAGACTCTAATCTAATGCAGTGTTTGTTTTCCATCTTTCTCGAGTAAGGGAGTAGCTAGTGCTGTGGAACTGTCAGGAGTACATATGCATATATTTTGAAACTCTGTAGCACAGGACATGCCCTGTTTCGGAATATGGTATAGATTCGTGATTAAGCAGGAGTTAGGGGCAGCCCAGGGCTCTCGGTTGTCTGTGTACTTCATCCCCTGTAACACCAAAAACGTATTAATCTTCAGTACTACTCTCAGATCTAAGCATTATTCTCCAGTTCACTTGGCCAGTATTTTATCCTGTCTTCTGAGGGTAGAGCCCATTACTCATTTTAAGTAGTGACATATGCTCTCAGTAGTCCAGATGCACAGTTACTGATTTTCAGGATGAACGAAAACGTACATTCTACCCAATTCACCAAACAACTGCTATCTTGCTGATGTTATATACCGTTTTTTCTCTAAACACTGACACTGAAAAGAATGGTACCATTTGTAAATAAAAACACTATTGAAATGTTTAATATTTCCTAACCAGTAAGTATAGATGCCTCCCAAGAACAAGTGAGGGATTCTTTTCAACAAAAAGTGGGAGGAAAGGCAGAAAAAAGCCCAACCCAAAACCTAACAATCGGGAGGTTCTTGAAATGGGGAAATTATACTATTTTGGAACAGTTGATCTCCATGGAAACTCTCTGACTCTTTCTATTTCATGGTTTATAAGCAATTAAGAAACTAGAGTTTTGGAACAATACTGTATCTTGAAGTAGACAGAGTAGAAGCATACTGATATGTGTACTCCATACCCTGGTGATGTAGGAGAGTCTTAACATTGTTTTAGAGGTTTAGATTTTGTCAGGCAACTCCAGTTACACGAAATGACTGGAAAGCATTAAGAAGGAGGACTGTGTTGTTGGAGGAGAACGACTAGATGCTATCTAGTAAGCTTTAGATGGTGGATTTTGTCTCAAAGTTGAAAGGATTCCTTGGAAATTATATCACAAAATAATGGTACATAAAGAATGTTTCTAATTCTGTATTTTACACTGCTGTACTGCAAAGATAACAGCAGGATCCTGTCATTGAGGCGCTGGGCTTTAGCAAAGCTCATTAGCAAGCTGCTAATTCAGGAATTGCCTGCATGGTACAAGTGTTAATTATACTAGTTAATACTCGGACTTCAACATAGCTTTAAAGGACTTCAAAGACAGTAGAGAGGGCTGTTGGCACAAGTGGGTGTTTGAAACACTGCTCTGCTAAACCACTGAGAGGTTGAGAAAATAACTTCACATGTTTTGTATCAAAAACTCTGAAAGTCTGAGGGACTGTATTATTTACTGTGTCTAGGTGAAAATATGAAAAGCCATACATACATTTTACACTTTCTGCGCCATGTAAATCCCTCTCATCCCCTAAAAGTTTAACCTGAAAGGAAGCCAGTGCCTTTTATGCACACCAGCCTTCTAGTACCAAACACGTATACTTTGGTTACTTCTCAAGAAAAGGACATGAGAATTTTATTCAGCCCGGCTTCGCATTAACTCTGCTGTAAAACCTATGCAGCGTTGACTTTAATGACATAAAGTCAGTCAGAATTAAGGAAGACAAACTATTTTACCTGAGAATTAGTTCCAGTCTGTGGCAGAAACAAGGATGCTTAAGTGCAACTTTAAATGTTCTTGCTAGGCTTGATTTAGTAGTCATCTTTTTGTTACAGGCTTCCAGTAATAGGAAGAGGAGGACTTAGAATAAAACAGGCTTTTCAGGCTCAGATTGTTGTAGTAACAGCGCTGTGGCTTCTTGTGTGTGCTTTAATCAGATAATATTATGGCTTTTCATTGGGCTCCAGCTTCTGTAGTCAAGGGTGCAAGAATCACTACTGTCATTTGAAAAAAACTCTCTTTCTTTCTTTCTTCATTGTATATAAAACCTTGTAAAGCATATTAAAAAGTGAAAGAAGTATGTTTTATTTTAACCTCCAATGACAGCGTATGGTTAGCAAGCTTGTTTTGTTAGCAATTTTTAAATTAAAAGTAGGTCTTGTGTATTTTGATATGCATAATGCCGCTTTTTAGGGGAAGTGCTAGCCTCTGAGGAACTGGGATATGGGGTGGAGTTCAGGTTGTTGTTGCAGTTTCCTCACAGGGAGAGAATGACTTTGTTCTGGTGATTCAGTGCTGTAACTTTTCTGATGCTAATGCGTAGCTTAAATACTTGCTTTGGCAATGATTATAAAGAAATAAAACAGAATAATGTACAGGGATGTTCCGTCTTGCCCGATGTGGAATTACTTGTATGAACATACTGAACCACTGAGAGAATGGCACATGAACTTTCTAGCAGGAGTGAAGACCCAGAGGTGATTTATTAGAAGAAAAGTTGTAGGCTTGCTGAGAAAATATGAGCATAAATTAAGAAGGAACAGTGCCTCAGTGATGAAAACAGATTAGAAGGGGACTGATTCTTTGTGCAATGTACTAGACATTGAAGATGTGGCAAGACTGAAATTGTGGCAGAGGACAGGTAAAAATCTACTTTGTAGTAAGCTGCATGATCTGTAATGCTTTGTGAATGAAAAGAATAATAAAAGCATCTGTGATTAAACTAGAAAAAAATACTTTAGTTGTAGCATGGGAGCAAGTCTGAAACCTCCCGGATTTGTTTCTGTTGAAGGATAAAAACCAGCCATGTAAAGGCTACTTGCTTCACTGGATTTGCCAGCATTACTGTTTAGTCATTTTAGCCTGTGGAACAAATTTGAGAGTGATGGTCCATTGGCATGAGGCAGAGCCTCTCTGCAGCCCCCAGGGAGCCAGGTGAGCTGTTGTGATATACAAATCACATCAGCCTCTCCTGACAGTAACAGCCAGGACTCTCCTGGGATGAGGGCTTTGTTCCAAACTGGCTCTGCTGTGGTCTTGTTATAGCACATTTGGATCATACTGATCTTTTTTTAGGAGAGGATGTAAAGATCATTTTACCTTACAACTTTCTTCATAACAGCACAAAACAAAAGAGATAAGAAAGTAGTATTTAGTCAGGAAGTATGTTTCATGGTTTATACACTTTGAAAAGACTAAGGTAGTTTTTGGAATCTGGATGACTTGACTCCCCCATGCTGCTTGAAATTTTACATATAAGGGCACAGTTTCTAAACTCCATTTAAAAATTAATGCTGCAGAAGGTGAAGGAATATAATTCCAATACCTATCTCAAGTTTTGTTTTGTTTTAGAGGAGTATAAAGTTACTGTTGAGAACGTTTCAAAAGTGTTTTCAAAACAAATGAATGTAATACATAGAAAGTGTGCACAGTGCACAGGTATGAAATAAAAGCAGAAGCTGATGAGTACAAATCAAAAGGAATCATGCTGAGATTTCAGACTGCCAGCCATAGCCTATTTGGAGGACTCTTTTCACCTCTGGTTACAGCACTGGAGAAAAAAAAGAAAAAAGGTAAGAGGGATTATAGCAGTACAGAGAAGGTCAGAGTCCTGATCCCAGGATCAAAGAAAAGAGGCTATGATGATGGTAGGACAGAAAACTTTATCCTCCATACAATCTAAAAAGCAGCAGCTTTAGGAACTATATTGGTTTTGAATTGCCTTGTGTACTAAATACCAACAGTTCGGCATAATTCAGTAGACATAATTTGTCCTTAGATAAGCTTTTATCAGATGTGGTAAGGAATAAGAGGGCAATAAGAGTGAGAGGCATTCCTGCACACAGAAGTACACATAAGTCCTTTCTTCATCTTGGTTCCCTCCATGGTTAAAACATGTATGTAAACACGTTGGAGTGGTGGCGGGGTGAAAACAAGCATTCTCCTGCTCTAAAGAAAACAGCGCTAGATGACTGAAGATGAGACAATCTCAGTGAACCAAATAAAGTCATCTGCCCTTCAGTGTTGTATGTTTATAAGGTTTGTGATTTGTCAAAAAGCGCCAAAATTCAGCCGGTGTTATAAAAAGGAAAACAAAAAAGCCACTCTTAGGACAGTTTGATTCTTGAGGTTGTTATTGATGTAATTGCCCATTTCTAGTATGTGGTAGAGTTGTAGTGGTGTCTATGTTAGACTCTTGGTGCTGTGATGAAACATCACTGACAGCTGATGGAAGAGCTGCAGAGTGAGACCAAGACTTGGCACCAGAGGATCTTCATGAAGTTAAAGCTGTCATGTATGTCCTGCCTAGGAGAAAGAAGAGTTGGACTCTGTCTCTGGACATTATTAGACTCCGGGAAACCCTCCTATAGGGACCTGCTCAGAAGGCTGAGGGGAGACAATCGAAACCCTGAACTCTTCTCTGTTGGAGAATGGCTTCACGAACAAGGACGTGGCAGTATGGAAAAACTGTTTAGAGATGAAATACAGGGTGATTTGTTACGTCTGCACAAGACAGATGTTGCTTGAGTTGCTTAGCTACTATCTCCTGCCTGGAACTGAAGCTGCCCCCCTACCTGCGAGAATGCGTATGTCAGCAAAAGATTACTCCAAGAACCTACCCAAACTGGCTCAGCGGTTTGGCCCGGACCCAGGGCAAAACGGAGGCTGCGCAAGACTTCGGGGTGAAAAGGTCAGCAATGAGGAAGAGGAGAAACTTCCTCTCCATGACCACCGACCAGCCCTTTACGCCCCCTGCCCAGGACATTGAGAGCTCATTGCGTAGGCATAAAAGGGAGGAGACCTAATTACAATAAGAAGTGAAGATAAGCGGAGATAGAACATAAATATATATAGGCGTTCTATGTATGTGCAATAATTAGTGGATATAAGGATGTAAGCAAACAGAATAAAGCTGAAGCTTGCTCTATCATTCACATTGAATCGACTGCTTGCTTCCTCCGCTCGTTGAAAGTTCGTGGACTACACTTCTCCAAACTCAAAATAATTCAAAAATTAATTTTCAAAGATAGAAGACATTGTGTTATCTTATTTTTATTTTTTAAGTGTTAAATATTCTACCACAAGGAGAAAACATGGAAGATTACTATTTTTATCTGGCCTGGCCCTAGCCCAGGCAGCTGAGCTCAGATTGCTTTGAAATATTTCTGGGTAGTTAGCTGAAATGAAGTACAGGACCTTTTTTTTTTTTTTTTACCCGTATGAAAATTGGAGGATGGTATCTGTCTGTGGAGCTTCACAATGCATATTTTTAGGAAGAGTAGGTCTCCAACTTTCAGATGCCAAAATGTAGTTCATTACACTTCAGCTGAACAAATTGCTATACTAATTCCTCTTCTAATGTGAGCTGAAGTACTTTACCTTGGTTCCCAGTCGTATTAAAAGCAATTTGAACATCCTTGTCAGAAAAAAATCTTCAATAGCACACAGAAGTCTAACTATGAAGAAGAACATGACCAAAAAGGATGCCTTGTTAAATATAGTATCATGAAATTTTGTAGGGCTCAATAGATATATCCAGTGGCCTGGTATTTCAGAGGGTTACAAGATACAGCACTGTTGGAGTTATTTATGAGAAATTAGATTGGTTTTTTGCAGTAAAGGACAGTGTCTCAGCTGCAGTGGTTAATAAGGAATTTGGCTAGGTTTTAATCCCCAGATTTCATAATGATTTATTTTTTCAAATTACTGATACTTGTACTACATAAGACATAAGAATGGTTGTAGTGGTAGTTGTTCCCTTAAACAAAATTTGGGCAGAACTCTCAATGGTAAAATGAATAAATATTCTTTTAAGTATGCCTCTGTGCTATGTGCACATTTTTGATATGAGACATTTGGAAATATTTGTACTACGTAGTAAAACCTAATGGACCTCTCATGGCCTTGGGTAGAAAGCATTAGTCCAGCAGATTTTTCTAATACTGAAACAGTGAAAAGTGTATCATGCATGCTGTGTCTTACAGCATTAAAAATAATCAGTGGCTGGCAGAAGACTGTCTTTGTGGTCCACACAAACAAGTGATTTTACTTCAGCTCTTAGATGGTAAAATGTTTACAGCAGTCCTCTTAAATGTGGTATTGTACGCAGTCCTAAGTTGGTTTGAAAAGCTAAATAACATAAGAGCAGGTATCTTCCTCATGTCCTGGTGTGCCTAAAAGCTGTACAGCTTTCCTTCCTCATTATAAAATTTTAGTAGAGGTCAGAGTATGTCAAGGGACTAGCAATGGGACAGACAGCCTTTCGATTTTTACCTCTAGGATTCAAATCCAGCCAAATCATTAGTAGCTGCAAGTTGTTACCACCTGGTGGCTAAGCATTCTATGTAAAATTAATTTGGTAGTTTCAGCCCAGTTCTGAGTAAACACATTTCCACTTTACAAATATGATGAAACCTGGCACTAATTGGCACCCTTGCTAGCAGCCTCATCAGAGATGCCAAAATAACTGAAATGTTTTTTTTGCTTCTAGTGGTGGTCTCTCCAGGTCAGCATGAAATGCAGTGATGGGGCAGTATGGAGAAGATGGCACAGCTGTTGCCCTCGCTGTTTTGCGGACTGAGTCTGAAAAGTTGTCAGTCTGGTGCATTTGTCACGCCAATCTATGTAGAGTTATTAGGGTTTTTCTGCCACTGTTGGTGCACTTACAGCAGTCTGTTGGCAGTCAACTTAGAAATCCTTTTTGCCATCTGTGTGGTTGATGCAGTGATGGCATAATAGCTAAGTGGTTAAATGTGGCTTTGTATGGTATATTTAGGAACTCAGAATTACAGTCGGTGTAGGCAGAGCACATTGCTGACAGGTAGCTATTAATCACTTCTAGCCATCCCTTTCACTGCCAGCTGCTTTGTAAATGAGGATTGGCACATGGTAGATGAATACCTCCTCATTGTCCAAAATGAAAGGAGTTTGTACCTTGTTTTCAGTGCTAGTAACCATGTAAATGTCAGCAACCCCAGAGATCACAAATTTCAAAGTGAGACAGTGTTTTAATGTATAACGCCTAAAGGGTTACAGGTTTGGGGGGAATAGTTATAAAGAGGGAGAAGGAAAATTCTTTCATACTGTCTGTTTTGTGAGAGTTACTGTGTGTGTTTGATAACTTAATCAACTGAACAAGAAAGTAAGTTTGTGAAGTGCAGTCGTTGACTTAATCTCCACCACAAAAGAGGGGGAGATTTGGCTGCATTCACAAAGTAAGGGTGCCAGCGTTGCTAGGGAATCCCCAGTTGCGCTCAGTGGGAGTTAAAGTACTTCATCTGATATTCTTGTGTTATTGTAAAAAACCTCATGGAAATCTCAATATATGGATTGATCCAAAAAGTGGTGTTGGTAGTTTGAAAAGGGTCAGATTCTTCTAGAGACCTTTCTGCTTCCTTCAGAGTGACTGTTGCTCTGCCAGTGCTTTTGTGTGAGGTGAATGTGACACTGCCTCCAGGAAAAGTATGGAAAATGAAGCTCCTGAATACTTGTGGTAATTAAAGATGCCATTTATATCTGCCTCCAGTTGTGAGGTTCTCAACTCAGGCATGCATATAGTACCAGGTAACATAGGAAACTGTCACCCTGTGTTTGAAAGGCACATGTTCAGGTTGAAGGTGCATGTGGTACAGGTATGAGAGTCACGGTAGTCAGTCATTTCTTTTGCTTTTCCCTAGGCAGAAAATACATTATGTAGGGATACTTCTGTGTGGAGTTTATTATAGCATGTTCCTTACTCAAACCTTTAGTGCTACAATTTAGTTTCTTTGAAATATCACATATAAAAATCGTATTTTGAAATATCACATGTTCAAGTTTTCCTTACAGAAGCTTTGGAATCTGCAACAAAATTGTGCACGCTTGCTGCTTTTCCATTATAATATTTTCAGGCTGAATATATTGCCTTATTCACTAAGGCTCTCAACTTCTACTATGAAGCCGAAAAGCTTTATAGATACGCAAATACCTATCTGTATATGGATGGATCGTTCTGAAGAGAATGAAGAAGGTCATATATTCTGTCTGAAGAAAGAGTTCCACAGGCTTGCTCTTTGATAATCAGTGTCATTCCATGGTTTTGATAGAGGTATGTGCTAGGTAATCAGCCAGCTCAAACTAGCTGTCTCTGCTCTGATTTATTTAATTAGTACAATAAATGTGCTAATGTCTGTGCTGTGGTGCCGGGCCTCAACTTCCTGGGCTTTTCTGATGGAGGTCGTAAAAGTGTATAGATGTTAGAAAGATCAGTAAAGTTCATCCAGAAACTACTCACACCTTAGACTGCCAGAGACACAATTAACTTACTTCTGGGGAGAAATTACTCTGGCGATCAAAAGCAGACTGCACAAAGTGGTAAACTGTTGAACCCAAAGAACTGGAATCTGGTAGGGCTGTTCTATGTTATCCTTGAGATCATGATTTATGAGCATACATACAGTAGTAGCCAAATACCAGTAATGCACACGCAAACTTCCTTGATTTTTGTTTAACCGAGTATCATCATTCCTTTTATTATAAGAAAAAGTGAATATAAATTGTCTGTTCTTTGTTAACCATATTGTGTGCTATTTTGTATGCTTTTACTAAGCCGATGTGTATTGGTCTCTTCTTAGAAGTAAATAAAGCTAATCTTTTACAGGGAAGTTGGGCAATGACTTTGAAGCATTCTTTTATAGACTGTTTTTGAACCACCTGTACTTCCAGGGTAACCACATAACAGGAGATAGAGTGGCAATGCCATGGGAACACTGGCTGAAGGATGGAAGGTGGAGAGGTAGGGGCTGTTCTCAGTGCCATAAAATGTGCCCTCTCCCCCAGTTCCTGGAAAAAAAACATGGTAATATCAGGCCTATATACACTGGTAGCAGCAGCAGCTGAGCTGCTTTAAAATTGGCTGCTTTGTAACCAGGCAGATTTGTACTTTTATACCTAGACCCAGAGAAGTTGGTGCTGAGCTTCAAAGGTTTAGTCAATTGGAACACATTTCACTAAAGAGTTTGTGGAGCCTGAAAGCTTCCTATCGTGTGATCTCATAATTTACAGACATATAATTTTTAATTCCCTTTTAGTTTATTCCAATCTGATAAAGTACTCAGCCTAAATAAGACATGCGGAAAAAAAGAACCCAAAATAAAACAATCTTTCCTGTGGACTACCTTCTTGACCAGACTTTCTAAGATGGCTTTGTAAAAACATGAATACAAACTGGAAAATTAATAGTATTATAGTAGGAGTTAAAGCTGGTCAATATTTGAGTGGGATTGAGATTTATATTTTAAACTGTACTAATACAGTATTTGTTTGAATTTACAAACTCTGCTCTGAATTTCCCTTATACATTTAGAGTAGACATTTCAAAATATGTCATGTTATAACAAAGATGCTAATGAAGGGCACAAATGCAGAAGCATAGTAATTTCTCTCTAGCCACTGCTTAAGTAATTTTAATGCATGGATGTTTTCCTTAGGTGTGGTACACTGGAACAGTGACTGCTGCTTTCTCTAGAGATTTTTGATAACAGGTATCAAAAAAATGAATATAGCTTTTGGGGTGCCTGTCATGGTATGCTTTTGTGACTTTTTTTTTCTAGCTACTTGGCATTCAGTTTGTTAGGTGAAGTGAGAACATTTGAGACCTATATTGCAAATTAATTTGAATGATTAGCTGTGGGGCATCTGACTAATATGACTGGTACCAAAATATCTTTCAGAACTTAAAATACCCAGGAACAGTTACATTTTGGAATGAACTTTGGAGTTGTAATGATATGCAGCTAAGAAAACATTTTGTGTTTTTAATTTTAGAATCTGCTACAAAATATTTTCTTGCTATTATCTGAGCCTGGCATCTATTCATGTTCCACAGTTTTTCTGTTCCATTGGGGATACACAGAACTGATTGAAAGCACAACGTGATTGTATAACTATGTTCATGGAATATGTATTATGAATTAAATGCAAGAGATATTAGAAACATTTTTTAAAACCGAACCTTCAGTACATGATAGAAAGCAAAATACTGATACTGGTAGAAAAGGAAACAATTAATTTAATCACTTTGTGTAGTTACTTGCTGTAATTTGTTTAACCACTTCAAAAATTTTACTCATTATAAACCATTTATTCAATATAATTCATTTATCCAACAGTATAATTCATTTGCTGCTTTATCCATTTGCTCAGCATAATTAAGTCTCCTGAATGAATGTATTTGTAAAGATCCACTATCCTTTTATCAGGGCATTAAAATGTCTCAGTTAAGTTAAAACTGAAATAGAAGTCTGTTGTCATAAAGATTAGCTTCTTCACAAGCAACTTTGTTGTGTTTATAGCTGATACTCTGCCTGGATTGATAGTAATGCTGATCAGAAAGCTCCCACCCCCAGTATAAGTACAACTAGAGTGTTAGTTGGTCATCTAAGAACTGCAAGTGTATTTGCTGTAGCCATGAAGCATCAGCATGCTTACATGCCCTTTCAAGACATTGTAAAGCATAGCATACATCTGAGAATAAAATGATCATGGGACAGCTACAGACCGCTTGTTTATGTGTGTAGAGATGACCTGTTCCCAGACGCTGTGTGAATAGGGCTGGCTGCGTTGAACATACTTAACTATACCACTAGCTGTGGTCAGCTAAGCTAGAGAGCAGAGCAAGAAGCTGCTGAGGGCAGAACAAAGTTCAATAGCTTTTTTTGTTTGGTTGGTTTTGTTCAAATAGTTTCTGTTCTGAAGGTGTCTGGGGTTTTGGTGGTCTGGGTCTTTTTTAAAAATTTTAATTTCCTGCCATAGATGGAAGCAAAGTATGGAATTAGTCTGCAGAACATTAATATGCTAAAATTTAGCTGCCTTGTCCATGCTAGCTGTCTAGAGACCTAAAGGAGACATGCCCATGGAGTGCTTCAGGGAGGCCGGGATAAACTGCCCTTTGGAGAGGCAGAGGGAATATCCGTTGATAACGCAGTCCAGGTACCTTTTTTAGATTGGCCATATGAGTTTTCTTCCTTTTGCAAAGGTATGATCAAGCTGTGGTATGTTTACTGAGCTTGGGTGTAGCCTTCTGTTTGGGTATGAAGAATAAAAGTTGGCAGAGTAGTAGTCTAAACACCTGTCTGTGCTCTACCTGAAAGGCCAATATTGTTACTAAAGCAATTTCTGGTTATTTCCCCACTCCCATAGACTGCAAAGCAGGCTCATCTTTTACAGAGGTTATGCGTATAAAGACATACACAGTGTAGGTTGATATTTGCAGTAGTCAGATGTTCCACTTCTATTAGGGTCTTGATTCTGCCTCTCTCTGTTACTCCGTGCTTTATAATTTAAGCTCTGTAAGGCAAGCAAAATCTGTAAAATGAAATAGCATTTGGTGGCTCTCTTGCTCGATCACACAGCTTTAGTGTAGACTTTCACCTGTTTCTAGGTCACTGGACTGTTCTTCCATCTGACACAACGATCTGAGACTGTTTAGATGTCAGCTGCTCTTTTCAATGCCCTTGGCCTTTTGAGTTTTCCAAGCTGCTTACCCACTTGTCTTTCTGTTTTCAGTGCTGTTTTTTTCACACATGCTGATTCAAAGCACAGTTCAGGTACTAATGAAAGAAGTGGAGGCTGGGTGAATGCCTGGCCTGGCCTGGAGTACAAGAAGCTTCGGTCTTCAAACTCCTGCTAAGATGTCTTTATTGTCAAATTACACATCTAAAAATTAAGGCACTTGCGCTATTCTTGTAAAATTGATTTAAAGGGAAGATACATTTTCATATAGAAAACTTACAACTCTTTTATATTTTTGTGATCCTATGCCATTAAAGTTCTTAGTGTTTGATCAGTAAGAAAAAGTATACACATGCACATTTAAATAGTTTTGTTTAACTGATGTTTAATAGTTCTGTTTAACCAATGTTACATGTTTATGTGATTCTTTGTTGGGATAAGAGTTATTATATTAGGCAAAGCTAGAATCTACAGTGCTAAAAATAACATTTGATATTGAGGAGACATTTTATCATTAGACTCTGTGCAGCCGAATATGTTCTTTTGGAATATCTCTCTAAGACAGGCTGGGAGGCAGAAAAGTTAAGTAGTTTCTTTGACTACAGATTGAATCACAGTAGATTGGGTGAGAAGTGCAGATATGAAGTTGTGTCCCAAAAAAAAGACAGATAAGGGTAAAGAAAGGATTCAAGGAAAACAGATAGTAGGTTGATTTGATAAGTTGAATGGGTTCAAATGCAAGATGGTAGCACAGCAGTGCTCCAGAAGCATCTTCTCTGAAGGAGGTAGTGATTGATTCTGCCTCCTGCTTCTTTTTCCCCTTTCCTCATCCTGGCAGTTTTACAGAGATGTTCTCCTAGGAGCATGGGTGAGCAAACAATGAGAGGTGAATAAAAATCTGTTAAGTTTCTTGACAAGTGTAAGGCTTGGAGTTGTCCAGTAGCAGAATGACAGATTTACACCACAAGGGAAAGGATAAAAACCTTTAAAATCAGATGATGGCATAAGGTCTTTGAAGCAAAGGAACATGCAGACAAATGGTCTAAAATTCATTAGCTCTTGTAAGGCGTATGACTTTTAAAAAAATGTTTCATCATTTAATTTTGTCTCTAAGTGAAACTTTCAGCCTAATATGAAAAACTTAGTAAATGTAGCTTGATTTTTTTTGTTAAAATTATGAAAAATGAAGTTTTTTCCCCCTAGATTTTTTGAAACTGGGAAGTCTTTTCCTAGAGCTAAAAGAAAAGATAAATTCCATGGAAACTGTGTACACTGTGGCTGGCTTTGGATTTGTAATAAAACCCAAGTTTTAAGCAAGCTTAGAAGAGAATGATGATTTGTGTTCCTTATCTAGTAAGGGTATTTATAACGTAGATAACTGAAGAATCCTGTTCTGAGAGATACCTGTAGCACTTCTGGTTGTTTGAATTGAAAATGATAAGACTAAATTATACTTTTTCCTCCCACTTCCATTCCAAAGCCGAAAATTTGGTGGAAGTATTAATTGCACATTATTCTTTTACTTATTTTCTACTCAGTTTTCTTCAATTTTAATAAGACAATAAATTGAACAAGTTTAGGTAATCTTTTCTCTGTTATGTGTCTTCTTCCTCCCTCCTTCTCCTGGAATTTATCATTTTTTCCAAATTTGCTCAGTTTTGGAAAAGCTGTAAAACAGAAAAATGACAGTTAGAGCCATTTGCCAATTGGTGAGGTAACTGTTGCCAGGGCATTCATTAAAAAAACAAAAAAGTAACTTCTCATATCTGGAAATACTGTCCTGTACCTTATATACATGAATATCCAAGTAAGCATTAGTCAATCAAAATACCTTCATCTCACTCTTTGTCGTTATGAGTTGTAGAATATGGGAATAACAATGAAAGGAGGGGAAGATGAAGTCAAACAATATAATGCTTTTTAGGTCATTCTGCCTTAGTATCTTTAAATTTTGTAGTATACTAACTGTATGATACTTACAAGGCTTGATAATGCAACATTGCATTAAACTTAAGTTACGTTCTAAAAGATACCATGAGGAATTACAGAATGCCCTCATTTATATTTTTATGCATTTGCATTTCTCAGTATCTTTTTAAAGAAAGACCCAAACAATTGAATTCAGTTGAAAATAAATTTTGGCTTTGAATTTTTGAATTCTGATTTCTAATCACAGTCACCATTGGGAAGCTTCTTGCAGGCAGGAACAGTTTGATTTTTTTGATGGTTGTTTTCATGGTGCCATGACCCTGTAGGGGTAAATCTTCTTTCATTTCAAGGGGTGAGGGGAATCCCCTTTCATCTGAAAACTTAAGAAAATCCTTATATAAATATATGTATCATTGGCAGGAATAGTTAACAATGACAACAGCAACAAAGATGTTTTGATTTCCCTTACTCACTCTTTCCTAATCCCTTCCCCCACTCCTAGAATAAAACCCCCAAACCAGCAAGTTTGAAATATGAGAATAAAATGATGTAAATTATTTTAGGTAGTCAAGGCACTTAGCCAGTGCTGTGCATTTGGTTAATAACTTGCAATCAGAGAAATAATTTATTTTTCTGAGATTAGACTGATTTCTTAGCTGTATGAAGTGGGGGTTGTTGGTTTCACATTAAATGTGGTATAACAGTTTCATATTCATACAGCTCTGAGAATTTAAAATGGTGCCAGGTATAAATAGAGCTGTATCATCCTGAGTTTTCTTTCCAATTTCACTCATTCTTTTGATATGAAAAGCTGTTACAATTCATTATCTTGGCAGAAAGCATACTCTGAGGATGAAACAAGTTGTGATTTGAGGTGTGCTAAATCAGGATGGAAATATTTTACTACAGGAAAGCTGAAAGGAGCAAAAAAGAGTAATTCTGCTATTAAAAAGTTATTGCCAAAACCAGTAACCTTTATGGAGTCATCATGCCTTTGACATAACAAAGCACAGAAGTGAGGCTTTAAATCTGAGACACAGCTGCAATATTTAACAAAGATAAATGATACTTTGGATGAGAAGAGGCGTTTCTTATTACTTATACATCAGCAGCCTAAATTTTTTCCACTTACTTTGCTTTATTAATTTTAAAAATTATGACACTTAGGGGCCACAGTTTTCACAGCTCTAGGTATGTTTGCTGAAATTTTGTAGACCTGAAGGATTTCAAACAAAACGACAGTTAATCCTTATTGTCTGTATAAAAGAAACCCCAGACTATTTTGAGAATGACAGATAAATCATACCAGTGCTGTGCCCTTATGTTCCTAGTATGAAATGCAAACACAATCATTTAAATAATTGCAGTACATACAGCTAAGTGAACTAGCATTACAGTGCTAGATTATTTTTTACTGAATACAGAAAAAGGTCAGAGAAATTCTTCTTATTGTGCCACTTGGTCTTTAATGAATAAATATTTTGTTCCTTTGAGGATCTAGCCTTAGGCCTTGACAAAAATGGAAACATGATGTGCCATTTACTGTCTGAGATAAATAAGAAATACTTAAAATTTAATTTGTTTTAATTGGTCCTCTGCCAATAGTAAGTAAAAAGTCACACTCTTCCTTGAAAGAACAGTATGTTCAGTGTGCTTTGAATTTGACCTGTACCTTTGTAAGTAGAAAAGACTTATAAATATGGCAAGCAAAGTACCATATTTTTTGGCAGCTCTTAATATGCTGTTGGCTTATCATTGCTGCCTGTTACATTATACAGAAAGTAATTTAAGAAGTTTTTGTTTGGGTTTTTTTTTTTTTTCATTGTAACAGTCCTGTTCCACCTCATTGTTTTTTGCCTTTGTTAATTTTTGGTTGCGAATTCACAGTTGGATGAGATTTAATGCTTTCAGGGAACTCTTTCTTTTGCATGCTGGACAGGTATAATCTGAAGTTTCTAAGCTGAGCACATGCAAACCACGCTTGTTTGGGATGCTAGTATCTCAGTGGATATTGGGCAGGTTGTAAGAGGAGCAGCAAGAGGAAAGATTTGTGTTATGATGAGTACTGCTTTGTGATGGATTTTTGCTCTGGAACAATGAGGACTCTTAGAGCATCTGAAACAAAATGTGACCTGGGTTGATTCATTTATTTATTTTAGTCTTGAAAACTACTGTCTCCTTCTTTAATATTAATTCCCAGGAACAAAAAAACAATTGCTCATCTTTTTCAGGAAGGAAAAATCCAATCTTATTTTCACCTAGGTAGACATTAACCCAAGTAATTAGTGTGATAACGATGCAAGTGACTGAAAACACTGTTTTACAAGGAAATGATAAAGAGGCCATTCCATTGATAAATATAATGGGAACTGTATGGAGGAATAAGTGATTGAGTTGGCATCTAAAGATCATTGCCTAGAGAGTTGGGGAGTTACTAAACATGAATAAATTTTTACTAGAATGATCATTAAATTACTATTCAGTATTCCCATAACTAATTATAAATCTGTAATGGCAGAAATTTTAATACCTTTTACTGTTAAAGAAAACAGTCCCTGTCAGTGGGTAGCATTTGTTTGCAGCAGTCTCTGTAATAAGTAGAAGCTGCGAGCCGTGAAACAACACCACCCCCCCCCCCCCTTTTTTTTTCTCTATGAGAATTTAAAATCTTATTTGTCACTCTTCTTTTTATATTAGTAGAGGACTCACATTTTTTTCCCACTCCTTCTTTGCTGTGTAGCATTAAAGCTGTGTTCTAAAAGAATATGCTAGTTATTCAGTAAGTGGAAGATGAGCACAGAAACATCTTCAGAAAAAAACTTCCCCTCTAGAGGATCCCTAACTGTCACCCTTACTGACAGAAATGAGCATGTCACAGCATAAATACCCCTGTTGATTCTGTCAGAACACCTTGTAGAGCAAGGTCCTCCTGCTTTCTGCAAGAACAGACATGTGGCCTCAAGGATTATATATACAACTTGCTCTCATGACTGTGAACCAGTGTTTGTGCATATGTTTTCTGTATGCCAGCACAGAGGTGACTGGTGAAAAAGTGGTGAGAAATGATCAGATTAAAAGAAGAAAAGATTGACTGGAACCTGCAGTCTATCAAAGTAGAAATGTTCTTCCAGAAACCAGTCAGAACTCTGGTCAGATATTGTTTGCCAGGCAGGATTTTGAATATTACTTGTGTGTTCTCCTGACAGTTTGTCTGCCCAGATCCATGATACTATGTCTTCCAGGTTTCATGTCTGGGTTAAAGCAGATTATGTACAAACTGGGACTTGGGTTTTTCTTAGATATTTTAAATCTTTTTTTTTTTTCTTTCTTTCTTCTGAATGAGAATTCAAATAAGTTATAAGTGGCAAAACTGTAAGGAGAAATGTACTTTATTATGTATAGTTCTGATAGTAGCTTCTGGGAGATTGATTTTTCTTTTATCTGGCTCTTTATGCATCTCCATTATGATAGCCAGTCACACCACCTTCCTACTATTCTTCCCACTGATTCTGGAAAGCTGCATCTGGCTCCTCAGCCATGCATATGCTGTGGCATGCCCAAAGACATGCCCACGTGTCACTGTGGTTGGTCAGACACAGTTTGGAACTGTATAGTCCATAGGAGAAATCAGAGGCAATTATGTGGGTCCCAAGACAATTGCTGTGGGTCCCAAGGGAAAGGGAGGACTGGGGTAAACTATCTCACCATTTCAGGTACTGAAAGGTTTCTAATGACTGCTGTTCAGTAACTATCCAATCTATGGAATCTTTTTTTAAAATCTTATTTTTTAATTTCTTTTTTTTCCCCCTTGTATAGCTATGAAAAGGCTATGTATAATCTGGCATTATATCAAGAATACCTTTGGTCTAGAATAAATTATGGGTCTTCTGCCATGCTTTGAATGGAGTCACGTTTGCAGCTGAGAGATTCTTTGGAGCAGATACTACTTTGCCGGTTTAGACCCTGGTGCTGTTGCACTTAATTCCAAATGAAAGGAGCAGGACCTAATGAAATCAATTGGTGTTTACTATATTGTTAAAATTTATGGCATACTGTATTCCCAGCTCAAGTGAACAAGGATGAACAAACCCTTCCAGTCATTCTGTGCTAATACGTGTGTATTTTCCTTTGAATCCTGTATTTTACCTCTTTTCCTTGACATCTGGGAGTGGCAGGGAAAGATTTTGAGCATGAATTGTTTATAGCACATGAATGAGTTCAGCCTGTTGACCAGATTCTCAAATGTCTCTGAGGTGGGCTCAGTGAAGTCCTTAAAATGAAAAAGATCTTCAGGCCGTCAAATCCTGTTTATTAATCAAACTCAGTATTCTGTGGCTATCCATGGATATTTCAGCACTAATAGAAATGCAATAAGCCTTTATTGATGGACAGAATTATGAAGTAAACCATAACTAAAGCAGAATAAAATTTTATCTGGAAGCAACTAGAAAATGTGTAAATTGGCGTTTGTGCAGAATGGCTCCCTAACAGAGAATAGTGGAGCCATGTGATGATATTGCATTACAGTTTAGGATTATTGTCAAGACATTTCTGTATTTCTCCATGGTGATAGATGAGTCTACTGATGATAGTACCTCTGCAGCTCAATCCTCTGTATAAAAACATACTGGAAGTTCAAAGAGCTGAGGTACAGGCTTTAATTCAAAGCCAACAGATGTCTTTGCTTTCCAAGTGTCTGTTTATATAGGTGTAATCTTTAGCTTTGACTTGTATTATCTTTCAGACATTTTAACTTAAATCATGTTTGGGCTGAATAATTTTGCTCTTAAAAAATTCAATAATGAAAATATTCTGTGTATTCTGTAAAATTTTCATACAGAAATGTAAAGAACATCTGAAAGTTTTGATATAGAATGGTTTTCTGAGTAAAAATGATTTACTTCTTCAGGAATAATTTTTGAATTATATTTAAAAAGTAACTGTTTCAAGGGCTTAAAAAGAAATAATGTTCACCACTCCTTTAAAAAAATGAAAAATAAAATTCCAATTCATTTAGGTAAGACGAGAAAGTGTTTTCATATCAGGGCTTTTGACACTGCTAGAGAATTGGATATATATTCTTTCATTATCCCTGATCTTTAATAAATAGGTTCTTTTGGAATGCATAGTGGTATAACATCAGACTTTCATGACCACCAAGGCATAAAATGTATTAAAAAGGAATTAAAAATAAAGTTTGGTATTGATGCACCATACACGGAGGGGGGCGGGGGGTGGCAGGGGGAGAGGAGGAAATAATAGGTAATACTGGTCATGTTCCAATTGTCACCTCCAGAACTTTTAGGTTTTTGCAAAGCATAAATTATGAGTAGTATTTTATTTGTTTTTACAGAAATTGAAGCTGAATCCAGTGAATAGAGCTACTAATTTCAGGCATGTGGGCCTAAAGAAGCGGGGGAGCAGGCGCTAGCTAGGGAAAATGCATTTCAGTTCTGAGCTATGGCTCTTAATTGAGAAAATATTTACTGGAAGTTTTATTCTGCTGCTTCAGATATACTTTTTTTTTTTTTTTTTTTTCCTCCCTTATGATTACATCTCAGCTACTAGCCCAGTGGGGAAAAAGTAAAGCTAGGTTGTTTTTGTCTTTTCTTTGCAATTTTGAACACAGGTGGTAGTTATTCATAGACAGGTTAGGCAGTGACCTTCCTTACTTGCCAGGTTAAAAGCAGACATACAGTGGGTAGATGAGAAATTATTTCCTGACTGGATTTTGTCTTGAGCAGATTAGGAAGCATCTGCCTTCATTTCTGACTTTCGGAGGCTTTGAGGAAGGCTGCTGGCCTCTCAGCTCAGCCGCAGGACAGTTCCTGGCCGAGGGCGCTCAGCTAGGGCTGGCAGCAATACCTCCTGCTGACCTCAGTTTCTCATACCCACAGTTTCCAATGCCTGTAATTGCCTTTGTTGAATGCGAATTAAGACTTTTATAAAAGGCTTGCTGCTTGAATAAGCCCCCCTGGGAAGTACATCGTTTTGAACAGACCTTTTCTGCTTTCATGCTAGAACCAATGAAATTGGTGCACACGGTGTGTTTGTTATACAGTCAGGGATTTACCCCAGGGAAGTTAATGGGGCTTTATCTTTCCCTTTAGCACTGTCAGGTATGCCTTATCCACTCTGTATTTTGACCTCTTCTCCAGCTGCTGTTGTTAAAAATGTGGTGGCACAGTCATTCTTCAGAGGGTAATCTGCTTGGTGGAAAAGACTACTCAGTACCTTTCCAACATCTAATATTTCTGCGTGCCTGCCTTTCAGCCATGTTAGGCGGCATGGCTATGACTCAACATAGCCAAAATTCAGGTCTCTTTTTCTTACCCCTCAGCTTCACTCTCATGGGGGACTGTGTTGTCTTCCACCACTTAAATTGTAATTTTAGGGTACATTCTTTTTTAAACCAGACTGAAGACAAGCTGTCAGGCTGTTACAATATCGTTAAATATTCTATATTAGCAAGTTTCTATATGAGTTCCTTTTTTCTTCTTCTTCTTCTTCTTTTTTTTTCTTTTTCTTTTCACACATCCAAAATATTTGTATAAACTGTCATGACAGAATCCCCTTATCTCTGTATAGTGTAAGGAAGTTCTCCTAAGCTGTTGTTAAAAATAACCTTTTTGTTTGCCAGCCCAGCCATCACTCCTCCCTCCATTTCTTTTTGGGATGATCTGCAAACCAAAAGTGTTAGCTTATCACAAGTCAGAAAGCAAAACCACATTTGAAAATTTGTGTGCTTGTAGGAGTTTCACAAATAGGAAATAGGGCATTTTTTGCCTCTGTTGTAGGCCACTTCTATACATGCATGTTTGTCTTCTCTATCTGCTCATTGTCTGTGTCTTGAGAATGTAAACTGTTCTGGAAAAGCCTGCTTTGGTTGAATCATAAATTCTGTTTTCTCTGGGGCCTTTACTAGGTTCTGCGTTGTATATGTTTATTATACTAGATTCTTGTATTCAGAGTTACAGTACTTTAGCCAATGCACCGTAAGGTCTCACTGTAGTTTACATAATTTAAGTTCATTCAGCTGCTGGATAAAAGAGGCTCCAATTTCAAGAGTATGTGTATGTTAAATGAAGAATTTGTTTTGTTGTTTAAAAAAAAAAATATAGAGCCTAATTCCATGTATGGATTTCAGTAGGGAGTCTGTAATTGTCAGATTTAAAAATATAAAATCAATCCCCAGTATAAAACAGAGTAGGTAAAACTTAGGTGAACTTTTCAGTTTCATCTTTCAGGAAATTCTAATTAATAATTTTGTAGCAATTTGAAGTACCCCTTTTGTTTACAAACTAATCCATTCAGCAGTACAATGAGCTCTGTCTCAAGTCTCACTTTCTTAAAACACTGGTTTTTAGTCCATTTCTCCAATACCTGTGTTATTTTATGTTTTAGAAGCAAAAGAGAACTCAGAACTGCTTACTTTATGCTTTCCTGAAGAATGCTTGCAGACTTTAATGGTCTGTTTCAAGCAGGTACCAAAAATGATTTAATCTAGCAAAGTGTTTATAAACCCAATTCATCTTTTAGGCCTACAGGGTATTGCTGAGATGATGCGTTCAGCTTGTCAAAGCTATCGAAGGGCATCTGCCCCTCTGATGGCTAAATAGCTTTTCCATCAATTTACATGAACCATCTCGAGATAATCTCCCTGTAAAAAAACGCTGTAATCTTTGTTCTCATAGGGGCTATGAGATATCCTGTAATAGCATCAAATTTAGGGTAAGTTACCTGAGATAATCTCAGAGAAGGAGTCCAGACTTTCAAATACACTTGTAGATCTCTGGGAGTGATTGGTAAGTATTTACAAGGATACTGTCTTGTTTGTCATGATTTAAAGCTAAGCAATCACATTGAAGCTGAAAATGGTTGCCTATGGTTTTGTCTTTCCCTTTGGTGTCAGGTTTATACGGTGTGACAAGACTGTTGAGGCAAATTTATATGTTATACCTGGTTTTAATTTCATTTGCCCTAATCTGTAGGGCATAACCCCTAACAGATAAGTGCTTTGGGGATCAAGAATACCTGCCAAAATTTACTTTATCTAAGTATAGTAAAATTCAATTCCTTTAATGGCTGTTAAGCCATTTCTTCCAAGAACAGAGATGCCTGACTTGATCTATCATACTACTTAATTCTAAACACATTTAGTATGGCAGATTATTAGTTTCTCTAAAGTTAATGGTAATAAGAAATTTTAATCTTTGTTGAGAATGTTTCCATAGCATACTGTTTCATTTTTTAGATTTTAGCTGTCTAATAATAGTGGTACAGTTACAATCATAGTCAAATATGTCTTTTATATTCAATATATACATCCACTAATAAAAGAAATGTTTATACTCTCTCTGCCTTTAAGATAAAAGCCATGACCAATAAAGTGTCCATATTCAGGAAGACCTTTCAGCTGGGCACATGCTGAATTTTAAACTGCATTGTTGTTTTTAGAATTTATTTTCAGAACAGCTTGATAATGAATACTGATTGGTATAGCTATCCTAAAATAACCAAACAGCTGGAAACCTCACCAGTCAATAATCCTGCCTATTTTTAATGGTTGTTTCAAATTCTTTTTTCTTTCTGTTGTATTTTTTCTAACAGTGTTTCATGCTGTGCTTTGTTTTTTGGTTTGGGTTTTTTTTTTTTTTTTTTTTTTTCAACTCATATTTGTGCATAGTAATATACAAGTGTAGTTTCTCAGATATTAAGGTTCTAGTTGAACAGGACTTGGAGATAGGAAAAAGAAACTTTTAAAGGACCTGTGAAAGTTACATAAGTTAGGGGGGGAAATTATATAAGGCCATATTTTGGTGTCTCAAGGCCTTACTGTCCTGGAATTATATATGCTCTTAACATTCTAGTAGTGAAGATGAATTTGAATCTTTTAAGATTGTCTGAATGGTCTGTATTCATCCTTCTGCAAAATAAGAAAACTTCCATTTATTTCTGTTCCAAGTAGCAGCATAAAATGCAAAGTGTTCTGTAAAGAAATACTAGAAAGGAAACAGAAAAAAATAAGCTATGGTATTAGTTACCTCTTTTGTAATTACAATAGGTGATATATAGCTTTTATGAGTACTTTGCAGTGTTGGCTGGAAATGGAGTGCCATCATTCATCCCTGAAGGCAATAGAACTTCAGCCCTTTGGCAGCACAGTATTTGCTACTTAGATTACTTAGGGAAGAGTTTATATTCTGCAGCAGAAGCTTGTGTGGGACAGCCATTGCGGGACATGAACATAACATCATTGGAAGTTGCATGCTGCTGAGCCAGTCTCAGCTGATTTCTGGAGTTCACCTGCTCTTGTGTTTGAGGTCTCTCTCCTATTTGTAAGGCATATTTTCCCAGATCTCCCTATTAGTGGGAGATTAGGCCTGTGGTGTATTGTTTTCCTTGTATTCCTAGTTTTTTGAAGATCAGCAGTGGTCAGGTACCACAGGTTAAATAACTTGTATTGCATTAGTCTCCCCACTTTGGGGCAAGCCTAAATTTAGTTAAGCCATTACTGGTAAATATCTCATGAATTTATTTGACTTCATGGAAACTCATGAAGGAGATTCAGTGGGACATGACAAGTATCCTCCAGAGCTCTGCTGTGTCAATGTGTGAAGTATTTGTACAGTTAGATTATTCCCCAGTTTATGAATTTGGGGTGGGTGTTAGATTACAGTAGCGGTCCTCTCCCCTCACCCCCAAAACTGTGAGAAGAAAAAGAGAGAAATTGACTGTCTTTTTCTTTACAATTATCATTGAATACAGGAAAGTTGTTTTTATCAGTTGTCTTGAAGAGAAAAACTGATTCTTACTACATTTCCCAAATTTTCCATTGTTCTATTCTGACTTGTGCCATGCTTCCTGAAGTGCAGTGCTCAGAGCGGGATAAAGTACTTGTGGCCTTGCTAGGTCCAGGAACAGTAAGTATCCACAAATGTCCACTATAGTGGGTCTCCCATGAATATGGGTTGTCTGACCTAAATCCTCTGAACTGCCACCTGCTCTCTATTTTTCTCTGTATTGCCTATATCAAGAACATAGGCTGCTAACCTAAGATAGCTACCTGGGGAGACCTAGAATGAAGGATGTGTAATATTCTTCACAGCATTTCACATCTCTGTAAGGGGTATATTGTGTATGTGTCATAAACAAGTGATTTTTTTTAACTTTTTTTTTTAATAGCAGTACTGATCCTTTCTAATAAGCAATAGCTATTTTCACAAATAGACTCTTCTAGTGAAATCTTTTTCTGCTTCAAGTAAAGAAAACTGTAGAACCAAGTTACTGCTGAACCATATATGACAGATAGCCCAGCTGTTCCTCGGTAGGCAGTTTTTAATTCCCTCCTCTTAGAATGTTTCACAGCTAATTACAATTATACTTTAAGCTGATCACTTTCAGAGCCTGCCTGATGAGGCCTGCCTGTTTGCAATAGTTATGACCATCACTCAATCCCGCAGAAAATGGTAGAGCTAGGAGAATGGTATTCTACTTACATATTACTTTTGAAAAATAAATATGTAAATATGAATATGTTTATGGAACATCTAATAGCTGTCTGGTATTGCTATGTTCTTAGGCTGGAAAAGATTTGCATGTAAATCAGTGGCCATCAATAAGGAGAGGATGTCACTTGTGCCCCCATTAGCAGATGCCCTTGCTGACAGTTGGTACCGGGCCATGAGCATACGTGAATGCAACTGCAGACAAGTTCCTCCCCAAATGATAACACTGATTGTGAAGAGTTGTTCCGCAAATGCGATGCTGGAGATGGGACTGGAGTTTTCAAAACACATTCCTGAGGTTTGCAATATGTGCAGATGTGTTTTCAGTTTAAAAGTCAGTGGGGGCTCTTGGGATTCAGTTATGCCTTTAAGCAAATCAGGCAAGCTGTCTTTAGTTGATGAATTATTTTTTGAAGCTCTTAGATTATCTTTGAGTTGTGTTTCTTTGCTTGAAGTTTTGCAGTTTAAACTGGTAGAGTTTATCAGGTTAAACAATAAATTTGTAAAGACCAAGGTGCAGAATTTAGAATTGCTGGCATGTTTGCACATCAAAGGATAAAAATAAAGTCACTTCCACTAAATATGTCACCCTTTAGTGTTATTGAATATGCTGAATAAAACTTGAGATTAATAATTTCTTTACTTCTGTAGTTCCCTGGTTTTTATTACTCTTATTCTTATAATCTGCTAGAACCCAGTGGCAGAGCCTTTTAAACCGACAAATTTCCTTTTACATTGTCATATCCGATACTGGTCTGGCCTTGCCTTCTGCAAAAAGATTTAAAACTGGTGGCTATGAATGTGTCCTGGTTCAACTAGGATAGGGTTAGGTTTTCTCAGCAGAGAGAGAGGGGGAAGGGATCTCCAGCTGGGTTATTCATACCATGCTGGCGTCAGGTCCAGGGGCAGAACCTTTTTACTTGCTCTTTGGCAGGCTCGGTGGCAGGAACCTGTATCCGTGACCATTTAATGGTATTTCTCTGTATATCATTTGTCTTGTTCACTGTTATTGCTCTTTATTGTTGTTATCATTGCTACTGTTTTTCCGATTGTTGTATTAAATTTCTTCCTATTTTAACCCGGGTTTGTGCCTCACTGCCAGTCCAACCGGCTGCGGGTGGGGGAGGGGCAACGGCAACATGCTCTCCGGTCCCGGCAGGGCTTAAACCACAACAGAATGACACTACTGAGAATCAGTATGGCTCCTAAATTAAGTGGTTGGCCACAGACTAGAAATATTTACCTATCATAATCTTTCCTATCTGTTAAAATGGGATTAACATGACCTCTTCAGGGTTTGTAGATTTGCAGATTAGAAACCTGAAGAGCACTTTAGAGTCCCTAAATTAAGTAGTATTCTTATGCTATCACAGTATTACTATAGATTCCCAAATCCTGAAATCTGAGTTGATCTTGGTTGCTCTTTTGTAGGACCTGTGTAAGATACGTGCTATACTTCATAATTTGCGTGGCTTTACATACAAAGTGAAATAATATGCTTTTTCTCTGTCTTAATTGGCATAAACCAATGGTTTAATAAGATACTTTGAAATGAGAAATGATGGACACTCAGAAGAGTCCTGGATCTCTGGATTAGATACATATCTAAAATCAAAGCTGGTTAAAACTGAATGTTTTATAATAATGTCACTAGATTTTATAGTTGGATTTCCTTTCATCAGTGATATTTCAGGTGACAGCATGTTGCTGGATTGTGTTGGTACTGTTGAAAACATATGGGGTATGTCATTAATGTTTTTACTGTTTGCAATTTGGTTTTGACAGCACAGTTTATCATTAAGTACCTGGTAATGAACCATTGCAAACACTCTCCAGTGAAAGGAGTAAATGAAAATATCTCTGCGAGGAAAACAAAATGCATTTTTAGCTTCTGTGAAATCTCTGTTGTCTGTGCAGGGTCCTCTTTCAATCATCCTAAATGTACCATTAAGTAGCACTCAGGGGCAAAACTGGAAGAAGTGGTACTGCAAGTGTTCCTGAATGTGAAAATGGCTTTAATATTTCAGCACCTGCCACGCTGTCGTAATAGCTGTGTCTCCTCTCAGATGGGTCACTTACCTTTTCATAAGTGCAGACCTTAGTGTTTTAAAGAACAAAATTATTCTCCTGGAAGTGTCAAAGATGTCACTTTTAGGTACCTTGGAAAATGTAGTGTAATTGTGAAGAAAAATGCAGATTGAGGGATCCAGTGGTCATCCACCTTCTTTTCATTAAGACACGGTTTCTGAAATGAAATTATTTGCTTGAAGCAAAGCTTTAATCAGTCTTCAACTTAATATTTTTTTTTTACATAATTTTTTCAGCAGTGAGTTCTTACTTCCTGTGTTGCAGTATATACCACCTGATGCACGTCTGAGGGGGAAAAAAGACTTTAAAAATCCTTCTAGGGAGGAGGATGAAGCATAATGTTGGCAGCAGCAACAGTTTAATTTTTAGGAGTATCCAGGCACTTTTTTCCCCCACTTCCAACTATAGTGTTACTTGATACTCAGCCATTTACGCACTTTGTGGCTTGTTAAGGAGGAAATACACAGCAGGACTGTTCTTGTCTGATGCCAGATTCTTAGCAAGCTTCCCACATAATTTATACCAAAACCAGTTCTTGGCTTCATTAGTGGTATAAAACATGCAATAAATTAAATAATGTGGTCCGATCTTCAGCTCTGTGGATTGCTCAAAGACAAGTTATGTACCCTGACCAGGTATATGACCCAAGGTATCTGAAGAGCCACATAGATTTTCTACAGAAAGACAAATTGAGATGTGGCAAATATGGAAAATACTTAGACACGAATGAAGTAATTCCAGGATTCCAGTAATTCCACATTTTAAATGGGATGATGAAAATTACATACCGTGCATCCTCAGGGGCACCAAATAGAAAATGCTGAAGAAATACTCCTATGAGAGATTTTTCCTAGTAGCATCAATAACAGGGTCATAGTTCTATCAGAAGAAGGAGACATATGATCAGTTCACAAACCTGGTGTGAGTGAAAACCCAAGAAACCTATATTGTTTCTGGGAGAGGGTCTAGAGGGCAAGCAACCAATCCTGTTCTGTATCAGGTAAGTTATGATCTTTAGACACTGTGGAAAATTGGGCCTTAATACAGTTCTACCCATACCTGTCAATTTTATCTAAGCACTTTCAGATGTCACCATTCTCCCCTATGTCACAGAACTGAATTTGACCTTGGCATAGAAATTGTGTATGATTCACTAAACCAACACAGGGCTTGTAAATTGCAACTCCGTATTGATGGAATAAAAATGTATATTAAACTCTTTGGATCTCAGAGAAAAGAGAAGTTACTGCCTCCAGGTAGTCATGAACTAATATCACAATGTTGAAAACCATGTAAGTGGAATGACTAGCAAAGACAGGAATAAATCAGATGAACCTACAACAAAAAAATATAAACAGTTCTATAATAAAAACATGAATTCTCTGTGAGAAATCACTGTCACACCTCATGTACTCAGACAAATCTCAGTATTGCAGTCTATTGTGTGACTGCTAAAGTTCTCCCATCTACACAAATACTTAGAAATAACTTTTACCAGTTCCTTAATTCTATTTAGAGTTTTGTAGCAACTGACCATGCTTTATATAATTTCAAGTCCCGTCTATATCATCGTAAACAAGAATGTGTGTACAAAAAAGTATTCATTTGAACATCTAAATGCTTGAATAACATTTTATAGATCTTCCTGCTTTGTAGCATTTTCATCTTACAAGACTTTTGCTGTAAGTAATTAGATCTTTGAACACAGAGATTCTTACGTACATTCAGAAAACCATGTCATAAATTAGAGGCTGCTTGAATGCTCTAATAGCTGCATTTTGTGACCCACCATCTAGATCAGCCCCGAAGATCTTGTTTACTCAGCCATCTGTCAGGTTCTTGCTTGTGTAGCTCATCTGAATTTAGTAGCATTTCACCAGTGGGCAAAATCGATGGACTGATTGGATCAGGGTGACAGCAGTCCAGGCAAGCACCTAGGGATCTTAGGTTGTGGAAAGTTTTTGGTAGGTATAGCTCCCATCGTTAGTTCCTTGGTGAGTCTGGCTTAGACCTGATTTGAAGTCTATTGAAGGTGGAGATAGTACATCAACTTCAAGGAATGTTAGATTAGAATGCAGAGCATATACAATTGCATTAAGAAAGTGAGCAGGCCTGGTGAAAGTGTTTAAATATTTAGGTGTCTTCCTGATATGGAACTCAAAGCTTTTTTTTTTTTTTTCCTCATGATACATTTTGTGAATAGACTGTGACACATGATTTCTGATTAGTGCTACTGAGTTCAAGTAGCTACCACCAATGGGGGGTGGAGGGCGGCAGTTACTGTTGCTGTAGATAATGAGATGGGCCTTTGACCTAACACAGTATTGCTCCTGTGTTTTGTTTGTCTTGATAGCTTTGCTTTCATACCTCCTTAGTCCATATCCATGCATACCTTGCCTTGCCTTGCCTCTCACTGTACTGTGATAGACAAGTTAATCTTCAGTCCAGAAATACATTCTACTTCCAGATATAAAACAACGGCTTTGAAATCCAAAGCCTTGATTAATAGAATAGACTCATATTTTCAGTTCCAAACAGTGGTGAAATACAGCACACCCCAAAATTGGCATGTAAATACATTTAGACTTGATATCTTAGTGATAAGAGGACAAATGCAATCAGAGTTGATGCATATGTTCTTGTCTTCTCTTGCAAAACTATCTCAAAAACCAGTAAATAAATATGAATCTTGGAGTTAACATGGTATTCCTTAATGCCATAGTAAGACAAATATATAGGTAATTCTTCTAATGATAACTGCTCATTATGGTTCTGGTTCTGCGTCAGCGGAGACTTCCCAGGGTAGGCTGTTCCTGGTTTGTTTTGCGTCATACACAATAAGATTTATTTCTTCTCTTGAAGCTTCTGTGGACACCTTTTGTAAAAGAGTTTTGTCTACACAGCTTTAATTATCATCGTCTTGCCACAGTGTTGTGCTGTGTATGAAATACTCCTTGCTGTAGATGTTAAGTACTGAGAGGGCAAATTATATTTTAGTTCAAACACATGTGCAGACTCTGATCCAGAGGAAATAATGCAGTTTAGCTTCTATAGGCATTATTTTTCTGTCTTCGTAACATGGTGAACATGAGGAGAGCAAGTATTTTGTTTAAATCTCTCAGGTTTAAAATATATGCATGTGAATATCAACTTACATACAACTTTACACAAATGAAAGAAGTCTTTACTAGATCAGGGTAAATATTCTGATCAAATTCTGGTCTTGCAACAAGGTGGTTGCTTACAGTTGGATACTTCTCTATGAACTGATTCTTCAGTTTGGTCTGGATTTTTACATGTGCTGTTATTACTTGGGTAATAAAATGAGTGGCAGGCCAATAGGTATGAAAATCAAAAATGAATGTGTTGGGTTGATACGGACACTCCACTAGGGAAGTGGAGGTAAAAATCTTCTGTATGATAGTTTTCTTGTAGCCACAGTTTCATTTTAAAGCACAGAAAGTACAAGAATTAGACAATCTCTTTTTTTTTTTCTGACCATACACAATAATTCAGTCATTCTTTGTGCTTCTTTCTTTCTTAGGAGACACTTTTTTTTTTTTTTTTTGGTAATTGGTGTCATCAGCACTAAGAAATGCATGAATTCTTATGACCAAGTCAGTATGCCAGGAATTGCAGGAGCAGGTAGGGGTGTGATGATTACAACATGAGTGGAAACAAGTGTGCAACAAAAGGGAAGATATTTGTTGTTTAGCCAACTTTGACAGTTTAATAACATACCAGAAGCAAGAGAAATAATTGTCAAATACCTAGGTCATATTATATTCTTTCGTAATGAGGTGAATAGGATTAACAAATAATTTTAAACTGGATTATGCTCAATGAAAACTAGTTAAATTAGTTAAAGATCTAATGAATTTTTTCTATATGTCTATATTAGTGTACTTTCCGTGCTCTTTATTTATCTGTTAAACCCAGTTTATCCAAAGTATTTAAGGAAAGAATTTTAGAGCAACACTTTCTGATACAAGTTATATTGAATTTAATAACATGGAAATTAAGTTACAAATAAAGAAATACATCTATACCACAGTCTGCCAGTAGTCCTGGAGTCCAACCATTTAGTTCACATCAAAAAACTAGTTGTTGCCTTAGTCAAAAGTTTTCTATTTGAATTGCATTGTTTTCTTGTTTGTTTGTTTGTTTAAATCAGCAGGATATTTTCTTTCCTCCAGCAGAATTTAATGAATTAGGGAGCATATAGCTTTAGATTGCATAAGAAAACATCAAAACATTGCACTTAGGACAGAATTAAAATAAATAACTAACTTTGATGGCAAATATATATCACTTATTTTGAAATGTTTCTTTTTAATGTGCACATTTTTACTGCAATTAAATAATGAAGGCAGCCAAGTCTAATGAGTATCATGAAGTGTGCTTCACCTGTAATCTGTCTGCTACTTTCTGAAGCAAAAAGTATCAGAAACATGTTAATTAAGGGAATTTGGAAAAAAGAGGAAAAATAAGAAATGGAAGTTAAAGTTACAGACATTAATCATGAATATCTAAGTGTAAATTATAGTACTGTTCCCAGGATAAAAACTAAGTCAAATTTATTAGACAAAAACAAATCTTGAATCTTCATGTTCTTAGGTAGAATCCAGAACATTTTGAAGTGCTGAAGCTGTATCTGCACTCAAACTAAACTGCTGCCAGTCCCCAAATAAATAGTTGTCTGTACTGGTTGGTTGTTAGTTTGATCCTTGGCATAATTTTAATCTACACCAGTACTCTTTGAAACAATGCTCAGGTGTGGCTCCAAAGCTTATACATTCCCAAAACTGATGCTGTAACCAGTTTGGGCATTGTTGTTCTTGTTTTGTTTGTTTGTATTTTTTGGGGGTGTGTGAGGGCAGAGCAAAGAGGGAAAAAGTTTAGCAATTCTGCAGTGTATTCACTTTCTTGTTTTATTTAATAATATAGAAATAGCTTTAGATAGCCAGTGCATATCTGTAGCTCTGACATGAGTTGTCCTGATTATGTGAGCACTGCATTACAGTTCTGTTCCATATTCTTAAAATGAGGGTAGACTTGTGCTTGCTTAAAGACAGACTTGAATTCTAGTGTCTGCCCCAAGAATGGTTTCTGTATTTCTCACTAAACAACATTTAACAAAAGAGAAACAGCATGTAACAAAAGAGCACAACTCCAATGTCTGAGAAAGTTGGATAGGAAAAAACAAGAAAGTGGATATAGCTGGAATTTTTGTGTGTAGAGGCTTACATGACAACTGAATAGATCAGAGCTATGACCTTAGGGAGACTTAGCTACCCAAGCCTCACTTCAGATGTCTGTGTTTTCTTTTTGAGGAATTGTATGTGTGATTGGATTTTAAATATCGTGTGCAGTCTTTCTCCTAAGTGAGAAAATTTTGAGCAGTACTCATGTCAATACCCATTAGATGAACCTATCTGGCTGGTCTTGCTCATCAGCTAATATGAGGATGTGTCTGGTAAAAGCAGATAGAAGAGGGTCTCAAGGATAAATCTGAATACAAGAAAGCTTTATTGATGTTGCAACCCCTTCAAAAACTATTCCTTAATCCAGAGAAGTTATGTATCCTCTTTTTAATATCTCTCTGTAAATTTTAATGCTGGTTTTGACCCAGTCTGCATTTTCTGCTTTAATTTTCTATCTCGTACTTTCTCCAAGTATTTGGTTGTTAGTGCACTGTAAAAATATGCAGTTTTTCAAAGGAGTATGTGTTCACCCAAACTAAGACTATATCGGGAAAGCGGTGACCCCCACAATTTCCTTTTCTAGGAAGAAATGAATATGCAGTGTGGCCCCAAGAAGAGCACTGGAGAAGTCGCACATTTCTTTAGTGGTGGAAAACAATCATTCATTAAACCACTTTTTGGATTGTGTTCATCTTCATGATGTGCTTCCGCCTACTTGTTCCTCCTTCCACAGATTTGCATCTGGAAGGAAATACATTCTGTAAGTGCTTGTGTTTTGGAAGCTGCATTGAGTAAGGCACCTGTATTGCATTTCAGTTGTGGTTTGAATATAGACCACTACAGGCATCTAAACTCACCTACTGTATATGCATTTAGACAAGGACTTTGACTGAATGTTAGAGCACTGCTGGGGAGTAATTTAGCATCTGTGCTACACTTAAATGCTCTGCTTGAATTTGCAACCACATGTCCAGAAATGCCTTGTGGATATGTAAGGATATGTAGAACATGATATTTAATACATTTTTGGATCTATGCTTTACTGAATAACACAGACAAAACTAAGTGACTGTATTAGCATTTAACCCCATTCTAGTCTGATTCTCTGTATAGCCCTTTGCAGGAATGAATATAGGATTGCTCAGCATCTGGTTTTTATTGCAGATAATTGAATCCTTCAGTAGAAATACCCCTTGCCAGCCTTACAGTCAAACTCATGTGATTTGTATGCTTGCCTTCCCCCTGCTCCCTCCTGTATTGAAGGTCATAATTTGAGATTGGGGGAATAGAAAGTCTAATCTTGCAAACAATTTCCAAAAAAACTGTCAGAACTGGTATGGATCTGTGACAACAAAACAAAAATTCTCTGGGATCTAGGGACTTTGAATATTCCTATGATAATCTGCACCACAACACCAGTTTTATTTTTCTCCTCCTGTTGCTGTGGTTATAAATTCAAGAGACTCTGTCATGATTTGTGCAATTCCATGGACAAATACAGGTTGGGTGACAAGTGGATTGAGAGCAGCCCTGTGAGAAGGACTTGGGGGTATCAAAGGATGGAAAACTGACTCTGAGCCAGCAATGTGCACTCACAGCTCAGAAAGCCAACCGTGTCCTGGGCTGCATCAAGAGCAGTGTGGCCACCAGGTCGAGGAAGGTGATTCTCCCCCTCTACCTCGTTCTCACGAGACCCCAACATCAGAAGGACATAGACCTACTTGAGCAGGTGCAGAGAAGGCCACAAAGATGCTCATGGGGCTGGAGCACCTCCCCTGTGAGGACAGGCTGAGAGAGTTGGGGGTGTTCAGCCTGGAGAAGAGAAGGCTCTGGGGAGCATTATTAATCATTTCTGAGAATAATTATATATATTGGTGGTGTTTATTTTATTGTTTTTTTTTTTTGTTTTTTTTTTTTTTTTTTCTTGCACAGACATCCTAACTGGTGCATAGGCTTTGTGCCTGGTTTTGTCCATATCATGAGTTCACCCATCTTAACCAGGCTTTTCCTTTCCATTCAGATAAGTCTTTTTAGTGTCCCTGACTCAGAAAACTACATGTAAAGTGAAAAATAGGTCAGAGACAGATAGAGTCTTTTAAGCCCTGGGCTGCTGCTAAAGCCCACAGTATTATTTGGTGCACCTGCAGTGCTTGGATCTTTTTCAGTAAAAGATGAGTTTCTTTTGAGAGAATGAAAATGCATGTCACATTCATCTTAAAAGAGAGGGGAATCCTACATGGTAAAAACATTAGCATTTTCAAGAATACTCCTAGAGAAAGCATTGGGCTTGCATTCTAGGCTTAGGAACTTGAAGGGAAAAGTTACATTGAAAAGTTGTATGTAGCTAATATTGAAAATATTGATAAAGTGATGTGTTGGAAGGGTGGAAACTTGAACAGCTGATAAAATTGAACACCAGAGTTCCTACTATTTTTTTTTTCTAAATTAGCAGCTTCAAGCTACTGAGAATTTTCCTTTTTTTCCCAAGTATTTTTTGACAGTGATAAATTAATGATCCTGAAAATGAATCAAGTATTAAGGTAGTATCAGTGAGGGGAAAAAATTGGGGGTAAAGAGGTAATTCTTAATGGGAAAGTGGGAGTCATAAAGCAATAATATACCTCTTCCTCCTTCTTCTTAGCTAAAAATCTGTAAATATGATTTCATAAGACTACTTGAACCAAATGAATTTGTCTTCCACATTGCAGTATTCCTGCTCATAATTGTGTGATTCACTTATAACTGAAGCTGTCTCTAGCAGTACTTTGCCATAGTAAGTTAACACAGTATATGACAATCTGAGAAAACTGTCCTGCCAGGGTAGAATGTTTGATCAGTTTATGTTGAGCAGAAAAGCATCAGAGCTAGCCCAAAGGAGAAAAATGTGGGAGAAGAGGACAAAAATAATCATATGCCTTGGAAAGTAAAAGGGTGGCAAGGGGGTGGTGACAGAAATACGGTGAAAAGGAGGGTGAGAGTAGGAGCTTTTTTTGTTTTACTAGTGGCCAGTTTTTAATTCAACTTAGTTCATCGTATAGTTTGCTGAAGCTAAGACCACTATTTTGCTTTTGGTTGTTTCTCAACTGTAGGATTAAACTCTGAGGCTTTTCTATATAACACTATTGGCAAAGTAAATGTTAATGGCTGTCCATGAATTTATTTAAAGAAAAACACCACTTAGTTTCCTAGTAGAATAAATCTTTAATATGCAGAGAATATTTAGTACAGTATATGGTAAAACATATGGAATATTAGCAAAGTATCTGTTATCTGACAGTAAATATGGAGAAAAACCTTCATACAAGTTTTCCCTAATGTGTTTATATTTCAGTATAAAGACTCAGCATCATTTAAATTTCCATGCTTACTTCAGATAGGATTATTCTCCCCCTGGCTGTTGTTCAGAGTCAGTGTTTCAGCCTTCATGTGAGAGCTGTGTATGTAATTTAATGTCACTCAGACATTTAGCATTTGTGAAGTACAAACCCATATTTCATGTAGTTCTGCCTCTCAGGTAAACACCAGTGCTACAGAGGTGGTGTTTAGATTGTGTATGTATGCAATTTGGAAGATGGATTTGATTCTTAATTTATCTTTTGTGCAGGTTATAAAACTTCTACTCCCAGCCTCATGTCCTCTAGCTTTAGGTGTAAGTTTGCTTACCTCTGCTGTACCATATAAAGATATTTTTAAGATGATGCTTTATTCACCTTCCAGTATTTAGCTGTGGTTGAGCTAAGTCAGCTGATTCTCAAGCATGTAGTAAGAAAGTGTTTCTAATGCTGGTAAAGTTGGAATTGGAAACTTCTGTTGTCTGCCTTTCTTCTGTTCCCTTGCCAAAATACCACCCCCCAGGTTCTGCTGCACTTGAAACTCAGAAAAAGAGGTTATAGAATTGTTGTTTCCTCTTTCGGGAAAGAGTCAGGGAGGAGGAAGGAGAGTTCTTATCATTTAACTTTCTTTTCCCAAGTTCTGATACAGGGCTTGTCTCAGGGAAATCTGTGAAGGAGCAAAAGTGGTGAGGACAGATCAGGTGGTTGGATGTAGAACCCTAGCTGGGCAGTTGAGAAATTGGAAAGGAAAGTTACTGCTCTTTTTTGAACTTGGAGTTCAAATACATAATTTTAAAGGGCATAATCGTGTAAGCAACCTCATTTGATTCTGAATGACCTGGCTTGGAGAAAAGGAGGCAGCATAGCCAGACTAATCCCAGGTCTTCATAGGCTAACTTGCTCTGCTGAGCAGTGTGTACATGTAACTGTATATACAAGGTGCCTGTATGCATGCAAACAACTTTATCATTTATGCCCTGCTTCTATTATGACATTGTTTGGCAGAAATTTTAGGAAGTGACTCAGTATTATTGGTTGGATTTCCTGCAAGGTAATCTTCCTTATACACAGGCAAAGAAGAAGTGAGAACATCTTGTAGTTCCATACTTGGGATGCCTCACATGAGCTCCTCATGCAAACTGTGCTGTCTCTGAACTACTTATCACCATTTCTATTGTCATCCTTTTGGTAGTTACTTGGCTTTGCTTTGTGAACAGAGATAATGAAGTGTTACATGTGGAAGGTGGATTAAACTTTCAGTTCTTTCTGAAATCCCTGTTGTTCTTTCATCCCATCTGTCCCAGGAAAAGCAGCGTGAGTTTGTGTGTAGAATAAGACCAAGTTAAGTTCCCCATTCACATTGTCCAGTCCTTTTTTTTTTTTTTTTTTCCCCAGTCTTGTATCTAGCTGTGAAGAGCAACATGGGAAAATGAGATTAAGATGCTGCCCAGTAATTCCTGGCATTTTCTGAGAAAGAGAGAGAACGAGCAGTGGAAGTGAAGCATAATTCACAGACAAGAGAGGAAAAGCAGCTTTGGCTCTGAGATTTTTGTTTTCCTTTTGCCCACATGAATCGTCAATATTTGTCTACTGGAAATTTCACTGCCACGCACTAAACAGTTCTTCCCTTTCAGTCCCCTTCCCCCAGGAGGACTTTGTAGGTCCAGAGGGAGAATAGTGAACCAGCTCTTTCATGACACAAAGAAAATAAAGAAGTCCAGTATTAGAGAGAGATGCTAAGTAAGAGCTTCACCTCAGATTACATCCATCCTGTGTTGCCATATGCAAGATGGAATAAAAGTACATGTTCTTCCGTTTGCTGACTTAATATTCCCTGGACTAAAAAGGTGATCCTGCTACTGTGTCAAACCTGAGAGTGTATTAAGAGTGATTCCACTAAATAAACTTTCACAGGTATTGCCTAGCACAGCTTCTCACTCATGACCACAGGAAGGATTTCAGGTGCAACCCTTTGTGACAGGTGCACCAACCCAATGAAAATGGGTCTTTCTGGTTGCTGAAATGTAGTGGCCGTTGATTTTTTTTTTTTTTTCCCTTTTTCTCAGGTCTTTATGTTAATCGGGGCCCTCAGCCAATAAGTGCTGATATTGGCCACAGATCAGATTTGGCTCAGGTATAAATGGAGTCCCCTGAGGGAGCCATTTTAAGGTGGTTCCCTTTGGAGTAGCATGCAGTAGTTGAGGACTCTCACCTTGGCTTAGGATGCCACCCAAGGAAACTCCTTGATGTCCTATGCTGCCCAGAGAAATTCCTGAAGATTGATAGTCCTTGCTTTTTTAGGTGAGTGACCAAGCATTTTGGATTGTTGTTCAATCCTAGGAGTCTGTGTAGTAGTAGTTTTTTCCTCTCAAGTACATTTGGATCTGCCATTTGTGAATGATTGTTGAAGTGCCAATTGATTGTATTGAAATAAATTTTATTTTAATTATTACCTGTTTATCTTGAGAGTCTCTGCAATACCTGAATCACAGGGGTCAGTGTCTGGCCTGTTTTATGTGTTTAAGAAGATTCTGTTTTTTCTGAGCAAGGTTCACTGACAGTATAGAAGATATTATTAATGTGTTAAGGGTTTAAGGAATTATTAAGGGTTAAGATATGAGGTGTTAATGGCTCATTTAGTGTGTCACAAGATTCCCAAACTAAAATTAAGGACTTCCAATAGTTTAATATGAAAGCAAAATGAAGAATGTTAATCTTTTCTTGCTTACAGTTTCTTCTCTGTGAGAGGCTAAGCAGATATATCCATAGGCCTGGATTCCCAGTACGGAAAGCTGCTAAGAGAACAAGTTAATTGCACATTGCATTGTAAACTGCGGTTTAATGCATTAAAAAAAAAAAATAAATCTTTTAATCTTTTAGTATGTTTTGTACAACAGGACTCAAATAAGTGATCTGAGAAATCTGCAGTAGCCTTGTCTCAGTTTGCTAAGGCTGGTTCATATGACTAAGAATAAAAGGGAAAACAACCTGGTCTAGTGGAAGGTGTCCCTGCCCATGGCAGAGGATTTGGAATGAAATGATCTTTAAGGTTTCTTCTAACCCAAACTGTTCTATGATTCTACAGTACAACTTGCTATCCACATTCAACAAGTATCTCAGAGATGCACCTTTAATAGGTCAGTCCTTCCAGTACTTTGCCCTTGAGGTTCTTGCTAAGATTAAAAGAGCGGTTGGATTGCAGTGATGTGGCACTACTGTGGTAGAAGTTACAGAGCGGGAAAATTTGGGGGATAAATTAATGAACAGGTTCATCCTTAAACTTACAGCACCTTCTTAGATGCTGTTCCTGGTTAACATCACAGCCTATGGTTAATATTGACACTTTAATTCAGAATACATAACAGATTGTTTAGTAGTGCACTTTTGCTGAGAATTCTCAGAGAATGGGATACTTGTTGGGCTGCATCTTTTAGCAAACCTATTCTTTTATCAGATACTCACTTGATTAGATTCTGTTGCATTTTGATTACATACAGAGATATGAAGAATGTTCAAATTAAATTTGGATAATGGACACAACTTCTATTTGTTGAAAACTTTAGCTGTAATGGAGAGAATTATATAAGAGGAGAGGAATGTGGTCCAAATACAACTTTTATCTAATGTAGTGGTACAGATCACTGAATAAAAATGTATTTTCCACTGATAATTTACAAGGCTTAGTAAAAGAGGAGTGAAATACCTCAGAAAAAGTCTGTAGACTTGAACTGTAGCCATGTCACCATCTCCATGTATGCATCTCACACTACACAGTAATAATTTGTTGCCTGAAAAATGTTTCATGTTCTTCCTTTTAGCTCATTTGAATATTATGTGTAAAGCACAGGTATGCTGGTAAGAACTCTTGGGAACCTCCTACCTCTTTTGGAATTAATTTCTTCTAGGAGTACTATTAAAACATCTGTAGGGATGTCCTGGTGCCATAAAACAGTGTCTAAAAAGCAAATTATGCCAAACGGTGTGTATTTTCAGAACACATGATGTGGACAGATATACCCTGATGTTTCTATAATCTCTTCATAGATGTGTAGGTAACAAGTCCAAACAAGAAGAAAAGAAAAGCTGCTAATTGAGACTGTGTTACATAACTAGCTTGCTGAGGAACAAAGTCCAGCCCCCTGTATAAACAGCTTAGTTGTCCTCACCCTGTGTCTTCAGAAGATCTGTATGGGTTGAAGAGGGAGCACTTTCTGAGCTCTTTCCTCCTCTTCCCTACTTTGTCCCTGTAGAGTCAGCCATAGTGACTATGTATATCTGAGTATTGCATTTTAATACTGTGTAATGGAATGGTACAGGAGTTTATTGTTGAATTTTTTGACAATGGTACACCTACAAGTTTTTCTACCTAACCAGGGTGACACTTGGTGGAAGGGAGTAATGTATCTTCTTCAGCACCCTGAGTTGGAGTAGACTTGGGCTTCTGAGAGAAGATACCAGTCCATCTGGGAAGTTATTTTTTTCTTCTTGCTATCAGATCAGACTGTGAGGTTGTGTTTTTGTTGGGATTTTCCTCTTGTTTCCTCCTTTGTCTTAACACTTTAGAAATCTGACAGAGGAAGCTTTTAAAATGCATAGAATCTGAACAGCTACAAGTATAGTAATATCTTCTGCAAAACAGAATCACTATTCTGATACTGACAGTTAGAGCTGGACTACAGAAAGGTACCACACTAGGTAAGTGTTTTGTGTTCCAAATACTTGTTACAGGAAAAGTTACTTCCTCAATGATTTCATTTAATAAACTATTATTTCTTAATGTTAGTAAGGTACTGAGAGTATTGTTGGAGCTAGGCTGAAAGACTTGATGAAAGGATGGAGCAGGGACAGCAGATCAGCCAAGCTGGTGCAGGTTGTGCTGCGTGGGCTACTGCCACACAATTTCATGAAGGTGTTTTGTAAGTTGTTATATAGCTTGGGTTGGCCATATTTTTAGTGAGTGACTCATCAGTCATGATACTTTTCAGTATGTTAGCATTGTATCTCTTACCAGAAAGTTTTCTGATAGCAAGTAGGCCAAAGTAAATCCAGTAAGGATGGAAAGAATACAACAAGCTGAAGATTAATTTCCAGCAAATTGTGTAATAGTGCCAGGGATGAAGATGAAATATAAGAATTCCTCACAGACAAGTGTTTTTATCCTACTAATTCAGTCCCTAATTATGTTTTCTGAAAATGTAGGATTTTTATTTTTTTCTTCTCTGAAGCATGTATTGCAAATGAAAAGTATATCAAATGTACCTGGAAAAACTGTCACCGTCTCTCAATTTGAAATATAACTTACTTCTCTTATATCAGACCCAACTGTCTTCTTGTTTCATTGTCAGCTACCTGATACTTCTGTTCTTACTGATCTCCCATCCACTGGTATATCAAGTTATCTTTGTTTTTGATGAACAAGCATGGTGACCAGGGCATGACCGTGCCACCTTCAGTTCATGGAGTTTCCAGATGACAGTCCTGTGAGTGATAGAGCAAACTGATCAGCTTTAAAGGACAGTTCTCTGAAAGTACACAAAGGTCACTTCTTTCTCAGCATAGAGCACACTGGGAACTAATATGTGGGCAGAATTAATGTTAGGATATTAAAAAGAGTAGATATGGAAAGGCAAAACCCCCAAAATATGTATCTTATAAAAGACAGCAATTTAAATCTCATCAGGGCTTGTACTATGATTGAAGTGTTTCAGAAAGCTGAACACTGCAAAACCTAATTGATATTTTAATTAGAAAAAAACAAATGAACTACAGGTGTCATCCTAGATACGAGAAGTTTGGGTAAAGATTTCTTTTATTCTTTACCTTTTACAGATTTCAGAGATGTATGAAATCTGGCAGTTGTCCCCAGGGAGACATTTTTCAAGCTTTTTTTTTTTTTTTACTCTCTATAATCACTCTGCTTATTTGTCTTAAATATTAATCAAGGGCCTCTTTAGGGATTACCAGTTTGCAGCCTTGGCTTGATCAAAACTGTCTGCTCCATGACAATGTACTGTATCTGTCTTTGCTGGTTTTGTCTGGTTTATACTTTGTTTTTTCTGCTTTGGTTTTGCTGTTGGAGTTTTAATATAATAATGATACAATATTCAGGTAGATTGCTTAGGAACAACTAAAAGCAATGTAAAGCTGCCATAGAGTTCCCCACTTGTTTGTTTTTCCCTTTGTTAGGATGTCAGACCCAGAGAGGTGGTTTTAGTCAGAACCTTTGACACAAGACTTCTTGAACATAAAAGAACAGTAACAAAATAGTGTTTGTAACAGGCTCCATTCACTTGTTGCTCACTTTTATGCCTTCTGACTTTAGTGGTATACTGCATAAAGCTGGGAATTACTGTCCTCCAGACTAATCAGGTAAAGACTTACCAGGACTAGTAGAAAGCTAAGAATAGGGCTGGTCTAAATATCCATCCCTTATTCAGTCTGGGTAAGTTTTTAATCATGATAAATCCTTAGTATGCTTTTGAGAATGAAAGTCAGTAGTAAGATGCAAACAAGCATATTGCAAGCTAGTCTTGTACTCAGAAAACCTGCCTAATTCATAATATGTAGCTCTGAATGCATTAGCTTATATTTTTCAGTTAAGTTGAACAAATGTGTCTAAGCATAATGTGTACTTTCCCCCAAAGGTGTAGCCCTATGCCATATATCTGGAGAGGTATGAAGACATGATGGTATTATGTGGATTAATCATCTTTAAAACCATAATGCAATGCACAAATTATATTCTTTGTAGAGCAGGCTGATAGAATGCCATTGCCATCAGTGTTTTCACTGCCAGTAAAAGCATGAGTCCTATTATATTTCAAAAGGAAAGCCCCTTCTGCACGACAGCTGTCCCTTGCCTGATTTGTTTCTCTGCTTGGCATTCTCCTGTCTTGCAAGAACCTGACAGCATCATCCTTTTTGTTGAGATGACTGTTACTTTCCCTATAGGGAATTTTTCCTATATAAAAAAAATTCATGTTGGAATGCAGTTGCAATTAGTGTGAATTGAGACTGTAATGTTGCAGTTATGCAGGAAACATTCATGCTTCCTTTTGTTGTTTATGTACTTTTAGCAACTTTTCTTGTTGCCGTACACATCCCTTGCCAGATTCAACTCCAGGTTGGCCTTAGCTTTCCTAAATCTACCTCTGCAAGATTGAACAGCAACTCTATACCCTTCCTTGATCACTTTAAGATCTTGAACTCCATTATCTCATGGTTGCTGCAGTGATGGCTGTCCCTGACCAGTTCTTCCTTATTTTTAAGTTATCAGGTCCAGTAGAACACCTTTTCTTGTTGGCTCCTTGGTCATGTGTGTGAGCACTTTGTTGTCAATGCACTCTGCCCTAATTTGCTTGGGCCCTGCTGTGTTGTCCCCCTAGCAATTGTCAGAGAGGTTAAAGTCCCCCATGAGGACAGGGCTGTGAATGTGAGGTTTCTTCCAGTTTTTTGACGAGGACTCATCTACTACTTTCAGATCAGGAGGTCTGTAGTGGGTATCTGCCACAGCAGCACTTGTTTGACCCATAAGCTGTTGACTTTCCATTCCATTTTCTGCTCCCTCTTGTAAAGACTATTGCCCCTCCTCACCTTCCCAGCCTGTCCTTAAAAAGCGTGTACCCACCCATCACAGCATGCCAGTTGTGTGTCCCACCTTGTGTTTCTGATCCCAGTGAGGTTGTACCCTCTAACTGTGCACAGACTTATGGCTTTTTGTGTCTGTTCCCCACTGTGCTGGGTTGGTGTGGTGGGGATTTTTGGTAACAGAGCAGGGGGCTACAGCAGTTGTTACTGTGAGAAGCTTCTCGAAGCTCCCCTGGTTCTAAGTCAGACTCACTTCTGCACCAAGGCCAAGCCAGTCAACAATGGCTGTGCCTCTGTAATAACTCATTTGTGAAGGGGAATCTGGAAGGAAGAAAGGGAGTTGTGAGGAGGAGTTGCAAGCAGGACAACTATGCAAACACTGAGGTCAGGGGAAGAAAGGAGGAGGAGAAGGGGAGGAGGTGTGCCAGAGCAGAGACTCCCCTGCAGCCCATGGTGAGAGGGCAGGCTGTCCCGCTGCCATCCATGGACATCATTGGTGGAGCAGATGCTGACCTGCAGCCTGTGGAGGACTCCACCAGAGCAGGTGGCTGCACCCACAAAAAGGCTGGGACTCTGTGGGAGAAAGCTCTTGCTGTTACAGTTCAGCACTGGGAGGACTGCAACATGCGGGAGGAACCCATGCTGGAGCAGCTAGGGAAACGCTGAGGCAGTGGGAAGGACTCACATCAGAGAAAGTTTGTGGAGGACTGTCACTCGTGAGAGGGACACCATGCTGGAGGAGTGGAAGAATGTGAGGAGTCTTCCTGCCCTTGAGGATGAAGAAGTTGTAGAACAGACTACACCCCCCTACCACTCCCCCCTCCATGGCCCTGGCAGGGGAGGAAGAGAAATCGGGAGCAAAGATGAGCCTGGGAAGAAGGGAGGGGTGATGGGGGAGGTGTTTTTTAAGATGTGGTAATGCTTCTCACTGTCTTACTCTGTCTGTTAAGTGTTGTTTTTGTTAGTGTCTGAATTAAATTGATGTTCTTTTTCTTCCCCTAATGTATCTGTCTTTTGCCTGTGACCATAATGGGTGAGTCATTTCTCTCACAGAATCACAGAATTTCTGACATCTTGTTGACATAATTACAGGCAGACTTTATGCAGAACAATAGTATGCTTGATGTTCTGCTGGTTGAGTAGTGGGATGTCTCTGGAGAAAAAGAAAATTAGAGATGGAGAGCTGCTACTTTTGCTACCTGAAGTGAACATAAGTCTTGTTCTTTCATGATTGTGAAATCCAAAGGTACTTCAGTTCTTTTTTCTGTGCCTTTTTATAGCAGTTTATTGTGTGAATGAGGGGAAAAATGTGGCATTCGCATGTAGCTATGAGATTCACTGTTGTGTAAGAACAGAGTGATGGGCTTTCTCATTTTGATCTTCAAGGCCCAGGCCATTCCAGTGAAGAGTATTTAAAAATCGTTGGTAACTTCTGGGATCAGAATTCTTCCTCTATGAATGAATGACTTTGGTATTTCCTTCAGTTTTTGTGAGTCAGTGTGATCTATTTATTCAGCATGTTTTATTCTCTTCCTGATTGTACATTATCTGTTATAGTTTATTTTTTCTGTATTTGTTCATCATTCAAAATAGTATGACAAAGACTTCGTACAAACATGTCTTCATAAACAGTTGTCTTCAGTTATTCTCTGTTTATGTGCCTGAGTGATTGGTCTTCTTGGTAATATAATTCTGTTTCTGTTTGCCAATTTCACAATTTAAATGGTGTAAACTTAAAAAAAGGAAAATTCCAAATAGCTTTTAGGAATTTCCTTAAGTGATGATTTTTTGTGTGAATGCTTCTGAGACTTGCAAGTAAGTTTTTATAGCTACAAAAAATTGTCACACACAGAAAAAAAATATAGATCCAGGGATATACTACTAGAGTTCACATATGTTCATCACTCACCTGTATTTTTTCTCATCTGCATCTGATCTTTTTTATACCAGTAGAAACATGTAATTAAGGACTAAGAGCAGAAGTGACCAGAGGGTGAGTCATTTTTTCCTGCAGTTCTTTATTTTAGGACAATTTGTTGGTGGGGTGGGTACAGTGCGTGAAAATCAGGTATCTTTATAAACTCATGTGTGTTCTGTATCCCAGTGACCAGAGCATTCATCACAAAGGAGTAAAAATACATTTTCCAGAATGACATCATACAGAGTTTCCTTTCTATTCTGCCTTTCATAGAAAAAAACCCAAAACCAATAAAAAACCCAAATGAACTTCATCACAGACCTTTAGCTTTGCTTTGAAGGGGAAGGTTGCCCCTCTTGTCCAGTCCTCTTAATCACCAAATGCACTTTTTTATTTGCAGCTTCTCTCTGGAGAAATTCATGGTAATGTTTAGTCTTGATGGCACACAATATATCTGTAAGGCCAATGATGTTTTGTGGCTCAGTACATACTCTGAGTGAAATGCCTTGAAATGGCTTAATTTTTGGAAAGGGCTAAGCACCCACTGTTTGGTAAGTGGGGGCCCATTTTAAAAATCTAATAATGGGCAAACAAAATCAGTTTGTTTGTAGGTATCTTGGGTGGAGAAATGTATACTAAAAAAAGGATTAGTCCAGTAGTAATCAGATCTTAATTTTGATGTAGCAGTGTGAGATTTGATGTTACTGCATGGTGCATGAAACACTTCATCTATGGTCTTCAGCAGGGAATTTTTTTATCAAAAAATATCCATGTGATTTCTTACCAGGGAAATAACATCATTTTCTGTGGAATGATGGTGCCTTTCATAATAGTAGAAAATAGCTTTAAATCCAAGGATGCTGTATATGCTCTTTTAGAAGAGCAAAATCTTAAGAAAGGATCACCTTGTAAGTTGTATATACTGATGTTGGGATGTGCCTGCACAAGTAGTCTTACAGGAAATACATATGTAAATGTTAGTTAACATAAGCCTAAGTGACCACAGTTGGTTCCTTTAGTAGAGGCATATAATGTGAATTTTTGTCTGCTCTCCAGAACATACTAAACTACCGTATTTGGAGTATGTTGTTAGATTTTGTGGTTGCCGGGCAGAGATAACTTTTCTCATGAGAGCTCACTAGTCTGGGTAAGTCTACTCACTTGTGTAGCCATGGAGGTTTCTATGCTCAAGCTCCTTCTGAAAGAGCTTGCCTGGGACTATTTAATCAAAAATACCACGGCAAAAAAGGAAGGGGAGTGGGAAGAGTTTCAGTGTATCTACATGTGCGTTGTTAATACATTGAAAAATAATGCTGCTGTTCCTTAACATAGAGCTATTGCTGACAGGAAGTAGGCTCTAGATGTATTAATACTCTGTGGTTGGACAGATTGTAAGGTTTACCTCTTGAACAATACAGGATTGATTAAATACAACTTCTATGGCTAATAATTAATATTTAATTTTATTCTGCTTTATCAAGATACCTCATTCACACATAAATGACATAATGTGTTCACCCTGTTTTGATGTGTTCTTTTTTGTTTTGCATTAGACTGTAGTCTCTTTGTGACCATTGTACAACCATGACTTTATCTGAGAAATGCTGTTGACATAAGAAATGATTAATTGTTGTATTGGCTTCGATCAACTTGATTATAATGAAAGTAGCATGCTTCTTTATGAAGTGAAGCAGTACAGTAAGTGCTTGTTAATCACCACTGGACTCCAAATGTTAAGGCACAGTACACAGAGATCAAGATGACCTTTGAATTTTCATTAGTAACTTGTTGTAATAATAGGTTACATAAAATACATTATATGATCTATAATAATATCGTATATAATCATATCCTATATTATGATAATAGGTTAAGTAATAATATGAATCATTACACATAAGTAATGTACAGTGAGGAGTATAACTTAACCCTTCGCTTATTCCTATGATTTGGTCAGGATAAGCAAAATAATAAAAATCAGCCATAAAATACAGAAATTTAAATTTAAGATGGGTTTTTCCAGTACATTGATCTAGCTACACATAGAATTAAATTACACCCTTACATAATTTAATAGGTGAAAGAGGGTAGATTTAGATTGGAAAGAAGGAAAAAAATATTTACTATGATGATGGTGTAGGACACTGGAACATGTTGCCCTGAGAAGTTGTAGATGTCCTGTCACTGAAAGTGTTCAAGCTCAGGTTGGCTGGGACTTTAGGCAACCTGATCTAGTGAAAGGTGCCCCTGCCCACAGCAGGTGGGTTAGAGTAGATGACCTTTAAAGGTCTCTTCCAACCCAAACCATTATGTGGCCCTATAATTCAAAGAGAAAAAGGACCCTTTGAAATAAAATCTTAAACATTTTACTCCATAATGTTAAACTATATGTTATAAATAACCATAAAAAAAGATAAATCAATATTACATAAGGTAGATCTTTATTATAAACAATTTTCTTTGAAAACTACTCTTAAATTTAGATGTTGCTAATATCAAATTTAATGTTGTGCCACTCAGTCACTTACATGATTGCTAGTGCTTAAACAGAGCTCTTACACCCTACTGTTTTTACTTCTGTTTATAGTAGTCTACCTAAATGTTTATCCATTTGTTTCTTAAACCTTAATACATATTCATGATTATTTTTAGGTGACATTACAATCATTGACTATAGACGAAGCTATTCAGCACCTGCCATAGTAAAAAGTCTACTTCCAGTTGCTTGGATCTCTGCCAGGTTCTAGCCATTTACATTTCAGTCTTGCCTGCCAGGCATAAGTCTTGGGTAGTTTTTATGACAGAGAGAAAAAAAGCCAGGAGGAAAAAAGCCAATTCAGGGAGGAAAAAATGCAGTGAACACTTCACTGCTTTCTTTGGATATAGAAAGTGAATGCCATCCTAAATGAAACATACATCCATCTCTCCATGTGAGTCGATATGTATGTGTATGTGTGTGTGTATATATATATATATATATATATATATATATATATAATGTATATATCTCTCTCTGTTTTTCTGTTGAGTGGAAACCTGTTCTAGATGGGCAAATCTGAATGACTGTATAAATTTGGTGTATAAATAGTAACTATTCTTAAAGCTTGGTAACGAAGTTCTCTAATAATTTTGTCATTATTGGGGTACATTACCTTGGGGGTTGGGGATCTGTGCTGTAAGCGTTAACCTGCTTTATTTTTTCCTGCAGGGATAATTTAAGGATAAACTAGCAAAACTCTACTGGCAGGCCAATATCTAATCTGCTGTAACAAGTTGCCTACATATTAGACAATCTATGTTGTTGTAGTCTAAAGATTTACATTTTAACATACCGTTGAGAGTATTTTAGATAACATTATATTGTCTGGGAGTGGTATTTTGTGTTTGTTCTCATCATTTTTGTTGTAGTAGCCTATGAACTTCTAAAGTCCTACTTGAGGTCTGTCAGTGAGGGGAAAACATATATGCAGAGATTTCATAAGTCTTGCAGCTGTCAGTCTACAATAAATTTTTCAGAAATAAAAAGGTGATAAGGAGATAAACCAGGTGAAAAGATGTGTTTAGCACATCTGAGGACTCATTGCTCAAGACTTCCAGACACCTAACAATTAGAGAAAATGTATCTTAATCTGGAAAGCATGATCAATACCAAAATATCGAGTAATATTAAAGGGCAATCAAGACAGGACCAGAGAAGTACTGATTTGAAGCATCACTGCAGAACTTCACAGTATGTGTGGGCTAAGAAGGTAAGTTATCATTGCAGGCTGAAGAGAATTTCATCACTTGCTAATTTTCGGATAGCTATTTTTTCATGTTTGGTAGCTGAGATCACTGATGATAAAAAGAAGGTACCTACTCCCTTAACACGCACTTCAACAATGGAGAGAAAATGTTGTGTAAATAGTAGCAAGACAGCAAGCAGAAGGGCACAGACTACTTGTTTAGCTGCTAGAAACATGGAAGGGGTAAGCTTGAGGATGAACAGCTCCTGACAGTGAGGATCAGGAAACCTAGAAGGTGAAAAAGGGTGAGCAGCAGAAACTGGCATCTTGGTACAAGGCTGGAGCAATTATTTGGAAAGGAAATAAGAAGCAACTTCAGGGGACTTTCTGGAAGTGAATAGGCCTAATAGGTCACCACCACTAACTTGTGTCCTATTTAATTTTGACTCTGATCTGGACACCAGAGTTTGAGATATGCTGTTCTTGCATTGTCACCATCTGTGGAGTAAATACTGGTGTGGAGTATGTGTCATCCTTTAGCTAATGCTGACTTAGAAAAGAGAGCAACCCATTAGTAATGTAATAGAATAACTGGTGCCTGTGCTTCGGATGTAAAGATTTGAAACTTTTTAATGTACTGAACATAATGCTGAAGTAGATACTGAAAATAGCAGCCTGTACAGGGAAAAAAAAAAAAAGGCTGCAAAATGTTTTAAGGAGAAATTAACAGTCAGGAGAAAGCAAATACAAAGAAAATTATTTGAAAGACAATTTTAATACCTCCCTGAGATGTATTTTCTAATACTGTTGTTAAAGCAGAATTTTATATTGTATTTTTATAAGGTGCTTAATTTACTCCGTTCCTCTCTCTCCTGAAATGAATAGATTATTTTTTATGATTTTAAAGCCAAATGTTTTGTCAAAAGATAGCCCTACTGTGCATTCGTTTTTTTAGGGACTCTAATAAGAGATCCCTATCTAATTAATTTCCTGCTCTGTGATTGGATTTTTTTTCTTTTTAGTTATTAGTATTCTGTTGTCCAAACAGACATTATTCAGAAGTACAATACTCCTCCAAGCTGTTACTTCCAGTCACCATCTATGTGCGAAATATACAGTGTTATTTTGGAGACTGAGATGCAGTAAGGTACAGTTATCACATGTACTTTGTCACAGTTTGTGCAAATACTGTCCCAACTTGTTCCAGTTAGAGATGCACAAACTCTATGATAATGAGTATTCACATGTCTGCCCAATTTTTAAAGCTTTTAAAACTTAACAATTTTGTGGGGTTTTTTTTTGTTTCTATGTTTTTCCTTGAGGAAGAGAAATTTAACCACCACTCTCATTGATGGCTGTTGCTCAGAATAGCTCTTTTTCAGCATCATTCAAGATTGGTGATTTATTGTCACAGTGTCTTGGATCTCAGAAGCATTGAACTTTCTTCAAGTTTTGAACTGGACTCTCAGTTCAAATTAGACAAAAGACACTTGTCTGTCCTTATTCTGTTGTATTGTTGTAGCTACATGCTTTGAGATATTCCCTGAATGTGTACTGCCTCAATAGTTACACATTTACATCCAAGGAATAGTTGATCTATAGCTGTCTAGTTTGCAGATTTGAGTCATATTACATTTGTCTTCATTCACTTTGCGTGTATTCTAGTTCCTAAACATTAGGTTTCTTTTGAATTCTATTCTGAGCGAGTGTGTAATGGCTGAATGAGGGTAGTTAATGGCTGCGCTTAAGGGCTTGGATGCTTTTGCACAGTAAAAAAAAGATTTTGCTTTTTTTGACTGTAGTTAAAGTGTAAGAAATAAAGCTCTAGCATTATTTTGCAGTTAGGAAGGATGTTATTGCTTTAAATGTACCACTGGTTTTGGGGTAATAATCATGTTCATAACATGATTAAACAAATATATCTTCATCCCTTGTTTATATACACAGTATTTTATTTTCCTCATTGTAAAATTATTTGCTACCTGTTCAGTTTTAGGCCACCCTGTTGGCAAAATTACACATGACTCAGTATCATGTACTCATTGCTGTTGAATTCTCTTAGCCATTATTAGCCCTGCTTTGGAGGTTTAGATGAAGCAGGCATTCTATATCCAAGCAGCGTGCTGCTTGATCTCAGTGACATATATTTTATGCTAAGCAAGGTTCGTTCATTTTTATCTTAATTGGTGGGTTTTTTTACTGCTGATGTTCTTATCTATACTAAGCATTACAAACAATCCTGCATAGGAATGAACCTTAGAAGGGTTTTAAAATTTTATTTCTCCTCTATGCTCAGCACCAAATGACTTAAGACATGCAGCTTGATAAATACATGGAAATTCTTATTATTTATAAGGAAGCAAATAACTGTAGGCTTTTTGTAGTAACTCGAGCATGTCACATTGTCTAAGTTGGTTTTTCACTATCCTTGTGGTTGTTAATGACCTCTCCATAGTAGCTAGAATCTTAAGAACCTCCACTATCTTGGTTTCCTTTTTTTTTCTTTTTTTTTGTTGTCATTGTTTGACTGTTTCCACCAAAATTAAACTTTATAGATTTTTGGATGACTAATGAAAACTTTTTTTTTCTTTTTTTCTAGTTGGAAAAAATTTGCTTTCCATTTGGACTTTGTAGGAAGGGGTGTTTCCAATTCCTGTTTTGTGTGCTTTGCTGATTGAAAGATGATGTATCCCAGATGCCTCCTGTTGCACTCTTACTTGTTCTGTTTAGGTTAACAACCTTTCTTGCATTGACAGAGCTGCGGGGAGGGTGCCTGCAAAGGGGTGCTAAGAGACAAGTTACTCAGAAGTTATATGTATTGTTGGAGAAATCATTCAAGTTTTGAGGCACATAAGCTTTTCCCCTCACAGCAAGAATGTGAGGATTGTTGTGTTCTTTATTGAAAAAACCCAACAATCTAGAAGCATCCAACTATCTTATTTTGCAAGTAGCACCTGTTATGCTTTATAAGTAACAAGAAAACTTCAGAATTACCTATCAGTGTCTCAGTCGTTATCAGTGTCTCAGTTGTTATTAGTCTACTTTTATATAAAAGCTCAGCTGTGTCACTGTGTCATATTATTAAACTTTTTTTTTTTTTTTTTTTTTTTTTTAAATCTGATAAACTCTAAAGGAAAGGAGCTAAGGAAAAGCTTTAAAGGAATAAAATTGGCAACATTACACACTTAGGGCCTTTCCATAACTCAGCAGCCAAATCAAAAGAGAAAAAAAATATACAGTGCATTATCATTAAGCTAGGAGATATACACAGAAGTCTGGGAAGAATGTAGAGTCAATATCTGCATGAGATATATCATGAGATATATATTGCACAATGCTCATCATATGAGTGTTGTGCAATATAAACTTGAATTAATAGTATCTTGATTTATATCTAAAATATGATGAAAAAAACCCCTCAAAACAGTACAATGTCAACTACTTAAAAAGCTTTAAATTAAATCTGAAAGTATGGAAAGGTTTGTGGTTGCAGCTATTATGTTATTTTAGTAGTAAGGCAATACCTATGTGTTTGTTCAGAACTACAGGCTCAGATACAGGTGGAAAGCCCACTGTGGCATTTTATAGCATGGTGTGAAAATAGTACCCTCTTGCAACCACACTTTCAGTTAAAAAGCCATGGCACTGAGGCTTCCAATTCTTAAAATTTATTGTGGCATCTTCCTCTATGCACTTCATGTAGAAAAGAAAGCAAAGAAAGGACATAAATGATTTGGCAGCAAGAGTTTTTCCACAGAAGGATTATCTTCTTAGGAATTAAATCTAGGAGATTGTTACAGAGAGTAAACAAGCTAGATATAGTTAGCAATTCATTGTGACTTTAGTTATTAATGAGCTTTCATTGTTTCTAACTACTGGGTATGATGCAATGAGAGAAATAGTTGAGGAGTCTAAATATCTGAAGAACCATTACAGTTTTGCAGCTTCTTGCCAGCTTTCCTCTTCTTCTTTCTTCAGGTCTGTCAAACAGCTTCTGGGAAGCTGATGTTAAGTGAGGTATGGTCATCTAGAAAGAGAATTAGCTCTGTCCTCCTTGACAGTAATGCATTAAAAAAAGAAAAACACCCCAAACAACTAAAACTTTAAAAAAAACCCAAACAGTTGGGTATTAAAACAGTGCTTCAACACTGTAGTTCTCCTGGTATTAAAAATAAAGAAATCCAATACTTGTTTAACTTCTAACAATAAGATTGAGTGAATTTCCCTTTCTAAAGATGATTTATAATGCTTTGTTTCCCTGTCCAGATGGTTTTCTTGTTCTTCACTAACACTGGATTAAATATAACCTTGTTTTAAACAAAGTAACTTCTGTGTTGAAGAATCAAAAATCTTAATGTCATAATTTAAATTAACAAAAAGTAGATTATTGGTTTAGATAGTAAACACATTATAGAACTTTCATGGCAACTATAGGCTGTTCAGAAATTAATTTCCATTTTGTAATGTGATTTTCATTGTATATGTTTCAGGAATAGTACCTTCTCGACTGGTGTACTGTTATATATTTTTGAAAAGCTCATGTTATGATCTTTCACGCTGTATAATTAAATTATGATATAAACTATGTTTTTAACAAATTTTGGAGGTTTGAAGTTCAGATGTCAAAACAGCAATTTCGACAGATCTCTTGGACGTAATGCAGAGCAAGCTGCTCAAAACATCAAAACATCAATGAGGTCTATGGCCAGGGAAGTGTTAACGAATGGACAGTGTGACTTTGGTTCCAAAAATTTCGACATGGCGATTTCGACCTTGAAGATCAAGAAGGTCGCAGACATCCTTTTGCTATTGACAACGATGAATTGAAGGCTCTGGTGGAAGCAGATACAAGCACAACTGTTCGAGAACTTGCAAAAGAACTCGGGATAAGCATATCAACTGTTTCTGAGCATCTGAAGAAGATTGGAAAGTCGAAGAAGCTCGACAAATGGGTGCTGCACGAATTGAATGAGAATCACAGATATCGCCGTTTTGAAGTGTTGTCAGCACTTATTTTTCACAACCAGAACGACCCATTTCTCAACTGTATTGTGACATGCGACGAGAAATGGATGCTCTACGATAACTGGCGATGATCAGCTCAGCGGTTGGACTGCGATGAAGCTCCGCAGCACTTCCCAAAGCCAAATCTGCTCCAAAAGAAGGTCATGCTGACTGTCTGGTGGTCTGCTGCTTGTTTAATCCATCACAGCTTCCTGAATCCGGGTGAAACAATCATGGCGGCGAAGTATGTCCAGCAAATCAATGAAATGCACCAGAAACTTCAACGGCTGCGCCCAGCACTGACCAACAGAAAGGGTCCAATCCTTCTCCATGATAACACGCGGCCACATGTTGCACTTTCGATGCTGCAACGGTTGAACGAGCTGGGCTATGAAACTCTGCCTCATCCACCGTACTCACCAGACCTCTCGCCCACCGACTATCACTTCTTCAAGCATCGTGACAGCTTCCTGTGCGGGAGACACTTCAGAAACCAAGGGGACACCAAAACTGCCTTCGATAACTTCATCGCCTCCAGAAGTCCAGAATTTTATGCAACCAGAATAAATATGCTTGTTTCTCGTTGGCAAAAATGTGTTGATTCTAATGGTTTTTAGTTCAATTAATAAATTTTATTCTGAGCTGAGATATCCCACTTGAAACATACATGTTGAAGTCGGCAATTTCTGAACAGCCCATATATTTTTTATGTCTCAAATATTGCAAATATCCACACAGGTTTTTCTCATCTGCTAACAAACTTTACAAAGAAATTGTTTAGCTTAGAACTCTTTTAAACATTTACTGGCATCCCCAATTTCTAACCTGTAATAAGAGGCATTTAATCTCAACTGGTAGTGGGGGAACATCTCTCTAGATTCCCTGAATTATAAAATAGTGCTTTCTCTGTAATTTTTTTTTAAAGGTAATTTTCCACACTGACAATACTACAACAATACCTTTAACAAAAGGAAACAAAACCTATCTATCTTCCTTTTCACTCTTCTCCTTGCTCAGTTGCTCTTGCTTTTTAATGTGGAAGTTTATATAAATGTATGATGAGGTAATTAAGCAGCCCACTGATATATTTTCTTTATGATATCTTATTTGCTTTAGCAGGTTAATCTTTCACGGTTTTAGCAGTTGAAACCAAATCTTTTGGTCAGTTTTCAAAGCACAGTTTCCCTACCCAGATTGTATGCATGCACTAAACTTTTACCTAGTCAGATTGTGTGCACACAGACACTTGCAATCAAATAGAAATGACTTGCTTGCTAAATTTACTTGCATGGTTGTTTTGCACAGGAAATTGTGTGTGCAAATACCTTGATTAAATTCAAGTTTCTCATGTTAAGTTCTGAAAATCTGTGGCTGAAAAAAAGTAAATTTACATTTAAATGCACTCCTGCTAGAAGCTAAATCCCAATTTAGCCCTGTCAGCAAATGCTTATATATACAAAGGAATCATCTGATAGATTTACAATTGGGTATGATGCCTATGACACTGAATGTGATGTTAGTTAATGTTGTCTGAATAGTCATATAATTATCAGTTATAGATTGAAGCCTTAGGAACCTGAATGATATTATTTAAAAGTTATTAAATTGAGTTTCCCAAGTTTGAGATGAAAAAGCTCTCTTTCATTAATGAGTAGATAAGTTTATAGGAGGAAAAAATGAAACACACAATATGTGAAACAAAGGATCAGAAGCTAAGTGCTTATAATAGTATCTCTAGAAAGTAAACTAATAAATTAAAACCTGTTAGAAATTGTTTCAAAAATATGATTCTGATTTCCTTTGGGCATCTTCTGGCTTCACTGCACTTTTGCTAAATCAGCAGGCTTGAATCTGAGCAACATCGATACTGCAAAAAACAGATATAAAAATTAATCTTTCTTATTTCCTCCATGTACACCCTCTCCTCCTTCCATTAGCTTTGGGAATTCATGGTCAAGTTGAGCAGACTGGGAAGGGATTGGAAATGAGAAGGAGTAAGTAATTTGTTTCCCAAGTGTAGTTCAGAAAAATCAAGCTGTGCTCTCATGCCATAAGGCGATTAAAAAAAAAAAAAAAAAATCAAAATAGTACTCAGCTAATTGAATAGGTGATAATTAGACAGCAGACTCTTCACTTTCTGTATGCTCTGATCTTCAGTCTAGTAAAAAATATAGTTGATTCATAATTAAATTAAAAATATATTTGGACCACTATTCAGAAATTGTAGAGTATAAGCCAAATGCTTCCATTTTGGTTTTGGAATACAGCAGAAATCACATTGGTGAAATATAGTCAGATTTATGACTGACTATGGATTAGCTTCTTTCTGTATTGACATGTACTACAGGTGGATACATAGGGACTATTTCCTTAAACACCTGAGAACTAGTAAAACTAATCATATGGACATCAGGGGGTTATCCATGGTAACTAGTTTCTGGCAGCCAGCTTAGAAGGCTGGTATCTGTAGGTGAATTTAGGTGACTGGAGCAAAATTATGTTCCTCTACAGGGCAAATCAGGTCACCTATTTTATTTAGACTTTTGGTATGAATATCTCTTTCCAGTACTTCAACTACCACTTTTTCTGAAGTGATCTGCCAGGTCCTATCCTTTCAGGAACCAGAAATACCTGAAAAGAAATGCCACTGAGATCACTTATTCATAGAAATTGTGGTAAAAGGGGAATCATCTATGCTCAGGTTTATCTTTGTCATATCTCTTAATGGGAATGCTTTTATAGTGTTCACTTTGTCACTCGCCTCTTTACTTTTGGATGGTGTAGATGGACCACATGGGCAAACAAGATACATTTTGTATCTATTTGTGCATAATTATCCAATACCAAATAATCACCATTAGCAGGAGAGGCAGAACTCTTGTTGGTACTGCTGGACCAGTCAGTAACTTTCTGTGGTTCATGAGAAAGCACTCCAAGAGGGCCCTGCTGAGAGGAGCTAGCAGAACCAGTATCTTGGGGTCAGTTGTGGGAGGTTGGATCACAAGAGTTTTTGCAGGTTCCCTCTAGAAAGTTACTGTTTATCTAAACATCTGTCAAAACAGCTGCCATTTTTCAAAATAGCCTGAAGTTTCTGCTAAATGATTGCCACTTATTAGTTGGCTTTAGAAGTAGCAATAGTTGCGAAAGCTGTTGTCGGTATTCATGTGGCACTTGGATGACTTTGTTGTATTTGAAACATTTGATTTCTGATAGTTTTACTTTTATACTTTTGTCATGACCTAAATATATAATCAAGAGGAAATATTTTCAGGGAGGTCAGATCTATTGTTAGACCAATTGACACAGGTGATGTTGTCTGTCTGTCCCCCGCCCCTTTCCTGTAAGCATGGAAATACTTCTGGAATGGAAGAAGCCATTTTGACATCACTCTAAATTTAGCTAAATTAGGTTATCCAGTTTGACTATGTGGATAGAGGGAGAAGCTTTTAGTAGGACTGATGGTTTAGAAAAGATTATTTAGCATATGGGCTTGATATCTGCAGTGGGTTGTACAGAGTATAACAATCTTGGCTCATTTTATGCTGAAACCATAATGGAAATGTGTTTTAAACAGAGAATGGTGAAGAGTCAGAGATTTCTTTTTTTTTTTTTTTTTTTTCCTTATAAGGATACCCAGACTAGACTATTTTCTTCATCATTTGCTTTCTTTTTGGAAGCAGAATGGAGGCTGATGCAAAATGTCAGTTTACCAGATGAGTGGGTTCACAAATTCTGCTAGTGTTTTCAGTGTTTCTGCATTGTAAAATTTCTACTAAATCTGGGGTTAATGAGAGTTGGTTCAACCTCAGATACTGATCTCAATTAAGAAACATAACAGGTATGATACGAGCACTGCAAGCTTTCCTGCACTGTCTGGTGCCATGCAGTAATCTTCCTGGTAACTGCTTCCAGGGTGGGGAATTTACTCTGTTGTGAAAGCGGGCCTATCCCCAGACTTGTTGAGGTTGCAGGCAATAGTCAAGTTGTGATGATGTTTTGGGTTTTTCTGGTTTGTTTTTTGTTTGTTTGTTTGCTTTGGCTTGTTTTGGTTTTCATGTGTCAAAAAGGATTTTAAGAGAGATCATTGGATTAGTTCACTTGGGTACCAAATGCTAGCACATGGTGATAACTATTAGTCAGTAATAACTTGGGCTGAATTCAAGTGTGCTACCGTTGATGTGAAAGACTCCTTTTACTCTTCTAAAAGGTCAGCCAGGCAAACCTTAATTTGTTTCTTAGTTCTCTGTGGTTTGGTTATCAGCCAAAATTTATTTTTTCTTTGAAAACATGAAAGGGAAGAAATACATTGTGATTCATTTCTGTACAGTGCTATTAAGAGTGTAAAGTTTAGGCCATAGTTACACAAGGGAAAACTTTTTTCTCCAATATTTGATTTATTTTATGTATTACAGTTTTTCTTTCACTTGCATTAGGGCCATTTGTGGTAGGTTTTATGTTCTGTTTTGCAAATTTACTTGATATTTCATTTTGAAATAAACCACTCTGCAAATTTCCATGGCAGACAAGTGGCAGCTTGTATGTGGCTATCCCATTTGCTTCAGGCAGCATTAAAGTTATGGTTATGTTAATATAAAATAGGAAATAACAGTATTCTTTTCCTTAAAAATAAACATGTCAATAAAATGATTAAATGTCTCGAAAACGATAAATGCTGAGATGAGATGATACCTTTTGATGAATGAGAAAATTAGGCAGTTGCAAATGGTATTTGAGATTTTTCTAATGTAGTTTATAGGCAAATTAATAACACATTTACAGATTGAAAACACAGCCATTACATGGACAGAGATTGTCAAGGTATAATTAATGCTAAATTTTGTTTTATCTTTATCGGACTTGGCAACAAACCAAATGCAAAAATGTTAATGCAGTACTACTAACTCCATTCCTGTATTTTGTAAACTGTGAATATTCATGTTTTTTAATTTGAAATTCGTTCTTACTACAGTCACAAACCATGTGGTATGGCTTATTTTCTTCATTTGAAGAGGCAAGTGACACAGTGTACTCTGAATAGTACAGACTGAATATTACCAACAAATTGGTAAACATGTTTGAAGCATCATGAAGTGTGCTGAAATGTCCTTTCTGGGTAAAGGATCCCTGTGGATGTTAACTGCAGACTTATGAAGCCCTTGCTGGTTCGTAGGCATGTTGGACGCCTATCCTGTTATGTTAGGATGTGTTGTTGAATGGACAAAGATTCTTGTGTTGATGCCTGAATGCAAGATAATGTGGATTATTAGTATTGCTGTTTGTATTTCATCTTATATTCTTTTTTTTGTACAGAAAGAATTGAGGGCAAATCAAACAGTTGACTTATGACAGGACATAATGGAGAATTTTTGTAAAATGTTAATGAAAATACTAAGGAAGAATGTGTTAATTATGGATTGGGATGGATGGTTACCCTGTGACTGTGTTACTCTTTGAGCAATAGGAATTGTGAGCTCAACTAAACTCAAGAAAATAATAATTATTATTTACATGGTAGACAGATGTCAAGATAATGCACTTGTGGTGTGGGAACAGTGATATGGAGAGACTCTAAAAAGTTTATAAAGGAATATGTTACAATCTGTCATGACCACTGCAGTTCTTGGGTATTTTGTTGAAGAGGAGTCAAAGATCAGTATTTCTGGTCCCAGTTAAAGGGTAGTTAAAAGTAGTGGTCTGCATTTTTATTACTCCTGTTTTGGGTATGGTATTTTATTCCTTGTGCTGCTGGTCTGTAACGCATCACTGCAGCCCATCAAAGAAAAGATCATGTTGACAGGTTGTGGAGCTGGCAGAAACAAGCAGACAGGGATGGTGTTTGGGGAAATTGTGGTTGTGTTGGGAATGGAGAAATCAAATTATTAAGAAGGAGGGATGTGTTAAATGAAAGTAACACACTATTAATCAGAAAGTCAACATATGCAAAAGCTACTTCAGTGTGAGGGGGCATGTGTCTACAAGAGGGAGGACTTTGATTACTTTGCTTACTTTCAAATAATTGAATCAATCATAGAAGTATAGAATACCAGACTGGAAGGGACCTCATGGATTATCTGGTCCAACCTTTCTGACAAAAGCATGGTCTAGAGAAGGTGACCCAGGAAGCATCCTGTCCAGCTGAATCTTGAGTGTTCAGTGTTGGAGAATACACCACTTCCCTGTCGAGATTATTCCAGTGGCTGATTGTTCCCATTGTGAAAAATTTTTCTTTTTTTGTCCAGTCGGAATTATCTCCAGGAGTAACTTGTACCCATTACCTCTCATCGTTTCCATATGACTCCTTGTAAAAACAGTTTTCATCTTCTTTGTAGCCACCCTTTAAATACTAGTACATGGTGATAAGGTCTCCCCTAAGCCTTCTCAAGGCTGAACAAACCCAATTCTCTCAGCCTCTCCTCACATGGCAGACTTCCCAGTCCTTTGATCATCTTTGTGGCCCTCCTCTGGATGCTTTCCAGCCTGTCCACATCTTTTTTTATATAGTGGGGACCAAAACTGAACACAGAATTCCAGGTGTGGCCTGACAGGTGCTGGGTAGAGTGAGATAATGACTACTTTATCTCTGCTGGTGATGCCCTTGTTGATGCAACCCAGCATCGTTCTGACTTTCTTTGCTGCAGCAGCACACTGTTCACTAATACTGAGCTTGCTGGCCACCAGGACCTCCGGGTCCCTTTCCATAGAACTGGTCTCCAGCCAGGTATATCCCAATCTGAGCTGCACTCCTGGACTAAGTTTTCCCAGGTGCAAGACCTTACACTTGTCCTTGTTGAAGCTCATAAGGTTCTCATTAGCCCACTCTTCCAGCCTATCCAGGTCTTTCTGCAAGGTGGATCTCCCTTCCAGAGTGTCCACTTAACGACTCAGTTTGGTATCATCAGCAAACTTAATTAGCAGGGTACACCTGATCCCATCATCCAGATCACTTATGAAGATATCAGTGTTGGACCCAATATCGATCCCTGGAGGACCCCACTTGTGAAATGTTGCCAGTTTGAAGAGGAGCTATTTACCTCCACCGTCTGGGTGCAGCCTGTCAGCCCACCACACGGACCACTTGTCCAGATGGTAGTGCATCAGTTTCTCCAGGAGGAGCTGTGGGGAACTGTATCAAGAGCCTTGGAGAAATCCAGAGTCTGATTTCTGAAATTACACTGTTTGCATCAGGAAACCAGAAACTTCAAAGTACTTGAAGAAATGTATTTGTTAAAAATATTGCGGGATAGAAAAATGATACATTATGTCCTTTGGTGGTGTTTTCCTTGGGGCTGCATGGTGGCACAGCTGGCAGTAGACACACACTGGAGAGCTGGTCTGGGGATGCTTCCAGTCTGCTTTAGAGCCTATTTTTCCCCAATATCAGTCCTTGGCTTGACAGAGTAAGAAATGGAAAGACTGGCTGATGAAAGATAAAAACATATGTTTTCATATGTACATTATAAATTACAAATTAATTCTAAAAAATACTGGGAAAATAAAAATGTTTCTATACTCAAGAGTCTTAACATATTCTTCTTCTTCCTTGAATTTTATTCGCATTATCAAATAGCTGCATATTTTCTAGCTCTTTTTGATGAATTTTGGCAAAACAAAATTAATATAAAGAAATCCTTTGAACTCAAAAAGATCTGACAGAGGCTTAGTCTTTCAAATACTGAATTTTTAATCTATTAATTCTAATGCAAAAAGGAATCAATGAAGGCTTTCATTATAAACTAAGAAGTTTGTTTTGGTCCTTCTTTCCTTTCTGGTATTATACCAGCAAACACTTTTTCCTTGACAAATGTTTTCTAAGATAATGTTACTTGTAACACCCTGCTGCCAGTTCTGCCTCTTATATTTTTATAGGAGAAAAGAAAGATAAGGATGTTTTATAGCAAGGAAATTCAGCCTTAGCAATTAATTCTAAACTCCAAATCTGCCTCATGACAAGTGTTTATAAAGCTGCCATTGCAACCTAGTCTTGGTGCACTCCTTCAGGCTTTGTTTTTTCTGTGTTTTGATGGTGTAGTGCTTTTTTTGGTGTTGGGTTTTGGGTTGGTTGTGTTTTGTTTTGTTTTGTTTTCATAGAGAATGACTTATAATATGATGAAATTACTATTTATGCTTAAAGTTCATCTGAGTTCAGATGTCACAGTGATTTGGGACCAAACTGCATGTATTGTTGGATTTGCATATGCTTTGAAACTTTTTTTTTTTTAAATATGTTAGTCTTTACAGTATGTGTATAAAAAGAGGAATAAATTAAGATCATTACCTTTAGCCCTTAAGTTTGATGATTTGTTTTTAATGTTTAATTTTGTAAGAAACCGTTGTTCTGAAGTTCTATTCCATCCCCTGGAACTATGACCTCAAATGGGCCTAAAGCCTCAGATGAGTACCTGAGATGTCCTTCAGCTTCCTAGAACTTTCTGAATGATAGCATCATAGGATAATTCAGGTGGAAGGAAGTTATCTTGTGAGGTGTCTGGTCCAGCCTTCTGGGCAGCTATGTGATCAGACCAGACTGCTTCTACCTTCATTCATTTGGGTCTTGAAACTGTCCAAGGATGGAGACTACATAACCACTATGGACAACTGTTCCGATGCCTTACTGTCCACATGGAGTGAGAAGGCTGCTATCTGGTCCCTCCTCAGGCATCTCTTTTATCAGCCAAATAAGCCCTTAGTTTCTCATCCTTGGCCAAGTGCTTCAACACCCTTGCCATCTTGGTAGCCCTCAGCTGAACTTGCTCTAATTAATTGATGTCTGTCTTGTATTTCTTTAGACGTAATTTTGCACCTTCTTTTTTAATAGCAATGGGAAAAGGAAGCACGTACAAACTCAAATTAACATTTGTGCAGCCTTTTCTTACTCATTTGTCACCTGCATTTTAGACATACTTGAATTTTTACAGAGTTTCCTTAATCGTGAGAAGTGCTTGATTACTTTGTTATTAAAATGCAGCCATACCTGCAATTTAAACATTGAACTAATAACACTAAAGTGCAATTCTACTTTACCATTCATTACAGCAGGAAATTTTTTTTTTTTTTTTTTTTTTTTTTTTTTTTTTTTTTATTCACAGCTGGAAAAGGATAGAATTTTCACTTCTTGGTGAAGTGTTTTGGTGTTTTGGTGTTTTTTTTATTAAACTCCACATTATTTCTAAAGGTACACCAGCCTCCTGTGTTGGGTTTCACTTGTTCATCTTCTGTTTTCAGATCAAGGTTCTCTGACCTTGTTAGAAGAAAATTCAGTGCATTGTACTGCACAATAGCATAGCCTTGACGTGTTGCTTTCAGTTAAAGATATTTGTTGGTAAGAGGATGAAGTCTGTTAAGAGATGCTTTCTTATGAATAAAACTTCTGGAATCTGTAAAATGTATTCCACTGAAGCTGGGGCTGTGATGACTGTCAGCATTCATGAATCTTAGAGAAATCTTAGAGACTTTCTAACACTGTTTCCCTGAGTTGCTCTGACAGCGAACTAACGTAGATACACATTTGTCTTGGGCTCAGTCCTGGTGTGTTTGGGTGTGCAGAAAATACTGTAAAGTAACTTTAGGGTCAGTGAGTTTTAGTGATTCATTTCACCTCTCGACTCCTTGGAAGCCAGAGTTTTGTCCTTAGTCATTCAAGGAGTGGCTAATTCTCAAAAACAGGTATGGGTGTTAAACAGCTTGACCTATGACACAGTCTCTCAATGAATGAAACAACCTAAAAAGGTAGAATGGAGCAAAGATTCATATGTGTGTGTCCAAGCTAGGTTCTTTGTTGGCGACATGGACTGTGGGACTGAGTGCACCCTCAGCAAGTTTGCTGATGACACCAGGCTGTGTGGTGCAGTTGACATGCTGGAGGGAAGGGATGTGCCATCCAGAGGGACCTGGACAGTCTAGAGAGGAGGGCCTGTGCAAACCTCATGAAGTTCAATAAAGACAAGTGCAAGGTCCTGCACATGGGTCGGGGCAATCCCAAGCACAAATACAGGCTGGGAGATGAGCAGATTGAGAGCAGCCCTGAGGAGAAGGACTTGGGGATATTAGTGGATGGAAAACTATGAGCCAGCAATGTGCGCTAACAGCCCAGAAAGCCAACCACATCCTGGGCTGCATCAAGAGAAGTGTAGCCAGCAGGTGGAGGGAGGGGATTCTCCCCCTCTATTCCACTCTCATGAGAACCCCCCTGCAGTGCTGTGTTCAGCTCTGGGGGTCCCCAACATAAGAAGGACATGGACCTGCTCAAGGGGGTGCAGAGAAGGCCCATGAAGATGATCAGGGGCTGGAGCACCTCCCCTGTGAGGACAGGCTGAGAGAGTTGGGGTTGTTCAGCCTGGGGAAGAGAAGGCTTCAGGGAGACCTTACAGAAGCCTTCCAGTACTGAAAGGGGCTAAAGGAAAGGTGGAGAGGGACTCCTGATCAGGGGGTGCAGGGATAGAATGAGGGGCAATGGTTTTAAACTGAAATAGGGTAGATTTAGATTAGATATAAGGAAGAAATCCTTCCCTGTGAGGGTGGTGAGACAGTGGCAGAGGTTGCCCAGAGCAGCTGTGGCTGCCCCCTCCCTGGCAGTGTTCCAGGCCAGGCTGGACGGGGCTTTGAGCAACCTGGGCTAGTGGAAGGTGTCCCTGCCCATGGCAGGGGGGTGGAGCTATATGGTCTTTAAGATCACTTCCAACCCAAACCATTCTATGGTTCTTGGCACCAGAGCAGACATACGTTCGAAATGTGGAAGAAAGATTCTTTTTCCTTGTGCTCAAGTCTTTGGCCATACTATAAGTTTTTGGGAGCAGAGCTATTAAGAATAAAAGTAATAAGCAAGTGGCTAGTGATGGATCAAAAGATTAACTAGTATTTTAAAAAAGAGGACAAAGTTTGGTTTTTTTGCTTCACAAGAAATTGGTGCAGGCAAAGTTCATTGGAGTAGGGATTGTGTTGGGGCATGTAGGTAGAGGGAAGGGAAGGTGCCATATGACAAAAAAATAAGGGATTTTCTTTATGGCAGATACTGTGGAAGATGTGAGTAAAAATTATTTAAGTAAAACCTGCTTATAAAAATATATTTTTACAGTGAGGGAATAAGAACATTTTACAGCTCTAACTTAAATATTATTTCATGGATAAGGTGAACACCAATGAAAAATAATTAAAAAAAAAAAAATCTTATGTTATATTCCTCAATGTGAATCCCTATGATTTTTCTGTGTGTGTAGGTGTTTGCTTGCTATTTACAAATAGCTAGAACCCTGGCTCCAAAAACAAATGAACAGGTACTGCAATGACAAAGAGGCCGTCGTATGGATTTATGTGCTGGAGTAATACATTATTCATACAAGAAGAAGGTATGAAAAAGGAACATATATGATTAACTGCAACCAGAACAACAGCAACTTGCAAGCTGACAATTTAGACTAGTTTTATAGTTACTTACTAGACATGCAGCACTGTTATTTACAAAATAACATTTTTTACAGTACACCTAGCAAATGTCACATTACTTAGTGCTTATGATGTCTTTAGCTATGTGATATGATTATGGGACATATAAAACTGCACAGTTTGTTCCTTATCCAAATTGAAGAGCAGATAGTGCTCATCTTGGAAAATGACTAAATATTTAAAGCAGATTATTTTATAGAGCTTTCTAAATTGCACTGACAGCTCAGTCATTCTGTGACTAAAAATTAGGTGTTTTCTTAATTACACACATGCTGAACTGGAATATTGTAGTTAGTAGTGGACTGAATGGACTGTTTAGCTGGTACCTAACTGTTAGAGATTACATTAACTCCTAAGAAGAAGGTCAGCACAGAAGCCATGTGTGACAAACTTTATTTTGAGGGCTTCAGCAACACTTAGACAATGTCTTCAAGGGGTATTTAGCTGCTTGCAGTACGTAATTAAAAGGAAGAGTAAAAGGATGCAAGACTTTCTTTAAGGAATGAACTGCTCCAAATTAGTCTTTCTAAGGCTCATTTCAAATATTTAGTTACATGTGGGAATCTTGGGCTTGTAAATTTAATTGCATGTTTATTGCTGTTTCTGTGATAAATTTAGCGTTTCACAGCTTTATAAACTACAATGAATCTACATTTTATCAAATATATTTCTATTTTTTTAGAGAAATGCATAATATTTTCCCAAAGTTTCAACTCAGTGTTGACTTGCTAGGTTGACAACCCAGATTTAGTAAAATGTTTTGAAAAGAAATAATCCCTTCACGGACAATGTGAATGTCTTAATGTGCTCTAAAGCAATAGTTTAAGATCTTTGCAAAAAAAAAAAAAAAAAAAAAAAAAAAAAGAAAAGTTTCAAGCATGATTTATTCTATGCTAGAGCTGTATATGAAAAAACAGGTCAGGGAAAGGGAAATAGATCAAAGTTCAGATACATCTGAAAATTAACAAGGGCACGTTTCTTCAGAACTTGTTGTCCTCAAACTATGAACCTATTTTTGGTTGAACTTTTCTTTTTAGCACTATAGTTACTAACAAAATAGTGAAACAAATCAGGTTGATACACTATTTGATTTTTACTAACCAGATGTATTCTACATTTTTGACTAGTTGAGCATGTGTCAGAACACTGCAGATACCTTAATTTTACCATATTCAATTAGTATCACGGAATTTTTCAAACTAGGTGATGCCTGGCCTTGCAGGGGGAAGAAAATATTTGTTTTGGCAAGAAAAGGTAAAATACTGTTTTACACTGAGTGACCCAAACTCTTGTCTCCGTGAAAGTACAGGGCAATATATGGTACCTAGGTTTGTGAACAACACATCATATCTGCACATCTGTTACTTTATTACAGCTACTGGCTCTTCATATATCTAATATTTTCTGGTAACAAAAGAATGTAAAAAGAATGTAAGCTAGTCAAAGCATTATTATGGAAAGTCTTGTAAAATCTGTAGTAGCTTTTTTCCCTGCCCAGGTAGGAAGATTACTGATTGTATTAAGCTCAATTTTAATTGTAGTTCTGTAGATAAGGTTTTAAAATTATCTTTTAATTTTTAGATTCCTGTTTTTTCCAATGCTCTGCATGTTATAGTGACTAATTATTTTGTTATAAACCCATAATTTTTATTGAAGCTTCAAAGTGCTTCATAATTTAGAAGGCATTGCAAAAAGCAGTTTCCCCAGAGGCAAAGTTAATAGTAAATACGTTGTGTGAGCAGCATTGGAATGAAGCCAGGAGTTAAAGTTGTAAAATCTCTGCTAGAGTCTGGTCCAAAGCTGGTCAGAATCAATGGCAGTCTTTGACTGGATTAATTGGGTATTGACCCAATCCCTGGATAATTTACTGCTGTTTTATGACAGCCATATGTCTTTACAAATGTATACAGTTAAATATTACATTGGAAATATTCATGTTAATCTTGCTTTCTTGTCAGTGGATGAAATAATTTTATATGAAACAAGAAGCAGAGTAAAAAACAGATGATCAGGAGAACAAAATGTGTAGAAGAAACATTTTGATCTCATAAGCTAAATGCATTTTCTGTAGCTTCGTTAAAGGTTAGAACACTGGGGAAAGAAAGGTGTTTGAGAGATTTGAGGTTGGAATGATTGCAACTGATAACTATTTTTCTTCATACCAATGGTATGTACAGATATGTTGTTATTTGTCTCAGCATGCTGCAACATTTAGTTTTCTGGTCAATAAGCTACCTAACAAACATAAAATTCAGTCTTCAGGAATTCTGAAGTTGCTTGCTTACCTTAAATATCTTATTTCTAAACTGGGTGGTTATGTTCTCTCTGATTAAAACAAGAGGGGGGCAACATTAGTATCCTAACCAAATGTCACTATTCTCTTAATCTGTGGTAAACAATATAGAACCTTAGTAGATTTTTCAGTCTGGTATCTATCACCTCCTGCATTAGAATTAAAGTGGAAAATTATACCTCTGACATAAAGAGAACATACTAGTGAAAACACTGCAGAATATACCACTAACATTTACTTGACCCTGGTGTTACAGTGAAAATTTGGGTGCCTTTCATCGTTATCCAGTGTCATATACAGGCAACATTCATCTTCACTCCCTATGGCATTGTGTGACATGAAGCGTTAGACGCAGCTGAGTCAGAATGGCTGGATTTGTACAACTGATCTGGTTTTACAAGGAATGTTAATTTCCAGACTAAAACAGATTCTGAAATATGTTTTGGGTTTGTGGGTTGTTGTTTTTTTTTTTTTTTTTTGTTTTTTTGTGTTTTTTTTGTTTTTGTTTTTGTTTTGTTGTTTTTATGTGCCTAAAACGGAACCCGATGGGCCATTTCTGATGGTGAAAGAATAGTTTTCTCTTCAGACTCTTTCAGCTGTTAACAAGAACGGCAGCTGATGATTATCAACAGTGGAGCTTTTCTGCACTTCATGCACTTCCCCCTGTGAGTCTGAAGGGGGGACAGCAATTGATTTCACAGACAGTTAGGTAACTGCTGTTACCTAGGTTAGAGGGATTTAATCAGTACACAGAAAAGGATAAATGATTTCTCTTAGCAGTCAGCAGGTTTTTTTAACAGTTTGAGGACTAAACACATTAGTGCTCCTGATTAATTCCCAGCTGAGGAGTATGTTTCAGTCACTCCATAAATACATTGCCTTCTGCTAAGTTTTCACTTCACATTCTACTTTTAATCTTTAAGATCTTTCATGACCTCAGTCCTGCTGAGCTAAACTTTCATTTCCTTCACATGTCATCCTGTGCTGTGCATTTAATAGATTGTGATTTATTAATCATCTCCACATGCAAATTGAAGAAGTCAGGTGCTGCAGCCCTTGTCATCTATTCTCTGCCCAGGCTATTGAATCAGCAGTTCTGGGGCTCTGTTGAAAAACTAGATGAGTACACCACCAGTATCTCTGGTGTTTCAGGCAGTTTGGCAGAACTGTGAAATCTCTTATTCCATGGCTTCTGCTGTTCCCGACACCCCCCCCCCCCC
>NW_020799091.1:113673816-113679428 GCF_003259725.1 Athene cunicularia
CCCCCCCCCCCTTTTTTTTTTTTGTACAATGCCTTGCTATTCTCATCATGAAAGGTACTTTATAAATGTATGTTGAATAGTTAAATACTGAGCCAATTTGTAAAGCATCTTGATAATATTTTAAACCTGAATTAGCTTATTACGTTGATTGCATTTGACTAATGTGCCAGCTCATTAGGAAGCTGGCATACCTAAAGCAAGCATATTATGGTAAAGAATGAATGACATTTTACTTGCATCTTTCAGAAAGTTATCATGTGCAGGAAGAAGGAAGATGTGGTCAGAATCAAAGCATGCAATTGTTGTAAAATGGTTCTCTTTTGTAATTCAATTTCTGAGGCAAAGAATTTATTTGTTTTACAAAAATTAAATCATTCTTATTCAATATGTCCAAAGCCTCTTTCCTCTTTTTCCCTTCCGCCACATCTCTTAAAAAAAGAAACAAAACTTAGTTTTTATCCCTATGACCAAGATACCTAGTAGCATGACTTTAATGATCTCAAATGTCAAGTTTAACTATGAATTAGTCCATGTAATGTGTGACAGGGTGATTGTGGACTTTAGGAGAGTGTGATCTCCCTGCTGAAACCATCAGAGGGGTGCTTTTGAAGTAGGAAAGTAAAGAAAATCTGGGAATTATTCTTCAGTCTTTTTTACTGGTAACTCTTTTACAGACAACATTCACATGAGGGCCAGAAGAAGCATAGTAGACATAAAAGTGAAATGAAGTAGAAAAGTGCATGACTAACAAAGAGATATTTCCAAATGTGTCCTTAAGTCATTATCTTTTGTAGACTTCACTCCCCCAGTTTTCTTTGGGCTGTAAAGGAGATGTCTTACTGCTGCCAGGCTGTTCTACTGTAGCCCTGTTTGACATAAGGGAAAACAATGTGATTCTTCTCCAAACAATTTCATTAAGAAACGTTGGAAATTGATGATACCTACAGCACACAGAAGGTTTGTATCAAGAGCTGAAAGAGAAAATCGGGAAGAGCTGCTGCTTTATGTACCTCCTCGTCCTGTTGGCTGTGGGTGAGAGGAGAGATTGAGGTGTGTTATAGTTGATGTATAGCAGGCAGTTTCACCTTTTTGTGGCTTTTACAATTTAATATCTCCTACTGCAACAGAAAGTAAAGGAAGAATCACAGTTTGAAAATGTTAGGAGCGTAGCATGTGGTGGTGGTGTTCCCTGGTAGTAATGCCCATCTGCAAAGTCTTTCCTTAATCCAATGGTATTCTTGTTATGCCTTCAGTCTGGAAAGGTCTGATCTTTGTACTAGAGAATTCAGATCAACATTTGGCTTTTTGATTAATGTTTTTTGATTTTTACAATGCAGATCTTCATTGCGTTACATTGATAACCTTAACTAATGTTAAGTGATGTTGCATTCGTACTGAAGATGTGGGTTAAGTTTCAGGTCTGATGAACTGAGAAGTGTGTAAAAATATGTAAATTCCAGCGAAGTTTGTTTTTGCAGAGGGTGGTATTAGCAATATAACTTAATGAGTTTAATACTGCACCGCTAGTATTTAATCATGTCATGTTCTGCTGTTCACCGTTAGTTAATATATGTCACAGACTAATGAAAGTGTCAAGGTTAAAAATATATCAGTAGTACATTGTACAGAATGTTTTTAGGTCCTGGAAATAAGTTCATTTGCCTTTCTGTAATTCTTTCTTCCACTTCACCCCATTGTCTGTTTTGATTTTTTTTTTTTTTTAATGTTTAGGGCAGAGTGTGGTGTAGCTTTTTAAAATTCCATTTATATAACATTTTATGATTCTCTTGTTTTATTTGACAAAAGAAAACCAAGGTTATCTGCAAATAATCTTGTACTTTTACTGGCCTATACCACTGGCACCTAATTTGGCATAAAGGGAAAGGCAGTGACTGTTCTTTGCACAACTTCATTAAGAAATCCTTGATACTTGTAGGCATGTGTCACGACCCAGAAACCCAGAGAATCTCAAGGGTTCTGTGATCCCCTCGGGTTAAATTAAGGTGAAACAACACCAAACGACCTGTTAAAATGCTTTACTTGCGCTGGAGAACAATTTAAACTTGGAAAAGGATAATAAGCAATGTGGTCTCTTATAAATAAAGAAAAGAAAAGAAAAGAAAAGAAAAGAAAAGAAAAGAAAAGAAAAGAAAAGAAAAGAAAAGAAAAGAAAAGAAAAGAAAAGAAAAGAGAGTCAAATAAATTCGGATCACCACCCCTGGACCCAGCGTTGTCTCAGGTCCGGTAATCTTGGGTGGTGGGTGCACATGTACCAGTGCCTTTTAAGTTCATCATATCAACTGATCAGCATATCTGCCCACCTTTAGTTTTTCCCCTGGTCTTACGGTTTTAGCTAACTTCATGAAAAGCTCTCCTCTTATCAGTTCATTAGCAATGAATGCATGGTGACTGGCGTACACAATAGTCACAAATTGCTACACAATGGAGCCGCTGATAAACGTTTAGTTTCGCTCAGTCCATGTCTCCCCCTTTGAGACTTGTCTAAGGAGTTTGACAATGCAACTGTAAGGGAGTAGGGGGTGTATCCACAGAATTACAGAATCATTCAGGTTGGAAAAGACCCTTGGGATCATCGAGTCCAACCATCAGCCCTGCTCTACAAAGTTCTTACCTACACCATATCCCCCAACATCTCATCCAAACGACCCTTAAACACCTCCAGGGATGGTGACTCCACCACCTCCCTGGACAGCCTGTTCCACTGTCTGACCACTCTTTCTGTGAAAAATTTTTTCCTTTGTCCAGTCTGAACCTCCCCTGTTGGAGTCTGAATCCATTCCCTCTTGTTCTGTCACTAATTCACTGTGAGAAGATGCTAGCACCAACCTCTCTACAATGTCCTTTCAGTTAGCTGTAGAGAGTGATGAGGTCTCCCCTCAGCCTTCTTCTCCTCAAGCTAAACAGTCCCAGCTCCTTCAATCTCTCCTCATAGGATTTATTCTCCAGGCCCTTCACCAGCTCTGTTGCCCTCCTCTGCACTCACCCCAGCACCTCGAGATCTTTGATACACTCCTGCTTCCTCAGTGATATTCCTTAAACTAATCCAGTGGCCACAGCTTGTCCTTGAGGTTTTCTGTGTCAATGAATGTTTGAGGTATTACTTCTTTCAGTTCCTTACAGCATACTTGTAGAAATATGATTAGAAATACTTGTAAACACTGCTCAGGGAGGAGGGGTTGTTTCTGAGTTCAGCAAGTAAACGGGGAAGAAGTGCTGCTGCCCCTACATCATCTTCCTTAGTGTGTGAGAAAAAGAGAGAGAAAGGAGGCACAAGACAAAAGGTAGTTTCATGCAATGTAAATTTTAAGGCGTTACTTGATAGTGATCTATACCAAATGTGTAAGTTCTTGGGGGGTTAGTCGGCAGGCCCCAAAGCTTTCATTTTGCCCTGTTAAATCTGAGAGTGTGTGTGTGTATATGTATGTATGGTTAATGATTACTGATATTCATTTTTCCATAGAAGTATTCTACAATTGGCCTGTTAGCTGGAGTTTCTTATTCAGTAACCAAATTAATTCTGTTTGGAAAGTGATGTATTGGCTGTTCTGAAGTCACCTGGATGGTTCTGCCCATATGATGGCCTTGAGCCTTAAAGAATCATAAATTCTGCTGTTCTCAAAGGTAGTTTTGGGGATGGGGAAGCTACTGTAGAGGACTTCAGTGCAGAGAGCACAACCCTGTGTTTTAGGTGAAACTAAAGCATCAACTACTGTTCCTATTTACATATGTTTTAACAGTCATGCAACTGAGTAAACAAACTTGCTGTTTGCAAAACATCACAAGGCAAATAGATGGGAAGAGGTGACTGAGTTCCTTAATGAAAGCAAACATCAATCACATGTAACAAAACTAAGGACCTGATCCAAAGCTGGTTTTGACTCCTCCAGGCTTTAGAGTTGACAGTGTTCAGTACCCTCACCAGACTGAATGGGACTTGGGTAACCCAATGGCTGATTGCTATGAGAAAGATAGGTTGAAAAGGGGTTAAAATTATATTCATTCTATTTAAATTTGATTCTAAAAATATCATGGCAAGTTTCTGGTTTTTAGTTCTGAGCTATCAGTATTCATCTGCCATTATTACAATGATTTGCTCTTTTTGCAGGTTTAGTCTTAAATATTTCTGCTCTGCTTGAGAAAGTAATTGTTTAAGGTAGTCTTTGCTTCGTAGTGTTTCACTGTGTATTCTGTACATTGAGCTTTTTAACATCCAGTTAATGTATCAGTAAGAACATTATGAAATATGAAAGGCCTGGATGCTGTCAATAACCTTATCAAGTCTGGATATTATCTGATCTAGTGTTGGATCCTCCATGACTTCATTTTTTCACCGTCACATTAAATGAAGGAAAACCAATTAATGTCAGTGTACAAGTACTCCCTATGCTGTGTCACATCAAAGAGCTCTCCTGATTAAATAAAACTATCTCCTCCTCACAGTTCTGTGGTTCCAATGCCACAATTTCTGCCTGACAGCATTACCTGTTCATTAATAATTCTCCCCCTCTATTCCACTCTCATGAGAACCCCCCTGCAGTGCTGTGTTCAGCTCTGGGGGTCCCCAACATAAGAAGGACATGGACCTGCTCAAGGGGGTGCAGAGAAGGCCCATGAAGATGATCAGGGGCTGGAGCACCTCCCCTGTGAGGACAGGCTGAGAGAGTTGGGGTTGTTCAGCCTGGGGAAGAGAAGGCTTCAGGGAGACCTTACAGAAGCCTTCCAGTACTGAAAGGGGCTAAAGGAAAGGTGGAGAGGGACTCCTGATCAGGGGGTGCAGGGATAGAATGAGGGGCAATGGTTTTAAACTGAAATAGGGTAGATTTAGATTAGATATAAGGAAGAAATCCTTCCCTGTGAGGGTGGTGAGACAGTGGCAGAGGTTGCCCAGAGCAGCTGTGGCTGCCCCCTCCCTGGCAGTGTTCCAGGCCAGGCTGGACGGGGCTTTGAGCAACCTGGGCTAGTGGAAGGTGTCCCTGCCCATGGCAGGGGGGTGGAGCTATATGGTCTTTAAGATCACTTCCAACCCAAACCATTCTATGGTTCTTGGCACCAGAGCAGACATACGTTCGAAATGTGGAAGAAAGATTCTTTTTCCTTGTGCTCAAGTCTTTGGCCATACTATAAGTTTTTGGGAGCAGAGCTATTAAGAATAAAAGTAATAAGCAAGTGGCTAGTGATGGATCAAAAGATTAACTAGTATTTTAAAAAAGAGGACAAAGTTTGGTTTTTTTGCTTCACAAGAAATTGGTGCAGGCAAAGTTCATTGGAGTAGGGATTGTGTTGGGGCATGTAGGTAGAGGGAAGGGAAGGTGCCATATGACAAAAAAATAAGGGATTTTCTTTATGGCAGATACTGTGGAAGATGTGAGTAAAAATTATTTAAGTAAAACCTGCTTATAAAAATATATTTTTACAGTGAGGGAATAAGAACATTTTACAGCTCTAACTTAAATATTATTTCATGGATAAGGTGAACACCAATGAAAAATAATTAAAAAAAAAAAAATCTTATGTTATATTCCTCAATGTGAATCCCTATGATTTTTCTGTGTGTGTAGGTGTTTGCTTGCTATTTACAAATAGCTAGAACC